>NW_024871346.1:262500-522500 GCF_019054845.1 Dipodomys spectabilis | reverse complement strand
GCACGGCTCTATTGCCACGGCTCTCCTCCGGGGTGGCGAGCTGGCATCGGCGTCAGGCGGCGAGAACTTGTAGGGAAACAGAGGCCAGCCAGACAGCGCAGCCCGAGACCCTGAGCTCAGCGCAGGAGCCGTGGGCCGCTTGGCACGGGTGATCGTGCGTCTGGAATTGCTGGGCTGTGGGGAGGTGAGGCGTTGGGCGTTTCCCAGTGTCTTCAGGAAACGGTGGGCTTCCTGCAGCCCTGACTCGTATTATGGAAGCACCCCTTTCACAGAGCTGCGGGCTTGGACGGCACTGGCAGCAGAAAGTGTTAATTGGCAATTACAAGCGCCACGCTATTCACCGGCGTCTGCGCTGCCTCGTGTGGCAAAGGGCTTCTCATCGCCTTAGCAATGCATTCCCGCTCCAGTGGAACTTGGCCACACACTGTGCAGTAAATAGCAGGAGCTTGCTTTCTTTGTTTCTTTCTTTGTTTCTTTCTTTCTTTTTTTCTTTGTTTCTTTCTTTGTTTCTTTCTTTCTTTCTTTCTTTCTTTTCTTTCTTGAACAAGAAATTCTAGTCTACAGGGTCACAAGGGGCTCTCTCCAGTCTCACCGAGCTGGGCCGTCCTTCACCTCTCCTTCTGACTTTCTCTATAAGTGAGACTTGGGGAAGGAAAGAGCCCCATGCTGACTTCTCACTGTGAACTTTGAATAACAAGCTGCGGTCCTAGCTCTGATTGTGCCTAGGACTGTGCTCACAGCGGGGGTGGCGGGTCCGCCCCCCCCCCCCACCTTGCCACTCTGCTCTGCAGTAGTAACCTGGCAAGGTGGGCAGGGTCTTCCACCCTATTCGATCTTCCATTTGGGTTTTCTGGAATGACATCATCTAGTTGTCCAACTGGAGTAAGCAATTGCAACCGTGTTCCTACACCAATGAAGGCATTTTGCACTGCTTGGGGCCTTTTCGGGACCATATGGCAATAAAGTAGAGGGAAGTAATCACATGTACACTTCGTTGTCAGTCTTCTCAGCACACGGATGTGGCTGCAAGTCTCTTTGGGCATCGTGACAAAATCACCTTACTGATTGACACGTCACTTTTTAGTTATGCTCCGGTCCTGTTTTAGTTGCTAGAATTATAGCCATCGGCCTTTAACAGGCCCGCGATTTATGATGCATCCAGTGTAGAACTTTGCATTTTGGAGACTGCAGACACATTGAATTGTACAGTCATGTGGGGCTTTCTGAGAAATGAAATGTCACAACTGTACCTCTTCCGAAGGTAAAGCTACTTCCTGTCTCCAATGGCTAATTGGGTTTCAAAACCATGGAGCGCTTATCCCAAAGCCCCATCCCATGGTTTAAACCCGTTGTGGCTGGACTTGGGCATCACGGGGGAAGATGAAGTGCAACCCAAGAACAAGTCCACAGGGGCTTGAACTTGAGTTCTAAAAGCTTTTCTTTGTTATTTTTCCCAAGTGACATTCTAGAATGGATGATTAGAGACACGCAGAGGCTTTCCTTGTCCGGCCATGCCTGCCTCTGTCTACTCTCCACAGGGGCGTGCGTTAAGGTTCAGGGGTGCTGGGTGCTCTATCGCGAAGCACCATGCGAGTCCGCGGCGCAGCCTTGTCCCCTCTACCCATGGCCGACTCACCGGCGCTGGGCTGTGTGTCACTCATCTCCTGCCCTGAGGGCTTAGCGCCCGGAAAATGCTTCATAAATGTAATTTTCCATACCTTTGCACTGGGCACGGCAAGCCTGCATCTTCAGATCCCAACTTGAGCGTTTGTTCTTAGGACGGGTGTGAAATTGTCCTGCAGGCTGCTTGATCAGGAATCAATACATGGAGCCTGCAGCCCTTCAAGGCTGAATTGGTAGGCATCCGATCTGAAGCAGACCAAGGCTGTGTTCCTGATGAACACCCCCCCCCCCCCCAGTGTAGAACTTACCCTCTGTGCTGCCCGCTGATCCGCCGCCGCACCCGCTGCTTCCTGGCTGACCTCCGGCAGGGACGCCTGGCTGGCAGCTGACCCTGGGAGATGCTATGCCAAGAAAAGGCCCCGTGCACCATTACTCCTTCTGTGTCATTTTGATTGACAGCGATGGGCATGACCATGTGGCAGTGTGCGATCCAGGGAAAGAAATAAGTATGGTGGCGCGCAGGGAGCAAAGGCCAGGTGAGCCTCTGGCTGGAGGAAGGTCTAACGCGCCGTGTCTCACAGGTCTGCTCTGCGGACGGCGACGCCAAACCCCTGATCTTCACCTTCGTCCCCACGCTCAGAAGACTTCCGACCCACACTCACTGCGTTGACACGTCCCAGTTCCTTGTCCGAATTCCCGGCGACCACAGCCCAGAAACTGTGAATCGGGTAGGTGACTTTTATTCTTTTCATGGCAAACAAGTATGTTAAATTAATTGCCCATGCCAATGACTTGGAAATTTGTACCAATGTGTATTTCCTCTGTGTAAAACAAGATGGCTGTGAAATCTAACATTCGATTAAAATATCATATTTGCAGCAGTGGCACTCAGTAGACATGATGTGGAAAGTAAACTATACAGCGTGTAGGCAGGGACAGGCAGGAAAAACCGCGAGAGAGCCAAGGAAGAGGTGAAAGAAATAGACTATAACCTGACTTATAGAAGGGTAAACCTGGCACGTCACCTCTATAGTAAGAATAATTATATGTATGTATGATTATCTAGCTATCCTCTATCTATCTATCTGATTTCAAGGGCTAGGAGTGTATGTAGCTCAGTGGTAGAATTTGCCTTGCAGGCCCAATCCTGACGTTCAGCCCCAGCACTGATACATATAGATACAGATGTATTCAATCCCAGGTTCTCAGTAGTGTATTATTAATGCATTGTTATTAATTTATTAGGCATTATTAATGCATGCCTCCCAACTCTTCTATTGTTTGCATTCTCAGGACAAATTCTGCTTTCTGTCACCTTCCTCCAAACGTATTTTAGAACATTAACACTATAAGTATTTAAATTCATCTTGAAAGGAAATCTTAGCTAAAGGGATCATGTGTTATTGTTTTATATGCAATGAATTAGCAATGCTTATAAATATTATGCCTAAGCCAGGCACCAGAGGCTCACATCTATAAATCTAGCGACTCAGGAGGCTGAGATCTGAGTTTCAAGGTTCAAAGCCATCTGAGTGGGAAAGTTTGTAGGACTTTTATCTCCAGTTATCCACCAAAAAGCCAGAAGTGCTATGGTTTAAGTGGCAGCGCACCAGCCTTGAGTGTAAAAGCTCAGGGACCGTGGTACCCAGGCCTGGAGTTCAAGCCTCAGGACAGACAAAAGATAAAAACAAATACAAACTTCTGCCTAATGTTGGGGCGGTGGGAAATGTTCACTTGCTCGTATTTTGCTGCTAGGTAGATACTTTGGTAGAATTTGATGGAAAACGTTTATCCACAATCATAAAACTGTTTCTGACCTAGATTTTGGAAATGTGTCTTGAGTTATCATATTTAAATTTAGAGAAACATTTTTATCTTGAGGATGTATTTTAACATATTGTTGAGTTTATTGCTATAAATCAAACACGGCTGGGGGGACGCTGTTAAGTCCACTGGCAGGGGGTAAGATGGTGAGTCTGACCCCGATTGGAAGCTGTCTATCTAAACGGTAGTGATTTGCTTGCCGCCCTGTTGTTTTCAACGCTGCTGTCTTGGCTCAAAGACTAAAAGGCCCGATTATTTCAGAGGAAGTAAAAGTTACACAGAAAAGTAATTGAGGAAAAGAAACAGTGCCAACTACCTCACCACAAGCAGAGAAGAATGAAGAATGTTCTAGTATGCCGTTCTGACAGTTGGTAGATGGGGTGGCGGGAGGGTTAACCTGACTTAACAGACTGTAAGTGCATACCACATGCATTTAATAAGACCCATGCGTAGAAGGGACTGTAAAATGCCAGAGTGGGGTTGAGACCAAGCCAGGAGCCAGGGGAGAACAGCATCTGACCGAGGACGTCCCCCCTCCCTCCCGCAGCCCGGCCCGGCCACCGCCCTGAGCCTCGGCCCTGTGGTTCAGCAAGACTCAGCGCCCGGCCGCTGCGCGCCCAGCGTGGCCCTCGAAGCTCGGGGGATGCAGCTCGGCGACGTGTTCCAGGCCCGCTGCGTCCTCATCGTGGACTCTGAAGGGGAGGATGAGGCCCCCAACCCCGCGCTGCCCGGGCCTCCGCCCCGGGAATCCTCCGACGTGGTCCGCCCCAAGGCCCCAGGGCCCCGGCCCAATGCCCCCGGCCCAACGCCCAAGCAGGTATGTCTGTCCGCCTCGGGGTTTTGGGTATGGCAGGGCCGGGACAGAAAAGACTGAGCCGTCCAGGGGAGAGGTGGGACAGAACAGACGGGGCGGGTGTGGGTGGACGGGGCAGGTGGAGGGTGGGAGGAGGGTGGGCCAGCTGGGAGGAGGGTGGACGGGACAGGTGGGGGTGGACGGGGCAGGCTCAGGTGGAGAGCTCTTTGCCGCAGCGTTCTCGGGGAGTGCCGCCTTTGCTTTGGAGCAGCTCTGGGAAAGGCTGGGTGTCTGGCCGGGGACTCGGGCCGGGGGTGCAGGATGCACGACTCGGACAGAAGCAGTGTCCAGGAGGGCCGGGGAGGGACTGGAGAGGGAGGGTGTGTGAGGAAAGTGATCCCGTGTGGCCAGCCCGCCGCCCACCTCAGTGCAATGCGGGCAGCACCACCAAAGTGGTCCTGCTAACCTCCACCTCCCAAGCAGCTGGGGTGATAGGCCTGTACCACCGCACACCTCCTTCCCCCAAAACAAGGGGAAGATGGGCCCCGGACCGCTGTTGGGCACAATTGGAATACAAGGTGACCCTGGCGTGTGTTTGAACGCGGCGGTTAGGGTGTGAAAGCTGGCCTTGAGAGGAGAGGACCCGACCCTCCCCGCGGAGGATGAGCTGGCGTGTTGCGTTCAGGGTCGGCCTGGCCGCCCCTCACAGGAGCCCTAACGCAGCTCGGAGGCTGGTTTTTCTTGGCAAATTGGTCTTTGTGTCCTGGTAGCAGGCTCCTCTGTGGCACGGCAGCAGGTGGACCTCGGCCTTGTCCGGGCCTTCCCGCGGCTGTGCATTGTTCCCCTCCGGTGTCTGGACCTCTGGGACACTCTGCGGGGTACCTCCCTCGGAGACCTACTGCTCTAAAACATTATTTCTTGCTAGTTGCCCCCCGCTGAGTATGAGAATGAACTACGGGGGCTGAAGGTGTGTCTCAAACGATAGCCAGCCCAGGCCCTGAGTTCAAATCACTGAACTGCCCAGAGGAGCACAGCACAGCGCAGGCACCCTTGCATGTGAGCGTGCACTGGGTGTGAGCGTGCACTGGGTGTGAGCGTGCACTGGGTGTGAGCGTGCACTGGGTGTGAGCGTGCACTGGGTGTGAGCGTGCACTGGGTGTGAGCGTGCACTGGGTGTGAGGGCCGAGAGGCCGTGTGGGCGGCGACACCAAATACAAAGGGAGCATTCCCAGTGGAGGCTTCTGGAGGTTTTAACCAACGCTTGCTTTCCCCCAGTTTGATAGATTTCTTTTCCTGGCCCTTTGTTTTGTTTTTGTGAGGTTAAATATACAAAGGTCAAGCCAAAGGCAAAATATGTAACTGGGAGAATTTCTTTCCCCTAAGAGGTAGTTGAGAAGTTGATGATAGCTCATGGCCTGTAGGTGCCAAATGAAAAGACGCAGCTGTGCCCCACTGCTTGATTCGGAGCCGAAAGCCATGCTCACCAGCATCGTTTCCTGTAAGGAACGAACGCAACTTTAGACAGCGAGTACCTGCGAGTGTAAACCAAAAGGAGCCCAGAAGGGGGACCCGGGGTACCACAGCAAGCTGTAAGCAGAGGCTTAGGATTAAAAGCCTACAGCCACCCCATTGGGTCAGGACACCAGCACTGATTTTTTTTTCTCTCGGCTAGAAATGCAGTCTGTCGAGAGCGTTTCTTGTCTACCTGATAATAACGAATCGATGAGTTGGGTTACTCGTGAGTTGTGACTGGCAGTTAAGCGAGAACCCCCCCCCGGAACGCACTTTTCTTCCTCAGCCTGTGTCTGTTTGCCGGTCCAGGCTCCGTCTCAGTCGGGCCCTCTCGGGCCCTCCCTGCCTGCTCCTCTTCCGCCTCTGTGATTTGCCTGGTTCTCCCCCCGCCGCGCTCTCCTACAGTCCCCACCGTCCTTCCTTCTCATCTGGTTGTA
This sequence comes from Dipodomys spectabilis, assembly GCF_019054845.1. Classification (NCBI taxonomy): domain Eukaryota; kingdom Metazoa; phylum Chordata; class Mammalia; order Rodentia; family Heteromyidae; genus Dipodomys; species Dipodomys spectabilis. The sequence goes on along the minus strand of NW_024871346.1, from coordinate 516,311 downwards.
GTGGCTGCTTTCCTCGTCTTCCTCAGGAGACTGAGCAGCTCGGGGTCGAGGCTGCCTCTCGTTCACTTCTGCCTCTCTCGCACGTGGTGCGGTGCTTTGTACGTAGGAGATGCAGCAAGGAGCGTGACAGAAGCCCCCCACGAGCTCCCATCTGCGTCTCTCTCGAAGCCCTCGCTCGGGAGTGACTCCGCCGAACTTCCTCTGGGAACGCAAACGTCCCTTCCGGCTGCTCCAGCTAGCTCTTTTCCAAAGCCGCTTTAACATTTTTACCAATCAAAACTCTTTTACCAATCAAAACTCTTTTATTGGCAAGAATCCGTTGTAAAACAGGGCTTCGTTGTAAAACAGGCTTTTGTAGGTGTAGGCTGGTAGTAGGGCTTGAACCCACAGCCTCATACGCTTGCTCACCAGACTGGCTCATGGCTGGCACTCTACCACTTGAGAGACACACGTCTAACTTGGCACTTTTCTAGCTCATTGGAGATGGAGTCAGACTGTTTTTCCCCTTGCACCATGACCCTCCAGATCCGAGCCTGCTGAGTAGCTAGGATTGCAGTGAGAGTCACCAGCGCCTGCCTGTGTGGGATGCTAATTTCATAACCGTGTGGGTACAGGTTTTTTTTGTCTTTGTTTTATTTTTGGTCTGTCGTGGGGCTTGAACTGTGCTCTTCAGATCAAGGTGAGCACTCTACTACTTAAGCCACAGTGCCACTTCAGGTTTTCTAGTGGTTTTTATTGGAGAGAAAGTCTCAAGGAGTTTCCTGCTCAGGCTGGTTTTGAACCGCGATCCTCAGATCTCAGCCTCCTGAGTAGGTAGGATTACAGTAGCTAGGATTACAGGCGTGAGCCACCAGCACCCGGCTGTGGGTGCAGGTTTTATTTCCCCTCACAAGTTGTAGAATCTTTAAAGGTAAAGCTCATGACAGATTAATTTTTTATTGTTGTTCTGTGCATATTTAATACGTCTTGAACAAAGTAATTTGGATATGTCATTTGAAATATACCAAGTATATTCTGCGTATATTTACTATGTCTTGAACAAAGGTATATGGATAGGTCATTTGAAATATACCAAGTATCTTCTTTGAATGGCATGTTTAAGGAACAGTACATTTTGTTCAAACATCACTAATTTCAAAGTAAAAATCAAAGTAAACCCATCAAGGCTAGAAGTGTCACTTAGTGACACTGCCTGGTATGAACAAGGTCTTGGATTTGATCACCACCACCACCACCAACAGCAACCACAAAAGAACCAGAAATAAAGAAGTGTAAGAATGCCCTTTAAAATGAGGGAGAGGTGACACTGCCTGAGAGGCATTGTGCTCAGACCCTGACCTAGGGAACTGTAACCCCTTTGTCCAACTACATAATAACAGCAATAAAAACAAGATAAAATCAGCGGTTGAATCCAGAGCCTCTTACGTAAGAGAGAGGGACTTAAACGTTCATGTAAAAGCCTAAGAACCGGCTCACCTGCAGGTGACAGTAGTAGTGTTCACTGAGAGGTGAGCGTCCACACGCGGCGCCCGGCCTGCACCTGTGTGCCAGCGCTTGGAGCGGAGGTAGAGGCAATGGAGCAGAGCAAACCCAGCGCCAGGTCCGTTTCCTGCACCTCCCTGTGGATGGCAGATAGACGGGGAAAACTCATCATGAACAGGACTTTGGTCCCAGGAAATTGGATGACTGTGAGCAGGAATCGTAGAGAAAACAACACCCTGGCGTGATTTTCTTGGGAGGAGCAAGGAGGAGGTGAGGTGTGGTGCTGCTTCCGTGGAACTGACATCAGCAGCTGCAGCTGAGAATCGGGTCCCGGGGCAGAGGGGAAGGCTGGAGGTATTCACTGTAGAAGTTGAGATGATGGAAGTAGACAGTCACCCGAGGAAAGAATGTGGGAAAAGAGGACAGGATTCAGGCCAGCAAATGGCAACGTAAAGACCTGGGAACGAGGAGAGAAGCTAGCAAAACAAACAAAAAAAAATGGAGAAGACACAAAGATAGAACTGTACTAAAAGCTCCAGGGGCCAGTCACAGCAGCCGCCTGAAGCCCCTACTGCTTGAAGGTGGGGCAGCAGGGTGGCCTGAGCCTAGCAGTTCAATGCCAGCCTGGGAGACACGGAGAGCCCCTTCAAAGAAACACATCTGACACGGACAGGAGTTTCAACGAAATGAAGTGGAGAGTGGATGGCAATGAAAAACCAAGGTTAAATGAAGGATGCCCTCCATTCCCATGTCTGGAGGAAAGAGGCATTGGATGGGGTGTGGAGGAAGCAGGGACAGACACAAAGCAGAGAGGTGGAGGAAAGGCAGGCACAGGGTGCAGACAGAGCTCTTAACTTCCGAGTTCAGGGAAGTTAAGTTTGTGGAGGAGCTGACCAGCCGTGCCTTGTCCAGTCCTTCGGAGCATGCTGCACGGTGTGGAAGTCTTCCCTCTGCTTGGCAGTGGGCACATCAGGTGTAGCCAGCCTGCCCATGAACAGGGCTGGGTGACGTTTCCCTCATAGTAGATCTAAGTGGACTGGATGGAGCAACATAATGGCAGTTGGATGAATTGGTAAAAGTGGGCTGGAAAGAGACAAAGGTGGGTAGAATGTTGAGGATGCGGGCAGCAAGGTGAAGATTGAACCACATTCCGTTAGAATCTAGGGTGAAAAACAACAGGGAGTCAGGAACACGACACTGAATAGCAAGAAATGCTCCAGTGCTTTGGGCCAATGAAGTACTCAGAAGTGTTGAGGGACCAGGCCTGGTGGCTCATGACTATAATCCTGGCTACACAGGAGGCTGAGATCTGAGGATTTCCACTGGAGGCCAGCCTGGGCAGGAAAGTCCATGAGACTCTTATCACCAACTAACTATCAAAAGCTGGAAGTAGAGCTATAGCCCAAGTGGTAGAATACCAACCTTGAGCAAAAGTGTTCAGGGACAGCGCCCAGACCCTGAGTTCAAGCCCCAGGTTTAGCATGTGCGTGCACACACGTACACACACACTGTGATAAAAGTCGCAGTTATTTCTATTGGGGAATACACCACTTACTCTAGTAGAATATTTGGTAATTAAGATCCATAGACCTAAAGAAGTTGGAAGGGACAGGCTTTGTCTTAAAGATATGAATTTACAGTTTTGCCATAGTGGCAACTGTGTAAACAAACAAGATGAATCGTTAAATACGATGAAGCTATTTGTCGAGAAGATGACTCACAGGCAATGGGACTTTTGTAGCTATTGGTATTAATTTATGAAATTCTTTACCAAGCACAGCTGTTGTAGGTACAGCAGGGCACACAGTTTTAAGGTGGCTTCTGTTATGCCATGAGAGACTGACCAGGGAAACAAGGAGAAAACACTTACTGTGGTGGAACATGTACAACCTTAAGCCAAAAGTGTCCCGACTATACTATTAACCACAAGAAAATGGCTTCTTAAACGCTGAAGACCAGTCCTATTACAGATCATCTCATAGCTCCAAATAAAATGTTCCCATTCTTGCAATAATAGAAGCATCACAATTGCCTCATTAGTAATATTTGGACTTAAATCTATTTTCCCAACCATATACATCAGTTATATAAATACCAGCAAGCAGACTTGTTTCTAAGTAAAACTTGTGCCAGGGAATTATTAAGTATTTTTTTCCTCAATTTGATTGAATTCGGTTTGATTTTTTTCATTATCGCTGATTTTCTGATATTCTGGATTATGGGAATGTATTCAAAATCTATTTATGGGGCAAAAATTTTGTGTTGCAAATATGCATGAGTTTACATAGAAAAGGAACATTCTGGATAAGTTTGCCCAGAAACTACGAAGTTTGTGAAGAGATATTTGAATTGGCCAACTTCAAAAGTCTTTTTGGAGATTGTTGTTTGACACGAAGGTCTTTGTATCTGCTCAGATAGAAAGCCTCTTACTATAAAGAAGCCAAGAGTTTAGGAAACTTGGCTTCATGTGTATTTTCTGCTGGGTGACTAATGCAATATGTATGTGTAAATATATACACCTATATCTTTACACACATTAATATTTTACATGGCTGATAGTCCCCAAAGTCATTGAGGTATGCCTGTTTATATTTTCTCTAACAGACCTGTAGAATAACATCAATAATTTTGCAGCAAAGTCTTCAAAATCTTTAGAGCCATTTATTATTTCGGAGATTTAAATGTTATTGTTATTACAAAGGTGATGCACAGAGGTCACAGTTACAGCAGTCGGGTTAAGACTTATGTAAGGTTGCCCCTTCCCTCATGCTCTCAGTTTTCCACAGGGGGATATTTTTAATGGCACAAGAGACATACAAATGGTTTTATTAGCAAATACTGACTCTACCAGGGGTTTCCGTCGCGTGTGCTCTATGCGCGTCGAGTGCGGGTTCATTGAGTTCCCATCTCTCAGCCTTTTGGGGGCCTAGCTCCTGGTGGGTTCTCTTCAGCATCACGAGTCGTTTGTGTTGTCATCTCGGTTTTCGTTCGGGAGACGGCTGATGGAGATGGGCTGTGGGTCAAGAGCAGGGCCTGTATTCCCTGGCCAGATATGGATGGGCTATGGGTCAAGAGCAGGGCCCTGCTCTCCCCGGCCAGATGGAGATGGGCTGTGGGTCAGGAGCAGGGCCCTGCTCTCCCTGATAGATGTGGATCAAGAGCAGGTCTAGTTCTCCCGGCGCGGCCTGCCTCGTGCCGAGCCACGCGGTCCCAGCGATGCGGTGTGGGCGCGGGCGGTGGAGCGGCGCTGGGTGTCAGACCGCGGCGCTGGGGTTCGCGTCCCCAGCGCACATCCGGAAGCCAGTCGGGAATTTCCGCGCGGACTTCGGTCTTTCCTGACTCACCGTGGTTGGCGAGGACCGGTACCGGAAGTGCTGAGTGGTCAGGGAGGATGGTACCGGAAGTACTGGGTGCTAGGTGAGGACGGTACCGGAAGGCGATCCCTGGAGGCGGAGGGAGGCTGTGGCGTTTGTTCCGCCCCGCGTCCTGGGCGCGGCCCGTCCTGCTCTGGAGCTCTGCGAGCCCGGCCTCTGCGCCCGCCCGCGGGTCGCCGCGGGATCGCGGAGAGAAGGCGCCACCGCGGGATGCGTGCCTGTGGGTGGGTGCGCGTGATCGTGGAGACACCGCGTGGGATGCACACTGGGGGGTCAGTGTGCGTGATCGTGGAGACACCGCGTGGGATGCACACTGGGGGGTCAGTGTGCGTGATCGTGGAGACACCGCGCCGGATGCGTGCCTGCGGGTGGGTGCACGTGATCGTGGAGACAACGCGTGATGCGTGTCTGCGGGTCAGTGCGCATGATCGTGGAGACACCGCGTGATGCGTGCCTGCGGGTGGGCGCGCGTGATCATGGAGACACCGCGTGATGCGTGTCTGCGGGTCAGTGTGCACATGATCGTGGAGACACCGCGCGGGATGCGTGCCTGCGGGTGGGTGCATGTGATCGTGGAGACACCGCGTGTGATGCGCACTGGGGGGGTCAGTGCGCGTGATCGTGGAGACACCGCGCCGGATGCGTGCCTGCGGGTGGGTGCGCGTGATCGTGGAGACACCGCGCGGGATGCGCACTGGGGGGGTCAGTGTGCGTGATCGTGGAGACACCGCGCGGGATGCGTGCCTGCGGGTGGGTGCGCGTGATCGTGGAGACACCGCGCGGGATGCGTGCCTGCGGGTGGGTGCATGTGATCGTGGAGACACCGCGCGTGATGCGCACTGGGGGGGTCAGTGTGCGTGATCGTGGAGACACCGCGCGGGATGCGCACTGGGGGGTCAGTGTGCGTGATCGTGGAGACGCCACGCTGCGCGCCGGGCCCTGGCTGGCCAGTAACGCCTCCCTCTGTTTCTCTCCTCCAGTTGGCTTCTCCCGCTGCCTGCGCGCAGCCGGCCCGCCGGGCGCCCGCCGCCGCCTCAGTTTCTCCAACTAACCAGACAGCAGCCGTCCCCGCTAGCGCCCTCGGGGAGGCCCGTGCGCCCCGGGACGCCTCCTCCGCGCTCCCGCACCCCGATTCCACGCAGCGCCCCGGGTCCCGCGTCCCCGCGCCGGGACTGGTCCCGCACGCGCCCACTACCACGACGGCGGCGACGGCGGCCGCGGGGGTGCCCTCGTACATCCCGGTGCGGATCGTCACGCACCCCCTGTCCCCGAGCCCGCGGCCCTTCCCCGCCGCCCTCCCCGGCTCGGCCTCGGGCTCCAGCCGCGTGTCCTCCCCGGGGAGCCTGAGCGCGGCCGGGGCGCGGGGCGCGGCGCCCTCGCGGCTGTCCCTGCTCACCGCCATCCTGCGGTCCGGCCCCGCGCAGCCCCGGCCGCGCTCGCCCGCCTCCTGCCCCAGCCTCTCCCCCGGCTCGCTGGGCTCCTCCACGCTGACCCTCCACCCCCCGGGGCCGCCCGCGCCTCGCGCCCCCCGGAAGTCCCTCTCCAGCTCTGCCCTGAGCGCCCGGCCACCAGAGCGCACCCTGCAACCCCCTGGTCGGGACCTGGCCTCGGCGGACGCGGAGCCCGCGCCTCTCCCGGCCCCGGGGTGCACCCCGCCCGCCTCCCCGCCGCACCCCCGGCCCGGGGAACCTGCGGCGCGCGCCTCGCCCCCGCTCCCTTCTCCCACGCGGGATCCCGAGCAGCCCGAGGACCTCCCCACGCGCCCCTCGGCCTCGGCGCCCGTGCCCCCGCGCCCTGTCCATCCTCCCTGCTGTCTGGACCCCGCGTCCCCTGCGCCAGACACGGGCGTCCTCCCTTCCCCGGCCCTGTCCGGCCTGCTGGACAGATCCCAGGCGCCGTCCACCTCGCGGGCCCCGGGCGCCGGGCCTGGCTCTGCTTCTCCGCCCAGCCTGGGTTCCCCTCCTCTCGCCACCGGGCCCAGCTCCTCACGGTCGCCCGGAGCTCCAGCTCTGCACACGCTGCCCTCAAAATCTGGGGTCCCCGCCGGCCCCGTGTGCGGCCCCAGGGCCCCAGGGCCCGGCCCCGCCGCGCCCGGCCCTCTGTGGAGAGGCCCCGGGCCTGCGCCGCCTCGGGCGCCGGCCCCGGCCACGGGCCCTGAGAATAAGAAACCCCAGGTACTGGCTTCTGCTCTGCTCGTGGTTTTGCATGGCGCATGCTGCATGCTTACACCGAGCTTGGGAAGGAAATGCTGTTTTCCAGGGGAGATCAGCCCTGGGGAGTGAGTTCAGCTCCTAAAGGGGGCGCGTGGAGAGGCGGAGGAGAAGTCTTGTTTCTGTGAACCTTGGCCTCCGCCCTCCCAGGCTGCCCCCTTCCATCGAGGGCTCCCAGGGCTGATTTGGAAGTAGGATGCGCTTCTGATCTCTTCACCGCAGGGACTCGGTCACTGTGGATAGGACTGGCGGGAAAGGGAAATCAAGGCACAGATGTAGACCCGGATGCGGCCAGGCCAGTTTGAAAAACTCGCATCTCCCTCACCCGCATTCATTGATAACGATCCACCTCCTCTCCTTCCAACAGGTTGAATTCTTTATTAGTCTACACTCTGAAATCGTGATGGTCGTGGACTGAGCTGTGTACATGTAGGGCAGAAGAGACTAGACAGTTCCTTGATAGGTGAACGTTCTTTGCTTTAACATAGATGCCACAGCTTAATAATTATGAACCATAAAAGAATGAACAGGCCGGGCATAAAGACATAGAAATGAGGAATAGAGGTGTTGGCTTTTGCAAGCTGCGAGCCTCCCTTGAGCCGGACGTGCAGACGGCTTCTGCTCCTGTGAGAGGAGAGCACTGGAAGGGAGCGTGGCCACCGCTGGGTCCCAGGGCTGCCAGCCACCCCCACCCTCAGTCCCCGATAGTCGATTGTGTGAATATACTAGAGTAGGTGGGATTTGCAGCTCCTGGGGTTGGAATGATACAGTTGTTGAACTCTGGGGACCAGAGAAGAGAATGTTTGTGTCATCTTCACATGTTGAATGTGTCATTGAAGAAGTAACTGACAGGTGTGGTCTCGATGCTTGAAGCAATTCAAGCGACACCGCGTGTATTAAACTCCTACTGTGTGCTCATGCTACACTAGCTATCCTTGGCGTTGATATGATTGTTTTAGACTGTAAATTAGAGCTAATTCTATATCTTGAAAAGCACATGTGATTCAGCAGAAAATTACACACACGCACACATGCAAACACGTACACATGCATGCGCACACACACAACAAGGGGAAGCTATAGAGATGCTGGCCACGGGTGCTTATAAACTAGCGAAAGATCAGGGATAGAAATGTCACATGGTAGAAGCAACAACTCAGCAAGCACAGGGTCTGAGTTCAAACTCTAGTACAACCAAAAATAAATAACAAAATGAATAATAAATACAACTGCATAGATAAGCACATGGTTGTTAATAGACGGAAGGCCATCTCGATAACAAAACCTGCAGCTCCCTTACGTAAGATTATATACATATAAAACGTACACAGTCCTTCCATGTACTTTAAACCATGTCTAACTTACTCAGGATGCCCCCCAAAATGTGAACGACATGTAATCGTTGTTGTTCTGTAGTTTAAACAGTAAGGGTAAAGGCTAGGAATGTAGCCTAGTGGTAGAGTGCTCGCCTAGCGTGCATGAAGCCCTGGTTCAATTCCTCAGTACCACATACAAAGTCAAGGCTGGAAGTGGTACTGTATGGCTCAAGTGGTAGAATGCTAGCCTTGAGCAAAAGAAAGCTCAGGGACAGTGCCCAGGTCCTGAGTTCAAGCCCCAGGACTGGCAAAAAACCAAATCAAACCAAAGGCCATAAAAAGTAAGGGTAAGCAAAATGTCTGTACACACAGAACTGTCATAGTTTTTTTTCCAACTGGTTTTTGATCCATGGCTGTCTGAGCCTAGAACTCATGGAAGGAGGGCTAGCTGTAGCCCAGAACTCATGAGGCGACAACGTTATGATTTTGTGATTAAGGTCACGAAGAAGACAGCAGCTGACTGAGTTCAGAACAGCAAGGGTGTTATTCTGCATGTGGCTGGTGCGGGAAGTTATTACCAGTATCGGGTTTGCCGGAGATGTTTGGGGTTTAGCCTGGTGATGAGAAAAGGGGTTGGGATTTCAGAAATAAAAAAAGAAAAAATGGATGAAATATACAGAAGATGACCCCAGACACTGGAGGTGTGGGAGATTTGCCTTCTCCTGGGAGATGAGTCACGGCAGTGTTAATTGTCGGTACAGATATGAAGCCCCTCCTGTGAGTCAGGCCCTGCTTATGGTTATAGGAAATAGTTATTGAAATCAGTGATAGTAGTTGCTTCTTACAGCCATCTGGGAGCTGTAGTGTTGTTAAACTCATTTTGTGTCTACCAAGAAACTGAAATACAGTGAATAACTCGTGACTCAGGTGTCTACTGCAAAACTGGCATTGATATTAATTCAAGTCTCCTAAGTCTTGAAACTGTGTTTTTTTCTATACAACTTATAGCAGTGAAGAAGTGACTCATGTTAAATATCAACTTAGCCTTACTTTTTGGTCTTTTTCTAATTTTTTTATTTTTTTTGTCAGTCGCAGGGCCTGAACTCTGGGCCTGGGCTCTGTCCCTCAGCTCTTCAGCTCAAGGCTAGCGCTCTACCACTTGAGCCACAGCCCACTCCCGGCTTTTTTCTGCTTATGTGGTGCTGAGGAATCGAACCCAGGGCCTCATGCATGCAAGGCAAGCACTCTACCACTGAGCCACCTTCCCAGCCCACTTTTTGATTCTTATAATAATATAATAAATCTTATATAATACTGCAGTCATTAAAATGTATTTTCAGAGAGGAGCCTTGCATGTTGAACTTTCCAGTCAGATGATATTGACACGGTTTAACTTTTTGTATAATGTTTAAAATTATGCCTACTTGGATAAAATGACCTACTCATTAAATTTTCAATATCTTTGTGCTTACTGAATTTACCAATAATCATTTTTTGTAAAGCTTGGTAAAATTATTTATAAGTTTTGTGTGCAGAATTATTTTACTCCAGAATCATTGAACTCAAGGCTTTTTGTTCTTGCTTAGCTCCTTTTTTTCCATTTAATTTCTTTATTCTCCAGTTAAAAAAAAATCATTCTTATAGAAGTGATTTCTGGAGTTAGTTAAAATAAGCTTGAGTATTGTTCATCTACTGGTAAAAATAGTGATCTATTCCTTTGAGCAAGAAAAATGTTTCTTCTTGTGGATCAAATTCTGCCTGCTACATTCTGTTCTTTTCCCCTTTATTTCCTTGTTTCTTGTCATACTATCTTTCTCAGTTAACATCAGGAAGACAGCCTGCTTTTTTGTATTATAAACTATTATTCTCAGGGATTCTATCTTGAGTATAAAAATCATTAAAATTGATGCTGAGAGAGAGAAATCGCAATTTTCTTTTAGCTGTTTGGCTCTTTTACTTCAATTGGTGAGATTAATTTATAGAATGGGAAGAAGAAATGAACAAAAACTTCATGCTATCAAAGAATTTATGTCTGTGGGTTGTCTCTCCCTTGCCAATCTAAGAACACCAACACAGCATTTGTGAAGTCACAGAGCTTCAGGTGTAGACTTGCTGTACTCACTCGCTGGCTGATTCTGAAACACAGATGGCCATTAAGTTAAGACAGAAAAGCTTGAAGGATGTCAGCTCCAAGTCTGGGCTCTGCTCGCCTTTGATACTGAAAGAAAATGGAATAGTAGAATGTGCTGAGCTAGATTTAGGTGTGGGACTATTTGCTGTATCTCTTTCACTGGTGGAATGTTACGGTTCTTAATCTGATTAGTAGTATATAATTGATATGTTAATGTCAGATGTCTCTTTGGGATTTGATCTTGTTGACTAAACTCAGCCTTAGACAAGCGGAGCTTCTCCCGTCTGAGGCTCGGGTTGCTCTCTGACCCCGGTCTGTGCTGCCTACTCACTTCCCCCTCGGAAAGCTGTAAAATACACCATTTACCCTGAGGGTCGTGTTTGGGCTCCTGGCATACTGTGCCTTCACTTATAAAATAGTTTTTTCTCTAGTGAGAGATAGCTTGCTGATTCATGTGACGCTGCAGTGGGCATTAGCTCTGGCGCAGTCTTCTGTTCTCTGAAATGGTCCAACTATGAAAGCGGCCTGTGGTCCGCCGAGGCCTTGGGCCACTTGGCTACACAGTGCGTTTACAGAGCCGGGGCCTGTGTAGAACAGGGACACTAACTCCGTTCTCGTTGTGTTACGGGCGCAGGTGGCTGGGTTGGGGACAGGGGGAGGGTGCTGTCCCCCTGGTGTCGGTAGCTAGCTAGGATTTATTCCTTTGGGAAGGCAAAGTGCCTCTAGCGATGGGACCAGCCCTGAACTCCAGTGCTTGATCTGAGCATGGCGAACAGACTCGGGGCTGGGGTGGGCAGCGGGTGGGCACGGAGGCTGTGGCCGTCCCCGGGGACCCCGAGGTCTCTGCAGGCCACTCTGGGGGCTGTGTCTGACGCTGAGGAAGGGTGGACGCCCTCGAGGGAGTTGAGTGGATCCACGACTGGATTCCACGTCCGAGCTGGAGCCCAGCAAGGGTGGGGGTGTAGAGAGAGTCGCACAGATGTCATGGGTGCTTGCAGTCATCTGCCAGGGACGACTGGACAGTGGTGACAGGGCCCTGGCCAGGGCCCATCAGTGCAGGCAGGGACAGTGGCTTTCTGTGTATTTGTCACAGGCCGTGTAACAAAATTTCCCAGTCCTCAGTCGTTCAGTGAATGGAAGGGACAGCTGCCGTGTCTGGTCCTGCACGCCCTCTCGCTTCTTTTCCCTCTTTCCCTTTCTCGGTATCTTGTTCGTCCCTTCATTCGGTCTCGTGTCTTTCTGGGGACTCCTGACTGCTGCTGTTCTTTCCCCGTGGCCACTTCTGCCCCAGTCCTGGTCAGGGCAGTGTGCCGTCCACTGTCCGATCTCAGCGAGGCTCTCGGGCCGGCCTCAGGACCCTGCACTCCGCTGTTAGGGCGCCATCGGCTTCTGAGTTCTGCAGGGGTCTTTGCACTGCCACAGGGCTGCCAGGCAGCCTCACTTCAAGAAGTGACTTTTCAAAGAACCCCCTCCCCCCACCACAGGTTCAAGATCAAGAGTTCAAATACATGTATGCATGTTCGAATGTGAGTGTATTGAGTTGATGGAATGGAGGTTCAAGCTTTGTCTGATCAACTGGCATCTGGGGCCTTGCTTGCTGATTTCTTTTCACTATATCTAACACAGTAGGCAGAGAGAAGATGCAAAAAGCTTAAAGCAGGATGTGTTTAGCTTCTAGGGCCTGACACTCAGATTTCTTCAACTTCTTCCTAGAAAACAAAGGCAAGCCTCTTAGATTTGTCACGCCTTTATTGAAGGTTACTTTAATGACATCCACAAACTGCAGGGTTTGATTTTGTTGGACCACCCTATATTCTTGGTTTGTTTTCCGAGGAGCAGAGACAGCCTGGAGCTCTGGGCCAATTTCCCCATAGCTCTGAGCCAGGAGGAGGCTGCCCGGAGCCAGGGTGCCATCCGAGGTGCCCCACCTGAGACCCAGAGTATTGCCCATCACCACAGCAGACTTTTCATTCTGCATTTATCCTGATTCTGCAACATCCTCTCGCTCACTGCTTTCCCTTGGACACGAAACTGGATTATTTTGAGCTCTCCTTAACACTCAGGATAGTGCTTTTTATTTACTTTATTACTACCAGAGAGATGTTCATAAAGTGCAGGGGATTAGGATGAGGTACAGGCAGGAAGGGCAGGGACCTGCACTCCTGTTCCATTATAGTTACACTCCTAGGATTACTTGTCTTAGGATTGTCGATTACATTGCTGCTTGTTCAAACTCTCTGCTTAGCTAAACACAGCGGTTCATGAATGCAAGGCCAACCTGGCAAGACTTTGTTTCAAAAGTCTTTGTTCAAAAAAACCAAACCCTACTAAGCTTAATAAATGGCTAAATTTTATGTTTTATAATCTTTGGTTTTATGAATGATGCAATAATTTATCAACAATTCAGTTAAATTTGTTGACACTGTAAAAAATAACTCAGTTAAACCTGTTTTTAATTTGGGCACTGTAATTGATATTCCTTTGAGAATCAAGCAGCAAAACCTCTCACTCAGTGGCTGGGAAGGTGGCTCAGTGGTAGAGCGCTTGCCTCGCATGCATGAGGCCCTGGGTTCAATTCCTCAGCACCACATAAGCAGAAAAAGCTGGAAGTGGCGCTGTGGCTCAAATGGTAGAGCGCTAGCCTTGAGCTGCAGAGCCAGACTAGTGCTCTTGATAGAGAATGGGGCTCATGAGAAATTTCCAAATAACTAGGTGGACAGGGATGTTTTTAAGCGTGGGGCGGGGTAGCATGTGATTGCCTGTCATTTCTAGGCTGATCTTTTGCTGTGACATGCTCCTGCATCTCATTCTAATGAAATGTTAACATGGCGAACTAACGATTTCCCAGAAACAAGTTGTTCGAAGGCAGTCATTCTTTCTTCAGTGAGACGATGCATTGCTGAGCTGAGTAGAACTGTCTGAAGCTGTGTCCTCCTCTTCCCCCATTTCACCTTCACTCTTGCTGGTTGTCCGTTCTAGCCATACAAGACCACGTCGAGCTACAAGGCCTTTGCAGCCATCCCTACAAACACCCTGCTCCTGGAACAGAAGGTTAGTGCGGGCTGCCGCCCTGAGTGGTTGGAGTGGTCATGTGCTCTCAGACTTTGGTTGGGAGGGTCTGTGTTCTAACATTTCCACGCTGTTGGTAGTTTAGGCTGGTGAGGTGAGAGGGTCTTGGTAGAAGTCTCCGAAGTTGTTCTTGGAGGCTGGATATGAACTAGGTGCTGGTTAGTCTCCAGTGAAGGCAGTGTGGGGAGCTAGCCTCGGGCAAGGATAGATCCTGTGCGGGGGAATTTTAGACAGAGGCGCTACGCAAGAGCGCCTCTGTCCGTGTGCGTCCAGAGTGGTGGTGGAACGGTGCCATAGCAGCTCCACCGCCGGGCCATTGACTGGCTGACCCTGGCGGGTGGAGCAGCCCTCAGCCCCCACCGCTGAGGGTCCATTCCCGCCAGCCACGCCCCCACCTGTGAGGACAGGAAGGCAGGCTGGGCTCACACCTGCACACCGAGCCTTACACAGCTCTAGCAATTTTATTTTGCTACTAAAATGCACCATTAATGATAAAATCGCAGGATGTTACTTTACTCGGTAAATAAATGATGGTTTCTAGCTCAGTAAGCCCCTTACGTAGGCTCAAGTGAACCCCAAATGCAGGGTTCCTGTCAGAGTCAAAGTGAAATCAGTCACTCAGGCTGTAAAATTATCCGTGCTCTTTTTATGGTGATTTATTTAGACTATTTATCCCCTAGTGCATTTTCCCCTGGGTGGTTTTAGCACCTGCAAGACTGTTGTGGTCATTTATCAGAATGCAATGCTCTTCAGCCGAGGGGTGAAGCTACGTTCCCGATCTTTCATTGTGATCTGGGAAACAGAGTGCAGTGACGGTTAGTGGGAAGTGCTGGCTGGTGTAGGTGAGCATTATGTGGACCCCGTTTCTTTAATGCGTATTCCTGGCAATGATTCCCAGTGACCCGCACATGATCTGGAATCCATGCTGTGCTTGTTGAAGTGTGCCGAGGGGCGGCCCTCTCTCCCTGAGGTCCCTGTAGGAGGGTGCCAGCTTCCTTCCTCTACCTTTTTTCACTTGCTAAAGGATGCACCATGTCAGGAGGTGCGGTAGCATCATGTCTTCCGCTGCCTCTGGTCTCCTGTCCAGAGCCATCCGAGTGAGCCACCATGGCCCAGACGCTCTGGTGACATCCAGTGACCAGCTCCGGGATATCTCAGCCACACGGGTCCCGTCACAGCTCCAGGAGAACCCTCAGCCACCAGACAGCGAGGAGATCCAGCCTGCTCTGGCATCCTGCCTGTCCACCCCACTGATGCCCCACTGTTAACGCTGCAGCTACAAAAGCAATGCTTAGTGCGTCCTGAAAGTCTTCTGTGTGTGAGAAGACTGGACATTAGCATTTGTTTCAGAATCTGTCTACCAGCTTTTTTATTCTTCCCCCTCCTCCTCCTCTTCCTCCTCCTCCTCCTCCTCCTCCTGCTCCACTGGTACAAAAAGATTATAATCTGTTAGCTATTACAGATGAAAATTCATTAGTTTAATTTCCAATTTGGTAATCCCACTTCATAAGGGTGTGTGGTGGAATAGCTAGTCAATCTCGACAGGTTTAAATAGTATAGACTTGTGCTTCTGGTTTTAAATAGGAAAATTACTTGTTCATTTTGGTACAACTAAAGGTAAATGTCATTATAGCTAAGTTAAAATAATGTTATTTTAAGGAGGATTATATATAATCAGCAGTATAGAAATGGATTATGTATGTGCAACAGTATAGGTGAGAGTGTTTTGGCACAGATTAATTGTCTCAGGACCATAAATACTTGATTCCTAAAAGTCACAAAATATAATATAAAGGTTTTCTTCTTCAGATCCTTTGTGTAATTCTATGTAATTTCCTCTGACTTTCTTTTTTTCAATTTCTTCAAATGAAACTTTGTAAACATTTTAGATGAGCATAAAACCTCATCTAAAGGTTTTCTGAGTTCAGTTTTAGCCACATTTCTTCACTGATGTTGTGTTGCTTCTTTCAGTGTTGTAGATTTCTAAAAATAATCCTATCAACTTAGCCCTTTTTGTCCATCTGTTTCTGTGGTAGAACCCATCCATGCCATTGAAATCAAGGGTTTATTTCTGAGCTGGGTGGGGAACTTGGGACTCTAGTCCTCAGAAGCTCATCTATTTGGGGGGTAAATCAACATTGTCACAGGGCTTTACCGAGGCCCATCTGACATTGCAGAATGCAGGCGGGTTCATCCTGTAGTCTAGCTGTCAGCTATGGTACCATTCATACCACAGAATGCCTTGGATATTGAATTCTCATAAGTAATTCAAGTCCCGACTCTTTCCAGATAGATTGTAGCCATAGTGGATCGCTGATGACAAATTTTCTTCTAGAGCATATTGTATGATTAACACAAAGTTGGAATTACTTTTTGAATATTTAACTCTGTGTGTGTGAACACATGCATGTGCATGTACATGTGTGTATCCGTGTGCGAGTGCCAGTCCTGGAGCTTGATTGAACTCAGGGGTTGAGTGCTGTCCCTGAGCTTTGGTACTCAAGGCTAGTTAGTGCTCTACCATTTGAGCCACAGCTCCACTTCCAGCTTTTTTTGGTAGTTTATTGGAGGTAAGAGTCTCACGGACTTTTCCTGCTTGGGCTGGCTTTGACCTGTGATCCTCAGATCTCAGCCTCCTGAGTAGCTAGCATCACAGATGTGAGCCACCGGTATCTGGCTATATAGCTATGTTTAAAACGAGACTTTCTGCAAATGGAAATGCAGGCATCTCTTGCAGTGAGAGGTTAAGCTGCCGTAACAGTATTGTCTCGGTAGCAGCCCTAGCCACCCCTGGATGAAACCCATCATTTTCCAAAGCATACATTTTGTTGGCAGGGACATACGGTTTCGGATTCTCTGGTTGTGTAATTTATTGTCGACATCAGAACTTAAGTTTCTAGACCATTCCACAGCTTTATCCTCCCCCCCCCCCCCCCCCCCCCCGCCACCCCATGAACATTTATGAGGGAAGCATTTTACACTTAGGTCTTAGCTAAGGCTTTCTAGGGAGAGATAAATAGACACTATCATATTTTAATGTGGTAGCTGCAGGGTCTTCAGATTAAGCTCCTGCCAATGACGATCTCTTCCCAGACTGACGTGAGGAGGAAATACAAGTGATTATAAACCAATCCGATGTAGTCCTGCTTGCAATTCTCCATGGACTGCTACAGTGCTTCAACAGCGTACTGGGGCCTGGAGATGAATTGCCCTGGTACAGACGTCAGGCTCAACAATCACTGTGTGATTGTTACCTATGTCACAGAAGGTTAAAGCCCTCTCTCTCCCCTCCCTTCCTCTCTCCCCTCCCCGCCCCCCCCCCCAGTAATAGAAAAATAGTTAAATGAATTGTTTTTTCTTCATGTATAACTGAAGGAAAGGAAAATTGAAGGAAGGAATATATACATGACATCAAATTATATGCATTTTATTATCCCACAACTGATTCATATTATTTCATGAAAAAAATATTTTTTTCCTTGAAGATAATTGAGATTTTTATTCACTTCCTTAGAAGTATTTATAAGAATAAGATCAGGCCTAGGGTTAAATAAAACCTTGTTAAATGACTGCTTATTTCTAGTTGCTGTTTTCAAGCAATATTTAATTTATAAGCATATGTGTCTGACAAAATTCTAAACTAGCTTAATTTTCTGTGTATCACATAAAAATGATTCGATTAACCATTAAATGGAAAGTGGGAAGAGTGGCTTCTTTTACTTCAGTGCAGAAAGTAGAGGATAGCAGTTTCGTTGACCATGGTAAGAACTATGGTAGAAAAGTAGAACAGCAGCGATTAGCTCTAGTTCGCCAGTTGTCAAGTCAATCTATTCTAAACCATCTGTTTAATTTTTTAAAGCAAGAGCTGCTAAGCTATACTTGGATTAAACATGGCCTCGAGTGGAAGTATTTTAAGAACTCCATTTGTCTCAGAAACTTAACAAAGCCTGGTTGCTAATTTAGGGCATACTCTGTACTAGAGCGATGGATGTCACTTAGTTCAAATGACCACAAGAGGCAACAAGGGGCTATGGAGGGTTCCAGTCTGATAACTGGGTGTCCTTGGCTGGGGAGGGGGGGGGCGGGGGGAGGGGGGAGTGGTGGCAGCAGAGCCGATGGCTAGAGGACAGGTGTGCCATGGTGCTGGCTTATGGATTTTATGGTGTTTACCTTCAGAACAGACCCTTGTTTACTCACTCTGAGGAAGCTCAGCTTAGCAGGACTCCTACTAACTTACTGAGGAGGAATCAGCAAAGCCTGTGAGATCACACAAAACTGTGACCTGAGGGGGACAGCCAGGACAAGGGACAGAAGGAACGCAAGTAATGTTGCTCATAAACTCCGTGCAAGTCTCCCGATGAGTACTGAATATTACCTGTGTCCATGAAATCAGCACAACATGAAGAAACTGGACAGAGATTTCAGCTTCTGCCTACCTTTAGGGAAACAGAGTTGGGGCCAAATTAAATGCATACTAATATATATATAATGCATATATATATATAATGCATATATATAATGCATACTAATATATATAATGTATATAAAATATATGTATATATAAATTCTTCTTGGGATCATAACACAATCTGGAGTCTTTATGATAGATCATCGCTTTTAATTAATAAAAATGTATAGGCATCCCAAGGGGTCTCAGAGATCCACTCTAAGGTGCCACAGATGTTGCCATTAGCTGTCTGGGAATTTTGAACTGCCTTGAACAGCCTGAGGACACAAACAGAAGCATGGTTTGCAGTGTAGTAACACGTAGGGGTTGGCAGCAGAAAAACTGAGACTGTGCACTAGAACTGAAAACTATGTGTTCATTATATGTGATCCTTATTGAGAGAAACAAATGTTGAAACTAAGAAAACCCACTGGGTCTATTTTAGAGAAAAGTTTAAATACAAATGAGCCAGAGACATTAATGATAGATGAATGGAAATCACCTGATTTAAAAACTAGGAGGGAAAACATCAAATAGTTGGCTGGAGCTTCAGTGTCTCATGGGCACATATAACAATGTACCTGGAGTTTTGGGAAAAGCAGAGAGACAAAATAGTCTCGGGAAGACAGGAGAGAGCAAACAGAATGACAGATTACTCCATGAGCAAAGGGTGGAGGTTTATGCAGAGTTGGTGAAAGATATAAATGTATGTGGTTTCCGAAAGCTCAGCTCATCCCAGGGAGCCGGGTACAAAGGTATCCATGCCTGGGGACAAAACCAGCTGCCCAAATCCTGAGTGGGGAGAGAAGAGTTTGAAAATGGCAGCAGGAAGCCACAGCTGCGTGGAGAGCGGCAGCGTCCACAGACAGCTAATAATTTATCAGGAGTCACTGAGGCCCAAAGACAGGAAACGGATGCTGTGTGTGTGTGTGGGGGGGGGGGGGGGACGGGGAGAGGAAGAAGGGGAGAGGCAAGTAGAGGGAACGATGCAATCATATCCATTCTGTGTTGCATTTTTCATGAGAGTATATATTAGCTGTGCAAGGGAGTTGCATTGGGCCATGCACACATGCCTCCGGATCAGACTCACCTCCTCTCATCCTCCCTCCCAGATGCCTACTTCCAGCATTTCCACAAGCCTCAGTGCCCCATTTCATACGCGTGCTAAGCACTTGGCGTACATCCACTCTCATTCACCCTCTCCCTTCAGCACTACCCATTGGTTCTCACCTGCACCAGAATCACGTTTGCTTTCCTGTCATTATTTCATGTGTGTATGTGGTAATTGCACAGGGAGTTTGCTATGTTGGTACTATGCCCATTCTTGACTAACTTGCACCAGAAGTTTTACATCACTTTTGATGGCATGAACTAAGAATTAGTCACAAACTCACATCTGAATTATTGAGGCCAAGTAAATGTTGAGTAATGGTGCCTAAGACAATGAGGAATCTGGTGAACCTTTAAACATTATTGTAGTCACAGCAGACAGATTAAAATGTAATTTAATTGCAAAAGAAAGCTCCAAATTTGATTAAATCACAGTGGAATAAAGTGACATAGAAAATGTTGGACAAAAGTAAACCAAAATAGAATCTCCTTCGTGGTATCAGTTGACATCAATTTATATCATTGCATCAGTTTATATTAGAGATGGTTCACAGGGAAACTGGACCAGTGTGGGAAATGCCTTCAAGCAAATGATCTGACAAGCGTGAGAAATGCCTCAAGGCAGAGATCACTCACCAAACGATTCAAGAAACTTGTTTCCCTTGAGATATACAGGACTTTTTAACATTGAGATATATGGGATTCTCTTTAAAATAAAGACTTTTCTCCTACCCTGGTGTTTGAGTGGAAGCCTCATATGAGAACTATTTCGTTTATCACCAGGCGCTGGATGAACCAATCAGGACCGAGAATGTCTCCAAGGACAGCGTGTTAGGCCTTCCTGTGGAGGTATGATGTCACTTCCTGTGGAGGGATAACTTCACTTCCTGTGGAGGGGTGACTTCACTTCCTGTGGAGGGATGACTGCACTTTAGGCCTTCCTGCCTGTGGAGGGATGACTTCTTGTGGAGGGATGACGTCCTGTGGAGGGATGACTTCCTGTGGAAGGATGACTTCCTGTGGAGGGATGACTGTATGTTAGGCCAGGTGCCTGTGGAGGGATGACTTCCTGTGGAGGGATGACTTCCTGTGGAGGGATGACTTCCTGTGGAGGGATGACTGCACGTTAGGCCAGGTGCCTGTGGAGGGATGACTTCCTGTGGAGGGATGACTGTACGTTAGGCCAGGTTCCTGTGGAGGGATGACTTCCTGTGGAGGGATGACTGTATGTTAGGCCAGGTGCCTGTGGAGGGATGACTTCCTGTGGAGGGATGACTTCCTGTGGAGGGATGACTGTATGTTAGGCCAGGTTCCTGTGGAGGGATGACTTCCTGTGGAGGGATGACTGTATGTTAGGCCAGGTGCCTGTGGAGGGATGACTTCCTGTGGAGGGATGACTTCCTGTGGAGGGATGACTTCCTGTGGAAGGATGACTTCTTGTGGAGGGATGACTTCCTGCGGAGGGATGACAGTACTTTAGGCCAGGTTCCTGTGGAGGGATGACTTCCTGTGGAGGGATGACTTCCTGTGGAGGGATGACTTCCTGCGGAGGGATGACTTCCTGCGGAGGGATGACTGTAGATGGCTCTGCGTCGGGCCTGCAGGCGGGAAACTCCTTGCTAACCCGCACCTGGTCTCCCCTCTTCCAGTTGTGTTCTCCCGCACAGCTGAGGCAGCAAACGGAAGCAGTCTGTGCTGCCATCGATAAGGTCTTACGGGATTCCTTGTCTATGGTAATGCCGTAGTCTAGAATGGGCCGCCTCAACATTTGCTTCGCTTCTCTTCGTTTCCCTCTGTGTTGCACAATTCCTCACAGGCCTGTCCTTTTCTCTCCTTCCCGCCTTCCCTCCTTTGTTTTCCAGCATTCTCCTGATTCTCCTTCAAAGTCCCTAAAGATAATGTTGGGCTCTGAAACAATCAAAGTATGTATATATTTAATACAATTTATTGAACCATAAGATTTAGTTGATGGTGAATTGAGGTGCTATTTAATAGATTGGGGAATGAATTAACTAGTTAGTAACCAGTAAACAGATAGCAGTGTGTTAGTTGAAACTTTGGTTTTAGTGTGCTTACATGTAAGTATATAAGAGGAATGAGTATCCACATGCAGAAACAGCGAGATCTTTTTCAGTAGGTCAAGTTCAAGCTCTTTGGGATGTGAAAACTGGAGGGCAGCTTGGGAAAAGTTAGACTGTGCCAGCATACTAGACTTCATGCTGGATGTCGCTGCTTCATGGCTTTTCATTTGGCGCTTGTGACCGATACTGATCTCAAACCATAGCTTTGCAATGAATGTAATTATGGCTTCTTAGAATTACAAAGGCAGAAAACGAACTACACTAACATAGCCCCAGTCTGATAGCTTTAATATTGGTGTTATATCTGCGCTACTTCTTTGTTTTACTGGCTGGATTTGTTTTATCCTCCTTTGGCTTAGAGAGAGAGAGATGCTGGATGGGTTGGATTGTTGGAGTATTGCTGACTCTACACTGTGTTTGTCCATTCTTTCTTACATGCAGTGACATTTCACATTTGACCTCTCTCACCTAATACGCTTTTGGTCCATCCAAGTTGTTACAATTTGATTTCATGACTGGATAGCATTCTGTTGTGTATGTTTACTACATTTTCTCTGTCAGTCCATTTGTTAAAGGATATTTAGGTTGGCTCCATATGCTAGCACTCCAAATAATGCAGTGGTAACAGAGACCCAGGCTATTTTCAACATTCGTTGAGTAGATAAACAACAAAGGGGTACTGGATCATGCTGCAGTTCTAGTTTTAGTTTTTTGAGGAAGCTCAATACTTTATTATTTTTTCTACCACAAGTGGGGAGTCTTTGTGTGTGTGTGTGTGTGTGTGTGTGTGTGTGTGTGTTGGCACTGGGGCTTAAACTCAGGCCCTGGGCATTGTTGCTTACATTCCCCCCCCCACCCCCAAGACTAGGGTTCTACCACTTGAGCCACAGCTGCATTCCTGGCTTTTTTTGTGTGGTTACTTGGGGCAAGAGTCTCACGGACTTTCCTGTCTAGGCTGGTTTGGATGTGACTGCAATCTTCAGATCTCAGACTCCTGAAGAGCTAGGATCAGAGGCATCTATTTGTGGAGATTTTGTGATCCATGTTTATGAGAGTATTTCAGTTTTGTCGTGTCATTGAACGTTAATTCTGAACATTTGTCATGTCATTGAAAGTTAATTCTGAACGTAAATGGTAGAGCTTCTCTTGTCCACATTTTCCTAGGATCTCTTTCTTGAATGAGATACCTATGCAGCATTTTGTGAACATGTATTTGTTCTTCTGCTGGAATGGTCATTTTCATAGTGGATTTGTAAGTTCCTAGAGTTTCAGCTCTATGAGTGGCATTGCCGATGTATTCTGTATGGTGTCTAGCTGTTCCTTTCATCTTTTCCTGAAAATTTTTCAGTCATTTCCCTCTGAGACGTTTACAGAACTAGCTTTGTCCATTTGATTCTGTATTCCATGTCTCTTATTCTTTGTACTTTTACTTTATCACTTGGAGATGATTATGTGATCTGAAATTTTAGTGTAGGAATTTGTCCTATGACTCTTCTGTTTTCAACCCTGTATAATAATGCTCATAGCTTATTTGGTTTTGATTTTAAGCTCCAGTTGGCTGAGGTATAATATAACCACTATAGAAGTTACCCTCTTTTTCCTTTTTCAGCCCTGTAAAATTTGACAAAAACACACAGCACATGCAAGATGCCAAGTGTCTCCTCCCGTGGATAGGTCTCACACACCTACAATCCCAGCAGTCTGGGTGTTGAGCCGTTAGACTTACGAGTTGCAAGCCAGCTTGAGCTACCCAGGGAGACCCTGTCTCGAACGAGAGTGACAGCTGAATGTTGTAGAGGCAGGCCATGTAGTAAAGAGTCCCGGAGGCCTGTGCTGTGTGGACGTGGCAGTCCTGACTGTGACAGTATCCCTGTGCTCGAACCCTCGCACATGCAGCTACCCCTTACCTGGCAGATGGGCAGGTGACCTCTCGCTTAGATCTGCTGCCAGGCGGATGTTAAGGCTATTTTTACACAAGCCCTAGTGTGGATATCTGACTCCATTTTTCTTGAAGGACAGAATGGCAAGGTGTTTCCTTTGATGCTGTTTGCCTGTTTTCCACTATTTTCTCGTGGAAGCTCGAGCATTTTTAAGGCATATCATCTAACTCCCTGTTCTTAGGTGCCGTGCATGGAGTGGCAGGTCATGCGGCCTTGGCTCAAGGCTTGGACGATTCTGGTGTGGTTCCCGTACTTCTTAAAGGAAGATGCTTCCCAGGACCAACTCGGGGCCCCGCAGCTCGCTGCCCACCCGGGCTGGCCCTGGCTGCCTCCGCCTCCCTTCGCTTCTGCGCCTTGTCTGTCAGCTGCAGATCGGCTCTCGCTGCTGACACTCAGTGGCAGAGTCCGTAGAAAGCCATGCAGTCCAGTCCAAGCCATGCAGTCCAGTCCACGGGCTTCCCCTCCTCAAACCAAAGGGCTTGGGGACACGATCCGTGAGGATTTCTTTGTTTTTTCCTTCTTTTATCTTGGCAGTTTCTGCTTTGACTCCCTGCCTCCTTCCTTTTCCTCCTCTTCTCTAATCCTGCCACGTGTTCTGAGAAGGCAGATGATATGTAGAAGAAGGACAGTAGAAGGGTATGTAGCAGAAAGCAGTCGAAACCCAGAGAACGAAGTCAGGAAGCACTGCTGGCCAATGCTGACTTGAGAAGCAGAGAGCGAAATGGAGGTGCATGTAGGATTCAGGAAGCAGTCTGTGCTTTCCTCTCTTGAAGCTGCTAATGGCGAGGTCGGGTCGCTGCCCTGGCGGGAGGTACGGATGGTGCAGAGGAACGGGAGATGTTGAGAGAAGTCCTGTAGACTAGGACTCCAGGAAGTCTCCGAGTCACATCTTCATAGGCAAACTTTGCCATCGGGACTCAATTTAGAAGTTGGATGGCCACTGATGTGGTATTAGAAGATGGCGCTGTTAACAGTGACAAAGTGTGAGGGTGAAGTTGTTATAGACATAAAGGACGAGACCACCCCCGCCACCCGTGTCAAGAAGTAGCACGAGGTGCCCCTGTGAGCCAGAAAATGGCCACATCGCACAGCGAACCTGCCAGTGCCTTGTGTCTCTGTCTCCAGAGCTGGGAGACCCACATTTCTATTGCTACCAAGCCGCCCTGTGTATGGTGTTTTGTTGAAACAGCCCTGGAGCGGGGAGGGAAGCAGGCCTCCCTCAGCTGTGTAAATCTGTGCTCAAAAAATCTCCTTTACTAGGTGGACCTTCATGTTTGAAACACAATCCCTGAGCTCTCCCAGCCTCGGCAGCCTCTCAGTGCTTGCATAGTGCACGGTATTGGTAATGAGCAGAGGAAAAGACGCTGGAAGACTCTGCTGTCTACGGTTGAGCATTGCATTTATGCCCTAGATAATAGGCTGACTATTTTAGTGCATTTTGGACTATAAGCTCCCTGAGTGCAGGATGGCTTTGCGTCTGTGTTTACCGGCTCATCTCAGGGTGGACGCGGGGTCTGAATGTTTGTTGAATGTCTAAATGAAACAAATAGCCGTGCCAGCTCAGAAAAGTGGGTTTACCTGGGAAGTGTAACCGGCACCATTGAATGCTCAAAGCTGAGCACCAGGAGAGCTTCTCAGGTACAAAGACAGAAAAGGCGGATAGTGAAGGCCACCTGGGGTTTTCTTTTCTTGCAAATAACTTTGTTACAAGCAGAGAAGATGCAAGCGAAGCAGAAGCATGAGGTGGGGGCTGTACAGTAGTACAGTATAAGGAAGCGAGGGTTGACGGGGACGTGGGAGTGTCTGGAAGCCCGTGAGGCAGAGGCAGGGGTACCGGGGACAGGCGGGGAGGGGTGGAGGTAGAGCTACGAGAGGGGGAATTTGAAAGTCAGATTTCAAAGGTTCTCTCTGCCATTTGTGTGGTCCAAGAAGGCCTTTGAAGTGTGTGATTGAAGTAGAGGGGATAAAAATAGCTGTGAGTCCTGACCAGGAGGAGCGCCGAGCACCGAAAGAGTGGAGATTTCTCTGTGGATTTTGGAGGAGGCACTGCAATTATGGGAGAAATGTGATGAAGAAAGCAGTCTGAACGTTAAGGTCACATCAGCAGTAAATAAGGGGAAAGGATCAGAAACCCGCAGATCACAGCAAATACTCTGATCTGATCCAAGGAGCTCATCTTCCAAGGTAAAAAGGAGTTTTTCATAGAAAGAAGAGGATACTAGGAAGTGTGGAAGAGAGTCTCAGTAGAGGAAAGAAGTGAACACTTGTTTTAGAAGCTAATGTTCTTCTGATTTGCTAGTTTTTCAGAACTACAAGCATATATACACATATACATTTTTTTTTTTTCATACAGACTCCGACAACTGTTCCAAGAGCAGCTGGTCGAGAAACCAAGTATGTAAGTAGCCCTGCGACCGTACATGCTACCTCGTTTTCCTCTCACAGAATACTCACGTACGTTTCAGAAGGAATTTGTTCCTGCCTCCTTTCAGTGGAATCTGTTGGCTTTTGTATCAACCGATGGCACAGAACAGCATGCTTGACCTAGATAATAGAAAATCAGCTGTGTCTGGGGTAAACCGTCAGGTTAGCTTATCGAACACATTCCTTCCTAAGCTGGAGCAGTGTAGCTAAACAAAACAGGACTACTGCCACATCTGCTTTCTGTCTTTCTAAATATGAACTCCTAGATGACGTTTTTTATTTTTGTCATTGCCTAAATGGGTTTATTACAAAACAGTCAGCTCCCGTGCTTGGGCATTAAAATCCATCCGTTTCTGGCAGGATTGCTAGTTTAATTGACTGACTAGTCTGTTGATTCCCTGCCTTTAATTGCTCCATCCAATAAACCAATTTCCACTTAGGAGCGGCAGTAGATGAGTAGCGGATAGGGGGGCGTGGCCTCCGATGCTGAACTCATTTGGCCAGAATCCTGCGAGTCCAGACCCACGCGGCCTCACCCGGCAGCGTGCAATTCTCCTCTCACTTCACAGAGACACTTTCCCACGTGGTTCCCTCCACGTCTGACCCGACACTTTCTGATAGAAACAAGACTGTTATCTCCAAAGCATTTAAAGTTTCCTCTAAGCCAGACAGTAAATTATTCCATTTAGATTGCACGCTGGCTTTTATTTATTTTTTGCGAGTAGGCAGTTTTTGTCATCATCCTTGAGAGTGGTTATTAAATACGTATTTTGCGATACCACCTCATCTTTGTGTTTTACACATTCCTGCCTTCTTCCAGAGAGCAAAGAACAAGCTTGGTGAACTAACTAAATTTATGACATCTGGAAAGTGGTGCTAACGGCTGTGGCGGGAACACTCCTTAGAGCATTTGCTGGAAGCTTCTGTTGCCCCTTGTTATCATTTGAAGCCCTTTTGAGTAATGCCTAAAACATGAGGCATTTGGCAGGCTGGGCCCAAGTTTAAGTTACAGTCTTATTTCTACATCACTTTCTGGAAGGAAAAACCCCACATGATTTTTTGTGTGTGTTTTGTTGTTGTTTACCTTTAGCTTTTGTTTTTCATCCATAAACTGTAGATACAAGTGAGGGTTTTCTTGGTTCCTGTGTGGAAAGCCCTCCCTGGAGCCCTACTCCAGGACTGGCTCCTCATCCCCTCTCCTTTTCCATCGCTTTTGTGTCTATAACTCATCCCTTCCCTTCCTTCGCCCATCTATTTTTGGAAGACAAGCCTCGTCATGCGGCTCACCATTTAGTGGAAACAGGAAAGCAACATCTTTAAAGGTATTTCTGTATTTTTGTGACTAAGACGTTCTCTAGATCCCAGGAGAAGCAGGCGGACAGTCTTTGGTTCTTTATCTCCCTTGCTGCTGTCTCTCAGTAGAGGCTTCTCGGCCCTGTTTACGGGGCTGCTGCCTCTTGGCACTCTTCCCTGGAGTGTGTCTTCATTGGATCATGACAGAAATAACTCTGGAGGGTTATTCCACAGCTAGCGATTATTTCAAATTATTATTGTCCATCCATTTTCAGACCAGATTACAGCAGATCCCCACTCACAGCCCTGCGGTGTATCTTTGAGTCATTCAGACTTAACAATGACTCATCAAAGGAGTTCAAGGTAGACTAGATGTTCAAACTCTGACTCAGGTGAAATTCTTGATCTTGATGAAAGGTTGCTTGAGTGAGAAGCGTGGCTTATTTTTTTTAACTTACTCTGACGACTTGACATTTGAGTTGGTGTTAAATTTGCCTGTGTCTTTCAAAGAGCATTGGAAGGGGAGGTAAAAGCCATTTTGTCAGTGCCAGCTCATAGATTATGCCCCCTTGTTAATAGTCAGCCTCAGTTGTTACGCTCACCAAATGATATCAGATGCATGTATTTGGAGAAACAATAATGACATTTTAGAGCTGATGTTTACTTTAGTTATGAGCCTTAACCTTGTGTGAGCAATCTGCCTTAAATATGGTATATTTTGAGTACTTTTAACAAACAACAGCATTATAATCCTTTTAGGAATTCTACTATTTATATCCAATGAATTAATGGGATATTTCATCTTATGTATGAATTAGGTAGTTTTTACTTGATTTTTTTTTTTTTTACTATGTATTTTTCTCCCTTCTCTCCTTGGAATTCAAAAGCACTACTGAGAAATCTGAACACGCTAGCATTTTACTATCTTCCCAAGTTTGGAGAAAGTTGGCATCTTTTTTTTTTTAAGCCCAGGACTGGATGGATTTACAGCTGAATTCTACAAGGCCTTCAAAGCAGAGCTCACGCCAATGCCTCTCCAAGTTGGCATCTTTACAGCATCTCCCTGCTGGGTCTTGGCATGTCCTTCACTTTGAAGAGATTCTTAGATTAAAGTCCAAAGCAAGGGTCATGCAGGTCGGTAGCTCTGCCCCATGGAAGAAGAACCAACAGGAGAATTAAATTAGAGGACAAATGGAAGGATTAAATTAAAGTCAAGGGAAAAATGTCTCTAATAGTCAAAGCACTGCTCGGCAGATTGGAACTGAAGACCCTGAGTCTCTGGGTTTGAATGCCAGCCACAGGTCATTGCAAGCACGAAAGCTAGTTAGAATTTTCTAGCTGTTGCTCAGTTTTCCCCTTTCGTTAATTGATTTGACAAATATTTGTTGGGCATCTGCAGGTACCTTCACCGAGGGCAGATGCAACAGCCAGGTCCTCATTTCTGAGGACAGTGTAGGAGAGAATAAACAACAGAAACAGTGAGCCAGCGAGACTATTCGTTCCTTATAGAAACAGGAGACTGGGTAAAGGACTGCATTACATGCAAATGAACTCGAAAAGCTGCTAGTTCTCAACATATCAGCATGTTCATAGAATTCTCTGTTGTTTTTTGGGGGATTATTGTTATGGCTTAGTTAAGTAAAAAGGAATTGTATGACTAACTCCTCTTTATGGTTCTTTGGTGAAAGGTTACCTTCTCTGAGGGGAGAGAGAAAAAGAGAAAGACAGTCTTTAAAAGAATGTTTTATTGATATTTTTAAAGTCAAGTTTATTGTCATCTTTGGAAAAACTTGTGTTTTAGGATTAAGCAGGATCAGTAGGTTCAGATTATTTCAAGTCTTTTTGTGTGTGTGTTTGTTTCCCCCACTTACGGTATGTTTGAACTGCAAGCTAATTTAGAGTAATTACATGGAGACCTAGGAAGTGCTCAATAGAACAGCGTTAGAAATATGTTGAGTATATGACGTTGTTAGTAACTTAAAGAGTTAATTAGGCCATCTGGTCATCAATATTTCATTTAGTTCTTCTAGATTCTATAGAAATCCTATAATTTGGGTGTTATTATTAGAAAATTTCCACTTTACAGAGGAAAGACAAATCTCAGAAGTCCAAGAGGCCAGATTCAAGCCAAGTACGTTTCATATCAAAGCTCTGCCACTGGTATTTGTTTATTCTCAGAGATGCTGGGCTCAGTCTGAGTTTTTTCAGTAGCTTATCAGTTCTGGGCAGTGCTAGGGTCCAGAGCTTGCTGGGAAAGTATTCCACCACGGAACTATCTCTCAGTCCCAATTACTTTTTATTTATTCATGAAGTCTAAATTATGTCTTAGTGCCTAATAACCTTCAGTTTGAACTTGGAATAAATTTGACATTTGGTTCTATTAGTGATTAATACGTTTTAATACATATTAATATATCAGTGTGATGAATATGGTTTTACTCTTTCCAAGCTTTCAAACTGCTTGCTAATATGTAAATTTATTCATGATTTATCAGACACCATATGAGTGATTATGTCTCATGATACTCATATTAGGTTTCTTTCTTCCTATGTAAAGAAGACAATATTTTGTGAAAATTGCTAATTTATCACATTTTGGGTCTATCAACTTTTGAATGGATTTTGGTTTTGGTTGTGTGTTATAACTGACTTAGTAAATATTTACGATTTATATGAATTGCTATCCAGATAATTCCATTTCCCTCACGCAATTATAAAACCACAGTAATAAAGAGCCACCTCAGGATATAGAGTATTTGGGCTTATTACTAATTTATCAAAAAAAACTTTGTTGAAATCACATTTTATTGATAACAACATATCTTCCTATATATTTTCTACATTTCATGAATCACTTTTAAGTACCAGGAAAATAAATGTGACAGACGTATTGAATATTAGAGAGTACCCAGGTAAGATCTCATTGTAATGAGCTTGAGGGACAGAAAATGCCATTGAATGAAAATACATTGCTTCTAAAATATCACAATATATTAAAAGAGGTGTCAAACTTTATTAAGAATCTGTCTCTCTACCTGTACAGATATTCAAATAAAGGTCACCTTCTCCCATTTAGCCAGATCACATGTCTGCTTTTTGCTATGCTCAGAGAATATTGAGGCATCATACACTAACTAATACAGCTGTAGATTTTAGGGGAAAAGGTAACTTAAATTCACCTCCAGCTCCAGACCTGCCTTTAGAGGATGAGGTTTGCTGGGTTATAGGAGAGCTGGGCACAATTCAAGCTAAAAACTCCGCTCTTGTAGCCATCTGTTTCGTTGTTCAGAAGTGTTTAAGCAGTGTGTGTGTGTGTGTGTGTGTGTGTGTGTGTGTGTGTGTGTGTGTGTGTGTGTGTAATGTCGAAGGGCACGGAGTAGAGTCATCTTGGATCTGTTGAATGCAGAACAGAGAAGACCTTTTGCCTTCTGTCCTTTTCATCATTGTTTTTTTCTTGATCAAATCTGAGTTACAAGGAATGGCAGCTGGACACCATGACCAGAGAGCTTGGGTATAACTTGTGTGCCTCCGGCTTTAAGCTGTTGGGAGAAGTGGTTTCTCCAAAGCTGTTTTGGCACAGGTGCTGCCTGGCAGAAATTTAGTTTTCAGTAGACGTCAAATCCTCCCGTTTTCCCTTTTAGTTTCTCTATAACCAAAGTAAAAGCTGGCTGTGGCAACTAGCTTCCCATGCCTGGGAAGCTCACACAGAAATCACACGTATGAGGCCAGAGCCTGGACTATGGGATGAGATCCTGGCTCAAAAACATCTAACTTTTTAATGGAATTTTTGGGGGGAATTGCACATTTTGACTTTCATAATTTTTGACATAATTTGACTGCTCTATTAGGACTTAATTAAAATATTAATTTATTTTTAGTTGACAATGAATCTATTTGACAGCTACTTACAGAGTTCAGTGTGGTGACAGGCGTAGGGATGATAGAAAGATTCGGTCTAGCCAGTTACCGTGCTCATCTTTCTAGACTGTCCGACGCGCTGGAGCGTGCGGTCCCTCGTCATTAGCGGAGGTCACCACGCGGTGCAGGAGATCACTCCTGCCGCCCACAGAGGCTTTGAGCCATCCCTCAGCGGCCATCCTTTGCTCACCTCTGCCCACCCATCTCCCCTAGGGACATATTATCCACGAGGGGGCAAGGGTAACCGCGCTGCATAGGCCACCGTGAAACCCACAGAGTCATGAGGAAACTTGCTAAGTGCTAATGGATACGAAGCAGGAGATTCGCCAAGTTATGACACTGAGAAGGGCGGGCAGCGCAGCAGAGCCCGCGGCTGGTGGGAAGGGCGGGCAGCGCAGCAGAGCCCGCGGCTGGGGGGACCTTCGAAGGGGATGGGAGCCCGCATGGTAAATCCCATGCCGTGGGACTCTCACGTGTGAATGAGGATAAAAGTAAAGCATTCCAACAAAGAGTTCAAGAAACACCTCGGACGCCACACCAGCAGGACGGACACTCAGGAGTGGGAGGTGTGGGGAGCTCTCAGACCCTGAGCATGAAGTTTTCCTCAGGTGACGGGAGTTCCTGGCGTCTATCAGGCGTTTCTGGGGTCAGTGGTATCATATTATTGTATTGTATACTTAAAATGGATTAGGAAGACGGAACTCACGGCAAATGTGCTTATGAGAATAAAGTACTTTTTTTTTTTAAAAGGAAGGAAATTATATTCAGTAAAGTAAGGGACTAGTGACTAAGAGATACTATTAGCCAATTTCTGAGGAAAACAGTTTTTAAAGCCAAATCATTTCCCTTTTCAAATCATGAAAATCTTATTATGCTTTTCTTTTTGTTACAAAGGTGCTTTAAGGAAAATCAGTTTTATTTCGATTTTCTCTACATAAATTTCAACAATGTGTGTTTAAGTATGGAGTCTACAAAAAATGACATACTGAGTGACTTCGAAGAATTCTTGATTTTGTAATAGATGGAGGGGAGTGTGGCGTGAAACCGTCATGTTACGTGAGCTATTGAATAAAATTCGTAGGGGAGATACTGCAAGGTCATTTACCAGATTGTTGAAAAGCGTCTGTTGTTAGCAATATTTTTCTTTTCCTTTACAAGTTTTAAAGTCCTATACCAGGCTTGCATTATTCTGATCATGAAATAGCTCCAAAGAAGGGGAAAGGTGGAGCTGTCATCTTCGCGATTTATTAGTTTCACTAAATGTACACCTTGCTCTGTTTTCCAGGCAAACCTTTCTTCAGCATCCTCGGGGGTTTCTGAGAGTCAGCTGGTACGTAGCCTCCCACCGAGCCCTAGCCCTCCTGAAAACGTCCATTTCACAACAACCTCATACAAGGCAGTGCACAAATGCTGCCCATGTGCGCCCACATTCTCATCCCTCAGAAGTTTACTGGTGCTTTAGTAAAGCTCCATGGGGATAAACCATTCCAAGACCCCCCTCCCCCCGCCTGTCACCCCTCCCCCTCCCCCACCCTACTGCACACACAGCTCATTGCTCTGGAGGGGACTGGGCTGCGTCACCTGCAGAAGAGAGTTCAGCTGTGGATGGAAGAGGCCCTGCAGGGACTCAAGGCAAAGGGGGCAGCTGAGCATGTAAAGAAGCTTCTGGATTTGTGGAAATGAGCGAGGAGACAGTCACCCAGGAGTGTTAGTGCAGAGAGGATGAAGCTCAGTGCCGGGCAAGAGAAAATAATGTGAAAGATACATACAACCATGTAGGCCATCTTGAAATTTCTGGTAACTACATAAAAAGTAGAAGAAACATGGAAAGCTACGTGATGCGCTCCACTTGACTCTCGATAAATAGGATTTCAGTGCATTTTCAGGATGAAATTGATATGCTTTATTTATTAATTTTTGAGTGGCCAAGTCTTTGGTATGTGAGACGTGTTTTACTTGTCTAGCTGATGACAGTTCAGGTTGGGTGTGGGTCCAGTGAGCAGCACAGATCTAAATCCCAAAATCCAGACTTTACAGATAGCATTTAGAGTAAAAGAATGCTTGTTAAAAGTGTTTTCTATTTCTTATTCTTCCCAGTTAGCACATTTAAGCCCTAGGTTTTCTAGATGCCATCCATTAAGCATTTTCCTTATGTCTTCAAATTTTTACTGTCTAAAATATTATAAATTCTTAAACAACAGATCCGTCACTAAAAATTATAAAAACATGTAACAAAGCAATTTGACACAAAAAAGAAGCCAAAAGTCACATTCTAAAACAATTCTTCTGTTTTCTAGCAATTCTTTAGCTATCTTGGTAACAGAGAAAATGATACTTTATTTGTAATACTGAAAGACCATGGGGGGATCATGGGACTGGAGGTGTGGCTCAGGTGGTGGAGCACTTGTGGCGCCAGTGCAAGGGTCTGAGCCCCAGCCAAGTACTTCCTGCCGCCCGCTCACCCGCCCACAGACAGCGCGTGCGCTTGTCACCTTAAAATAGCCCCACGCAATCAAAGCCATTCGGCACGTGTTGCAATCTCAATGGGTAGGGTGTCTTTGAATGCATGTGTGTATTGGTTTAGACCGGGAAGCATGCTGGAATGCATGTCAGAAGACACAATGCACACTCCCTGCCGACCTCACTACGGGGCTGACGGCGGGTAGGTGTCATGCATGGGAGATCGGACATCCATCTCCTAACTGAACTGTGAGAGCATTCCGTGATGTAATTCCCACGCTCCTCCAGGCCCGGCTCTGTGCTTACTCACACCCGGAATGCCAACAGCCATTGAAGGAGCTTCACACAATCGACCAGCTCCCACTTTAGAGTGGGAATATTACTACCATCCATTAATTAAAAAACACGGTGCACGCGCTTCTTCAGAGTAAGGTATGGAAATCACAAAAGCGTTTTGATCACATTCATACCGAATTTCACTCCATATAGATTACAAAATACAGATTTTTATGTGTTAGATGATGGAATGTGTGTAGTGTGTGTGCGTGCGTGCACACACACACACACACCCTACGTCAAGCTAGTTTT
The DNA here is from genome assembly GCF_019054845.1 of Dipodomys spectabilis. NCBI lineage: Eukaryota > Metazoa > Chordata > Mammalia > Rodentia > Heteromyidae > Dipodomys > Dipodomys spectabilis. Next base: position 482,468 of record NW_024871346.1, on the reverse strand, counting down.
TGTTTTACTACTTCCATGAACTATTTCAAAAGAGCAAATACATTTGTTGTGCACATCTATATGTGTATGATTTTATTAAATTAACTATAGTAAAAACAAATGCACTAAGAACCATGTTTTGGCTGATGAAATAATCCTGTGTTTGTGTTCTCAAGGGGAAAATAGGAAGCATTACTTTGACTGACTTAGATGATGACTCCTTTGTACTCACGTTAGAGCTTTACTCTTTAAAGAGTTTTACTCTAAAGAGTTCAAGGCATTTCTCAACCAAGTTTTAAATTTAAGTTTTAATCTCAAGATTCCCTTGAGATATAGGTTCGTTTGTGGAGGGATTATTATCAAGCAAGCTTATCACACAAAGAAATGAACATCTCTTGGAGTAGTGTAATTATCCAACCCAAACACTTTGATTTCTCTCTCATGATCGCAACCTTGGATTTATGCATCCCAGGAATACGATAAATCAGAGTGGAAATAATGATATATAATATTGTATGCTATTCTTTAGTGACATGACTTATAAAGTTATAAATTTGTTTATAACTTGGGTGATTCAACTTGGAATAATGTGACTAAATAAGATGCCCTGAAAAATGACACTTAGGGCAATCATACGCATTATACATAGTGTTCCTAGCATGCATGAATGCTGACATGACAGGGAGTTCTGATTGCATGGATCTATCTTTATGAGTATCTAATACCTAACACAAAAATGTTAGTACTGTATGATATGGTAGAGTTAATTACATGGTAAAGATTTTAATGTAAAACAAGCAGTTCATATGACAATGGTTTGATTTCCTTCATAGAGGAGTCACATACTAACATAGTAGGTTTATATGTACACAACTAGCATAATGAAACCTATTAAGAACTAGGAAAGAAAGGCATGGGGTAACAGGAGCATTTACAAAAATGCCATAATGCGACCATAGTGGACCATAGAAAGGCAGCACATGACAAATTGCTGTGGTGGCACAATTTAACCAAAAGCTCAAATGGTGAGACTATCACAGTACTATCCTTTAAAAAAAATCCTTTAAAAGTACTATCCTCTAAAAGATATCGTAGCATATCACTGATAGAATGTTTTTCATTTAACACTTAACCTGCCTATTTGCTTGTTGCATTGTAGTTGTATCAGATCAACATTAGCAGGGAATAAGACCACCAATCTCATTACTAAAATATTTGCCCTGTAGCTCAGTGGCAGAGCATGTGCTCTATGCATGTGTGTGCATGTGTGCATGTGTGTCTGCATGTGTACATCGTTCATTGTTTTCTCTGGAAGGGAGTCCCTTATGAAGCTGGTTTGCTAATCTCATCCCATTTTAATCAACATGCTGGAAGAACTCTTCTGCCCACTGGAAGGGTTTCTGTGCACCGAGCAGGGATTGTTGTGCCTCGAGTCTCTGAAAGATGCAGGGATAATAGGAAATCATTGTGGTGACATTGAGGCGTACGGAGTCAACACAGATCATCGTGGTAGTGCCTTGTTCTGTGTGCTTTACAGACAGGAATTGCTGTTTGTAAATCACTGGTTCTGAGCTCTCGAGGCAAGATCAGGAAGGGCTGGTGAAGAACGGGGGATTTGGGACCCCTTGCGTTCATGGGGCATCTCCTCTGTCTGGCTCTGCCTGGCCTTTGTGCATTGTCTGCCAGGTCTGGTGACTTAGTGTCCACAGGAGCCTGGGCCAGGCCGGTTGGTGCGGTCGGTGCTGAGCTCTGGGAGCAATGCTAGGAGCAATGCTCTGGGCAGAATAAGCACCAACAGCAAGGAGACCTGTGTCCTCTGGATGAGCAGCTCCCTCATCCCTGAGCAGGGACAGCCCGTGGTGGCAGAGGAGGACAGTGCAGGACCCAGCTCACCACATGAGACGGGGCTCAGGCTTGAGCACAGGGGTGGCCTTTGGCCTTGCTTTTGAAATCTCCTGCCATTGCCAATTGTTCACGGCTGTTCTGGGTAGAGGGCTGGCGGTGAGAGAGTAGACCTCAAGAGCTGGAGAATAAGCCCCAGGGTGAGACGCAGCACAAGCCGGACGCCGTCTACTGGAACAGCATAAAGGAGAGGCGTGAACCTCACGAGACTTTCTCCGAGCTCCCGGAGCCGGCTGCCTGTCCTGCCTGGGTGGTGCGTGACTCATTTTTCTGAGGCCTCGTGAGATCTCTGTTGTTTGGAAAAGCTTTTGTGTGGAACTGATGATGTCTTCCTCAGGCTCAAAGACAGTTTCTCCTTGACCAGGTTCCCTTGATGAACATGCTGAAGAGCTGGCATTGACCAGGAGCCTGCTCAGCCTGCAGCGTGCTGTAACTGAAATAGTTCAATGTGGTCCATTTGTATTATATCATCCATCACGTTTCTTCAGCTCTGGGCCATAATTATTGCCCAAGCCTCATGCTTATTGATTGATTGATTGATTTTTGTCGGCCGTGGGGCTTCAACTCAGGGCCTGGGCGCTGTCCCTCAGCTCTTCAGCTCAAGGCGAGTGCTCTACCACATGAGCCACAGCGCCACTTCAGGTTTTCTGAATGGTTACTTGGAGATAAGCGTCTCATGGACTTTCCTGCCTGGTCTGGTTTGGAGCCGAGATTCTTAGATCTCGGCCTCCTGAGTAGTTAGGATTATAGGCGTGAGCCACCGGCACCTGTCACATTTATTTTTTAGTGAAACATAATTATATGCATAATTATGTTACTTCAGTGGAGAGAGTCTAGGTCATCTATGAGCTAACATTTCGTATTTATGAGTAAATTCATATAAATTCCTTTGTCCCTTCAGACTTCTTTGATGTTCTTTAGGTAGCCCCATGGTGCACGTTACCTTATTGGAGTCTCAGACTCTCACTGAGTGTGGAATTGTGGCCAGCGGCTGGCGTTCAGGTTTCCCATGGGTCTGAGTGACATTGCGCAGGGGTTGAGTGGCCTGTACCTCAGTCGCCTGCTGTTTCCTCACCTGCGTTGCGAGGTCCCTACATCAAGAGCATTGTCCTGATCCTGTCTCTGGACCCTGAGCCCCATACCGAGAGCTCCCTTCTCCTGAGCTCGGACCCCGCAGTTTGCAGTGGAGACTCTCCCTCCAGCGGCAGCGTCTGGCAGAGGTCTGTTCAGTGTCGCCAGGGAATCGTTTGAACTCTGAGGCACTTCAGACTGTCCTGTTCCCAGGGTGAATCCATTCTCAGTAAGCCCCTCATAGAAAATGGACATGCGCCACCTGGACGGTCTTCCAGGGCTCATTCCGTAGCTTGAGGCTAGCGTTGAGAACAGGCTCTTTAAAGTGTTTTCCCATCTGGAGTTGCTTTTCTTGACGTCATGAACATGACCACTGTGTCTGTCTTTTGTGAGTCTACCTCTCCGATGGATTCTAAAGCAGATGAAAATGGAAGAATGAGGCCAGGCGCTGGTGGCTCATGCCTGTAATCCTAGCTACTCAAGAGCCTGGGATCCGAAGATTGTGGTTCAGAGCCAGCCCATGCAAGAAAGTCCACGAGACTCTGATCTCCAATTAACCACAAAAAAGATCTAGAAGTGGATTTGTGGTTTAAGTGGTCAGCTTTGAGTAAGAGAGAGCATCAGCTTTGAGTGAAAAAGCTCAGGGACAGCTCTGGGCATTGAGTTCAAAGACCCAAGACCAATACCAAAAAGAAAAAAAATAGAAAGAAGGAAGGAAGGAAGAGAAAGAAAAAAGAGAAAGCTCTCTCAGGTTGAGTTGTAAGAGTACTGAATAGTTGCAATATAATAGCCCATTTTACAGAATTCCCTAATTTGGATGATCTTATTTCTTTTGTGTTTATGTGTGTACAGACTTGGCAAACTATATTTGCAAAAAGTAAACATGTTCCTCAAGAAAACTTCTACTGCACAATCAAAGGTATTAGGTGACTGAGCAAAGATGTCATATTTATTAGAAATGAATGCATCAGTCTCTACTTCCACCTGTAGTAACAAATAGATAAGGTCTGTGAGATGTCTCACCAAGACAGTATTTATCTATTGATCGATCGTATCTACCTACTGTAGCTGTCTACCTACCTATTTGCAGATCTGCAACATGTTTAACAGGATGAGCTCTAGTCTAAGGGAAAGCCCTCTAGGGCCTGGGTGAAGTGCAGGTTAGAATCCCGAGGTCTCGTATGAGTCTGAGATCGGCGCTGGTGCAGGCTCTCGGGTGCTCATGCTGCTGGCCTTCAGGCCCATTCGGAGTCGGGGTTCTAGCGAATAATGTCTTACGTGGGTGGAGCCGTTAGTTCATGTCATGTGGCAATTTAGTGTTTGCAAATGCAGATCCTGCGCCCACTTACCACTGAGAAATGCTGTGCTTGCAAGAATGGGCAGGTGGCCGGTCCCCTGAGAAGCATTATCCATGGAGCAGCCACACAGTCCTGCATTCTGCTCCAAAGATGGGATAAAGCATGCTTCAAGACTGATACCAGGAAGATGGGTTTGAATGCGTAGAAATGCGCCCCCTGCGACTCCCGTGTGGTACAGCTCCTGAGGGATGGAAGGACAGGGAAGGACAATAAAGCGTGTGGACATGTGGCGTTCAGAGGTGGGCGCCGGGCGGGGCTGCTAGGTTGGCCAGCGCTGACAGACACCTGGGTTGGGGCCGTGGGTAAGGACCGAGAGAAGGAAAGTTAGTTTCAAAGGCAGATCGTGTCCAGTCCCCCTGAGTTGGCTTCCGTGTCTGTGAAATACGGACGACAAACTGCAACAAATGAAAAATGCAGCTGCAAACACGTGAGCAGGAAGCAGTAGCTGCGCTCGAAGGCGAAGAGCAATGGCGTGCCGACGAGAGCGGGCGAGGGAAGGACTTGGGGTGTGCCAGTGGGAAGCAGACGTCAGCATAAGCACGCGTGGAGAATCTGCCGGAACAGAGCAGACAGAGCCCCTCCAGTGCTTCTCCAGCAAACGGACAGCCCCGACATCCGGGAGCTCCAGGGAATCACACAAGACCCATCAGACGGACAAACCCAGACCATCAGCAACCCACCTTCGACCCGGAAGTACATCATATTTACTCAGCCAGAAAAGCCTCCTCTGGTCTTGCCCTGGGTGGTGCCAGGCACAAGTCCTGCGGTTCACTGCCATGCTCCAGGGCACCCCGTGGAACACGTCTGCCTGCTGGCAGTGGAGACTCAGGTGTTTCCTCACGTCGTGAGCTGCTGGTAGGATTTCTTTTCCCTGCCCTCGACACCTTGCTTAGCCCCTAAAGTTCCATATTGGCTTTGGTGTCCGATAGGCCTGAGTGCTGGGGTTGTATTGCTGCTCTGCATTGACTTCACAAAGGAGTTGAAGAGAAGGAGAGAGGAGCTGGTGGTCAGGTCAAGTGGAAAGAGTTAGGGAGTCCGTCCAAGCGAGGATCCCGGCCCCGCGACCGGCGCCTCCCCTCACAACACAAGTGCCGCAGAAATAAGGGAATCCTGGCTCTGTTCTCCTGCTGAGTTCTGACATTGCTCTCACTCTCCCAGACTCCACGCATAATTGGATGTCACGGGCCCGGTTTCTTCCCCTCTTGAGAGAAATCAAAGTGTTCTTTTTAAGTAGGAGAAATTTCTTAGCCTGGGAAAGAAGACATTTTCCTCAAGTCGTGTTTCCCCACTTGCACACTCACCGACAACAGCGAGGGAGACATCCACTGGACAAAGTGCTGCAGAGCCACAGTTAGTCCACACTCAAAACACACCTGGCGCTTTGCAGAGTGGAGCGGTAGCTGCGGCGTCTGGGCTTACCTCCGGGCCTCGGGGCTGGCAGAGAGCTCATTTGCTATTTTCCTAAAGGATACAGGGTCGGAAAGGATAATCACTGGCAAGTGCTCCCACAGAAAGAGTGTCACCAGTTCTTATTGCGTTTTTAGATGCTTTTGGAAATGTATCAATCATCTCTGTGACATTTATCAGTGAAATGAGATTTCCGAGTTGGTGAAACATTGCTTCCAGTGGCCCCAAACTACAGCTCTCTTCCTCTCTGTCAAATTAACAGTGGGTACAATTTTATAAATCATGAGTGATGGATGGGTTTGGCTAAAACTCGTTTGATCGCAAGTGAGAGAAATAAACTTCAGTTAGGAAAAAAATTGTATAAGGAAGAGGTAATGGGAGGGAGTCTCAGGCAGGAGGCTCAGCGGCACCAGTACTGTTTGGGATCACTTCAGACAGTGTCGTGTCTCCCAGGCCTGCGCAGCCTCTCCACGCACTGTAAACTCCTCCAGGCATTTGCTTTTTAACCCGCAGTAAGCTTTCTCCCAGCTTCCACGTTGATGTATGATATTCCAGTCTCCCAGAGTAACTGCAGGGTAACTGAAAGCAATATACCAAAGGTGGGGTTTTTGGTGTGTGTGTGTGGAGGAACTATATGCTTACCGGCTCTGGCTCCATCCTAATGGAACCAGATGTCAGCATGGCTCCTGAGGCCCACCTCTGTGGATTTGGGGGTCCAGGAACAGCTTCGAGAAACAGGAAGTTGTCACAGGTTTGGCGGCTGTCCCCAAGCAGCACTCTGCGTCCCTGTCACAAGAGAGGCTCTTGGTAAACATGGTCCCCGGCAGGGCTGGAGGGCGTGTTTGGCTGGATCAGGGAGGACAGCGTGGCTTTCGAGCATCTGCACAGTCCATGTTTAGGTGTTCAGAACTTGACTGTTGCCACAATCAAACAGCTATCTGGATTTTTATTTAATTTTTTTTATTTAATTTTCATTTTTTTCATGAACATACTGTACAGAGGGGTTACAATTACATGGGTAGGATAATGCATACATTTCTTATCAAGCATTGTAGCCTCCTCCTTTGTTAGCTATCTGGATTTTTGATTAGCAATAATTCAGTTACCTTACATTTGTTCTCCAAGCTGCTTTTTAGCCATTTATATAACATTTATACTTGGTGAGAACAGCTAATGACCTCATAATACTCATTTATTCATTTTGTGGGTTTTTCTTCCCCCTCTCATTAAAAAATTAACTTGTCTTCCATAAAGACTAAACCTGGAGTCATTCGCCCGGTACCTGTAAGATCCAGAATATTACTGAAGAATGAGGAGGAAATGTATGAGCCCAACCCGTTCAGCAAATACCTGGAGGACAGCAGCAACCTCTTCTCTGAGCAGGTGAGGACGCGTTTCGGGAAGTGTCTGATCGTTTGATCAATGCCTGTCATCAAGAATCTGTATAGTATGTGTAAGAAAACTTGTATTGGATTGGAATATGCTCAGTAATATAAAACACTTTTAAACCATAAGCAGGAAATCTTATGTAATTCCAGGATGAAATTTCGAAGTGTATCTCTTGATCAGTCTTCTGAAGAGTTCCTTGGTGTTGTATTGTTGGAAAGACTAAGACATTAGTTTCTAGGAACGCAGAAACCTCTGCCTATATGCCCATTTAGATGTCACATGGCTATTCTGAAAGCCCAGTTCCTTGTGAGAAGAGGCAGTGCTTTAGGTCTGATAGATTAGACAAGAGTCTGGTGGTCTGACTCTTCTGAACATGACGGAGATGGGGTCATCTCCTACAGTGGCATTGCTTATTGCAGGGCAGGTGCTCGGCCTATAGCCATGCTTTTTTGATTGTGTGTGCAGAAGCTGTGCGACACTTTTCTGACAGGTGTTGTAGAAGAAATAAGGGAAGTTGTCAATGAAGGCTTTATGAAGCTTTAGGGGAAACAAAACAAAACACATCATGTGTGCAGTGCAGAGAGCTTCAAAAATGACATCAAGGAGACAGTTTGTATCTTTTTTCCTTATTAAAATGGAACAAGTGGGTACAAGGTCTCCATTTTTTCTCTCATGTATTATTACACAATAAGCAAGGTAAAATACTCAGAAAAGGTATGAAGGCCCCATTGTATGCTCTGCCATAAGAGATGTGCATAAGGAGTCGAGGGCATGTGTTTTGAAGTGATCCCTAACACTTTTGAAATGGAAAGTACTTTAGTACTATGTGAAGTCTGCGGAGTTTACGGAGCCTGTGTGAGCTTTGCGGCCCCAGACCTGTGCTTCCCGCTCTGGGCCCCGTTCCTCAGTAAAATCACAGGCTCAGGCTGCACGAGGGGGCTGCACTAGGATCTCGGCACAGACCCTTGCATGGGCTGCGTGGGTGCTCTACCACTTGAGCCAGGCCTCCAGCTCTGATCAGGTATTTTTTAAAGGATCCCTTAAACTCTTAAAATTTACTAAGCTTTGGAAGGAAGCCTATGATTAACCTGGACTGCGCCTGAAATTCCTCTGTGTCTTGGAGCAAGTTCCTGATAAATTCTTTGTTATGATGAACCCTGAATACATGATTAATACAGTGTAGACAGAGCCAGAGCTGGTGGTGTAGCCTGTGGTCACGGCTGCCCATGCTGGTGAAGTGGGAGGGTCACTTGAGTATGTGGGTTTGAGACCAGCCTGGGCAACTTTGTGAGCGCCAGTTTCAAAGCAGAGAAGAAAATGGAGATAAAAGTGTTTTCCATTTACTTATATGTACTTTGTGGGAGATATTGCCAGGTCTGAGTGAAAAGTAGTGAGTTTAAAATTTTTGGAATGTATTAATATAATTAGAATGGTGATTGGAGGCAATACATTTTTAGCTTGGTGGAATAAAATATGATCTTTTATGTTAAATAGACACATGTTACTGGCACATAAGTTATCTTGATTAATTCTACACATAGCAGAAATGGAAAACATTTCCTCATGACCAAAAACAGGAAATAAATATCTATTGCATGCAGAATATGAATATTTTAGACTCTATGTGAAATTTTAGATAGCATCAGACCATAGCAAAAAGCTTGGAAATAATCTAGCATTTATATGAAAATCAAACTGGGACCAGCTGAAATAATTTTCATATACCCATGAAACTTATATTCCATAAAATATGATCTAATGCTATCTAACAGTAATTTTGTTCTTTGCTACAGTTTTAAACTTGTGCATTTGGCTTCAAGAAAATTCCAAGGTAGAATATCAAGTTAATCTACCCACAGTTTATCATCATTAGCCGTCTTCTGAAATGAGGAATTCCATGTTGAAGTTCAGGAATTCGTGGCATTAAGAAGAATGGCACTGAGGGCTGGGAAGGTGGCTCAGTGGTAGAGTGCTTGCCTTGCATGCATGAGGCCCTGGGCTCGATTCCTCAGCTCCACAAAATCAGAAAAAGCCAGAAGTGGTGCTGTGGCTCAAGTGGTAGAGCGCTAGCCTTGAGCTGAAGAGCTGAGGGACAGCGCCCAGGCTCAGAGTTCAGGCTCTATGACCGACAAAAAAGAAGAAGAAGGAGAAGGAGAAGGAGAAGGAGAAGAGGGGCATTGATGGTCACTGTTCTTCCTAATTCTATGCCAAGCTCCAGGTTTTCTTTATGTCTCAGAAATACATGTAGACAAATCTATTTATTTCCAGATTATTTGTTGATAATACCACTGTTTTGCAAATCTCCAGTCTCCCAGGCATGATCCTCTTTCTTTCTGTATCTATATTTGAAGGGGACACAGCAGAAGTCTCGTGTCTGCAGACTAGAAGAATTGAATGTTTGCCATGCTACTAACAAGTAGTTTCTATGCTGGGTGCTGGTGGCTCACATCTGCTAAGCCCAGCTACTCAGGGGGCTGAGATCTGAGGGTCATGGTTCGACGCCAGCCTGGGCAGACAAATCAGTCTTGTTTCTAATTAAACAGCAAAGCGCCAGAAGTGGAGGTGTGGCTCAAGTGGTAGAGTGCCAGCCTTGAGTGGAAAAATGTCAGGAAGAGCATCAGTCCCTCCCTGAGTTCAAACCCTAGTGCACATACACACACACACACACACACACACACACGTACCTGTGAACACACCTGTGAACACACATGTGAAGACACACGTACACACTCATACACACGTGTGTGCACACACATACACGATTCCCAAAGGTCCCTGATCTTATTTACTGACCTTGTACAAGAGAATGAATCATGACAGAGCCTCGGGAGTGAGATTCCCTCAGGAACCTGCATCCTGTACCTGCCCGGCACGGGCGCTCTGCCTGCTGCCTCCCTGCTGACAGAGCCTCGGGTGGAGGCTGGTGGAGGCCGGGGACGGAGGCTGGGGGGCGGAGGCCGGGGGCGGCTCCCACAGAAGGAGGAGCCCGAGGCCAGCATGGTGTTTTCCCAGTTTATTATCTCAGCATTATGACTCCAGCAGAACTTCCGCCCAGGGCAGGGACTCTGGTTTAGTTCCAGTTACTTCTGTGCGCTCGTTCCCGGCTGCCACAGAGCCAATTGAACGGTTTCAGACTGGGTTGATCTCACCCACCCATGTAATAGAAAATTCTTTTACCAGGCAGTTGGGCCAAATTGAAAAACCGCTCACACTGTTGCTGTGCCGGGCACTTGGGGGGGGGGGGCAGTTCCGCATGGCTGGAGGTCCTGGATGGGATCGCTAAGTCAATAAATTCTCCCTGGCAGACTCACTGCCATGAAATATGATTTCAGAACTCGGTTACGCAATGTCAGAGGCTGACGATGATGGGACTAGGCGGACATGTGTTTATTGTGTTTTAAAGAGGTACAGTGACAAGTCTCTGAGCCGATTGTGAACTGAACGTTTGCCTGGCAACAGCGTCGCCGTGCTAGAAGGAACATTTGAAAACAAATGTATTAACCGAGTCACCGAGACTTAGTATTGAGCGACCTCAACATCAGAGTAGCCTAGGCAGGAAGCAGCATTCTCTGATTGATAGATTTTTGTTTAGTCTTTTAGTGAATATGATGCTTTTCTGAAATGCTCTCCACGTGCACTAGCGTAAAATGTTACCGTCTTTTTGAGTGATTGCAAAGTATCTTCACCATTCACCTTAAGCATACAAATTTCACTGAAGATGATATCCTTTGAAACAGCCTTCTCTGGCGAATTCAAGGCAGAGTTAGCAAATAATTAATAAAATGCACTGGACAAATGGATCTCCAGGAGATGAAGGGTTCTAGAAAATCCATTCTTGGAGGGGAATAAAGGCCCTGAAGAGCTGGGTGACTTCTTTGCTTTGTTCCGACTACTTGTGTGAACAATACCGCGATTGTTTTGTGATCCTTTCATTGTATCAAACTAGGTAAAGAGAATTTCTACCTGAAGACCTGCATTTTAATTTAAGCAACAATGGCAAACTTTCCAAAATGTTACATCAGATAGATCTAGATAAACTATCATGTAAAACTTTCATGTCTTTACAAATTGATAGCTCAGCCCACAGACTTAGAGAGGTGATTACTATCGTAGAGCCCTCAGGAGCCATAAAAAGTGGTTTGGATAGACTTAACAGGAGAGTATTATTTGATTTTCCAAGAAAGTCAGGGGGAAATATTTTCCCTTTTCCTGTTAAAACAAATAATGATTCTCAGCATGTATTCCTCTCAAATTTTATTTTTTCTTCTAATGTGCTTCCCTAGGGATGAGAATATGCTTTTGTGTTAAATGACCATTTAGCATAATTCTTCCACGCTGCTCACAAAGCACATAAACAGATAATTGTAGGGAATTTTCTTCATTGTGGGTTTTTGTTTCTTCGTTTCTTCTGGATTTCAGTAGATGATTTGACTCTGCTCCCTACCAAATGTGCATTTTCTGACATTAAAATTTTGGATGGTGTGCGTGACTCAAATTCTATCTGGTGATTTTTGTTGTTGTTGTTGGTCGTGGGGCTTGAACTCTGGGCCTGGGCACTGTCCCTCAGCTCTTCAGCTCAAGGAGGGTGTTCTACCACTTGAGCCACAGCACCACTTCCAGTTTTCTAGTGGTTTATTAGAGATAAGAGTCTCACGGACTTTCTTGCCCGGGCTGGCTTTGAATCGAGATCCTCAAATCTCAGCCTCCTGGGTAGCTAGGATTACAGGCGTGAGCCACCGGCACTCGGCTCTATCTGGTGATTTAAATCGTCTTTGGGCTGAGCCTTCAGCATCTCTGCCTGACATCACCATGGTGGTAGTATTTAGGCAAACATCTGTCGCTGGGGACACAGACAGTTGTTTACTTTTATTCTGCATGATTCTGGCTTTGCCAAAAAGGACTGTGTTTCAACATTTGTTTTTCCAATGGAGATAGTCTGTTCTCTTCTGTTATAAATTTATCTTTCATCAGAGTTAGCCTCTTTTTAGGAAATATGTTTCAGTTAAAATGCTATGTAAAACCTTTTTTTACTCTGCAGAAATAAAGTGGTTGGCTGGGGTGTTTTCCCTTGCCTTTGTATTTCTTTTGCCTGAAAGAGAGAAACTGAGATTTTTTATAATGTTATGATCATTTTAGAAAGTTTAAGATGAAGCTTTCTCACATTTTATTAATCCCATCCTTCTTTATGCCTGAATAATATTCCATCATGTATACAAGCCATATTTTTCCAGTCTGTTCATCTGTAGTGGCTAGCTAGCCTGATTCCATAAATTTACGATAAATAACAGCAATGAACATGGTTGTGCCAGAACCTTTATCAGAAACTGACTTTCATCCTTTTTGGAAGATACTTAGAATCAGACCACAGGGTGGACTTCTTCATCAGTGTATTAATTATATAAAAGGGGTTCATTCCAGTATTTTCATACATCTGTATAATGTTTCCCAATCAAACTCATCTCACCGCTCCCCCATCCTCCAGACCCCTTCTTTAACAATTTCAGCCTCTCTCTGCTGGATCCCACACCCCAGCAATCCTTACATAATCCTCCCATCATCCATCCATGTGTGATACACATGTGCTATTTCTCTGTCTCAGTCTGCGTTCTTTCCTTAACATGATGATCTCCAGTTCCTTCCATTTTCCTGCAAGTGATGTAATTCTTCGTTATGGCTGCATAATACTCCATTGTGCACATGTGTGCTATGTCATTTTTATCTATTCATTGGTAGATGTGCACCTGGGCTGATTCTATAATTTGGCCAGGTGAATAGTGTACAATAGACATGGGTGTGAAGGAATCTCGTCTGGATATGGTTGGTCAGCTTTTGGTTTTCTGAGGATTCTCCATACTAATTTCCATAACAGCTATGATATGGAAGATTCCTTGGCCTCAAGATCTTTACAGTATTCATTGTTTTTTTTTTTGTTGTTGTTGTTTCCTGGGTGAGAGCCAGACTAGCTGGACTGTCATGAAATCTCAGTGTAGCTTTGACTTAGTTGAACATGTATCTGGATAGATTTTTGGCCATTTCAATTCCATTTGAAAAGCGCGAGTTGCCTGTTTATTGTGTGGGTTATTTGTTCTCTCAGTATTTGTGTTTTTAGCTTATGATCTATAGTGAGCATTAATCACCTGCCAGGTAAACAGCTGGCAGAGGTTTACTTCCATCCCAGATCAATGTTATCTCTTCATTCTGTTAATTATTCCTTTTGCCACATGAAAGCTTTTAATTTGATGTGAGCCCATGTGTCAGCTCTTGAAATCGTTTCCAGAACCACTGGTGTTGTATTCTCTAGGCATCTGCTGAGGGCGTCTTAGTTTCTTGGAGAGTTTGTCACTAAAGCAACATCTCTATGGAAATCGCCATGTGAATTTTGTTCTGTTGCTGTGCCCTGCAGCCTCTGTTCACTTGCATATGTCAGCCATCCTTACATTCGTGCAGGAGAGCAATTTGATCATGGGCATGCTCTTTTTCTATGTTGTTAAATTCTGTTTGTATCTATTTTATCAAGGATTTTTTTTTTTTTTTGCAATGAGCTCATTGATAAAGTCTGTCTATAGTTTTTTTTTTTTTTTTTTTTTTTTGGGGGTCCGGTCTTGGGGCCTGAACTCTGGGCCTGGGCGCTGTCCCTCAGCTCTTCAGCTCAAGGCTAGCGCTCTACCACTTGAGCCACAGCACCACTTCTGGCTTTTTTCTTCTTGCTTATGTGATGCTGAGGAATCGAACCCAGGGCCTCAGGCATGCAAGGCAAGCGCTCTACCACTGAGCCACCTTCCCAGCCCAGTCTATAGTTTTTGGCTTAAAGTTTTTTTGTATTCTAATCCACTTTTCATGCCAATATTGACTTCATAGGGTGAGTTTAAATGTGCGTCTTCCATTTCTACTTACTGGAGCAGTTTGGTGTGCATCGATCGATGTTTGCTCTTCTGTAGAGGCTGGCAGAATTCAGCAGCCCATCCATCTAGTCTTGGGTTTACCTTTTAGTTGGAGCCTCTGTATTACTGCTTCGGTCTGAACCCTCATTTATATCCTCACTATTCAATTTTGGAAGATTGTAAGTGGTTAGGGATTGATCCATTTCTTTTAGGTTTCATTTTAATAAAAATTTTCAAGCAATCGATACCGATCCTCTGGATTTCAGTGTGGTATTTGTTGCAGTATTTCCATATTCCTCTTTAAAACATGATTTCTGTCCTGTAGGTCTGTTTTGGTTAGTGTGGTTTAATGGCTTGTCAATCTTGTTTCTGTTTTCAAAGATCCAATTCTGCTTCACTGATACTTTGTGTTATTTTTTGGTTCTCATTCTTCTTAAAATGTTTGATTCTGATCTTTATTATTTCTTTCTGTGTACTAATCTTGGCTGTGGTGCGTTCTTATTTCTCCTAGACCTTGAACGCATCTTAGGTAAGTAACTGTGATTGTTAGTGAAGGCGCTGGGTTCAAACCTCCGTCTTCCAGCTGGGAGGCTGCGTTCTCCCAGTCTTCAGTGGCTCCCCGGCCAGTGAGGCAGACGATGCCCCCGTGTGGAGCCTGGGTGCTCCCTGCTCAGAATATAGTAGACCTCGGGCTCCGCTGCCTGCGTTGCAGTCAGGCTGGCTGTTTGGTGGCCTCTCCGGGGACCAGTGATGGGCCCTGGCCCTTCGTGTCTCTGTTGTTTAAGGGAGCGTATCCTGGCTATTTGTGACTGCAGCCTTTGACTTTTCTGCTCCTGGGAAAGAGAGAAACAGGATGGCAGGACTGGCAGGGAGAACGGCTCTGTGTGTTTGGGGAAACCTGGCCTCCTTGAACCGGCTTCATCTTAGAAAACTGAGGCAACTATTCACCATTTTATTGACCTTTCTAAGTCTTCCTGATTTAAGTACTGGGTTCCATTCCTGGGGCTTGAATTAGGTCTGGAGCACTGTTTCTGGTTCTTTTTTATTTTCTAATTTTGGTGGTTAATTAGAGATCATACATAGTTTCACAGACTTTCCTGCCAGGCTGGCCTCCAGCGGCGATCCTCAGACCTCAGCCTCCTGAGTAGCTAGGATGACAGGGGTGAGCACCGGTGCCCGCATTACTCACTATTTTTAATGGGACCCATGATTTGTGTACATTCTTGATTTTTAAAAATGTAATTATTTCTGAAATATTGTCACCTTACTGGGGTATCATCAGTAAATAAAAACGACATACTTTTGAGGAGCACCATGCGACGCCGTGATGCATGCACGGTTGGTGTAGGTATCACCATAACCAGAATGGTCACACCACACACACCGTGTTGGGTAGGCAGGGGCACTTCCCATGTGCTCTCCTAGTGAGTATCAGGTGAACAGCGCAGTGCCGGTGGCGCCGGTGGCCGGAACGCACCGTATGGCGGGGAAGCCTGGTTTCCCTGGGCCTCTGTCCTCTGTTCTCCGCACCCCAACCCCTGGACACCGCCCGCGACTCCCCATTTCTGAGTTTGCCTCTCTTGGATTCCTCTGAGTAAGTGGCACATACATTTATCCTTCCGTGGTTGGCTTATTTCTTTTACAAATGACATCAACAATAGAAAGACTTTATTAGCAAGAAATTACGCCCCAGGTTCAAAATCAAGAAGCCCAATTGCTCGGCTGGCCTCTGTGAACAGCCGGTGGACTGTCTCCTGCCTTAGTGACCATTGCTCGGCTGGCCTCTGTGAACGGCCGGTGGACTGTCTCCTGTCCTGGTGACCGTTGCTCGGCTGGCCTCTGTGAGCGGCCGGTGGACTGTCTCCTGTCCTGGTGACCGTTGCTCGGCTGGCCTCTGTGAACGGCCGGTGGACTGTCTCCTGTCCTGGTGACCGTTGCTCGGCTGGCCTCTGTGAGCGGCCGGTGGACTGTCTCCTGTCCTGGTGACTGTTGCTCGGCTGGCCTCTGTGAACGGCCGGTGGACTGTCTCCTGTCCTGGTGACCGTTGCTCGGCTGGCCTCTGTGAACGGCCGGTGGACTGTCTCCTGTCCTGGTGACCGTTGCTCGGCTGGCCTCTGTGAACGGCCGGTGGACTGTCTCCTGTCCTGGTGGCCGCGCGTCTGTGATGTACGCTCGCCGCCTTCACTTTCACTCCCTGGACTTCCTATAACGTAGTCTATGATCTTTGCGCAGGCCAGTATCTAAATCTTAACTCTTTTTTTTCTGTGTTGTCTGGCTGGTCTGAGTTTGGGAGTTCCCCGCGTTGAAGACTTTTTTTTTTTTTTTTTTTTTTTTTTTTTTAATTTTTATTTATTTTTTTATTGTGAAAATACTATACAGAGGAGTTACTATTAGATGGGCAAGATAATGAGTACATTTCTTAACAAGCATTGTAGCCTCCTCCTTTGTTTCCCCTTCCCATCCCTTCCCAGCCTCCCCCTAAGATGACCATCTTTTTTTTTTTTTTTTTTTTTTTTTTTTGGGGGTCCGATCGTGGGGCCTGAACTCTGGGCCTGAGCACTGTCCCTCAGCTCTTCAGCTCAAGGCTAGCGCTCTACCACTTGAGCCACAGCGTCACTTCCGGCTCTTTTCTTTTTGCTTATGTGGTGCTGAGGAATCGAACCTAGGGCCTCAGGCATGCAAGGCAAGCACTCTACCACTGAGCAAACTTCCCAGCCCCAAGATTACCATCTTTTATTTTTTTTTTTTTCTTTTTTTTTTTTTTTTATTGTAAAGCTACTATACAGAGGGTCACAGTTACATGAGTGAGGTTATGAGTACACTTCCTCTTGAACATTGTTACCCCCTCCATTGTTTTCCCCCTACCATCCCCTCCCTCCCTCCCTTCCCCGAGGTTCTTTTTTTTTTTTTTTTTTTGATTGTGATTAAATGATTACATAATTTCAAAGTCACAAGTTCATTCTAACTTCCCTGGAGCAAATTGTCTACCACAGTCTGTAATATATAACAGTGTTCACATGTTATATACCATATTTGTGATCAGCAGCATGAGGATATTTAGTAGTGGTTCAACCAGATGAGCGGGAGTTCTTTGTTTCTTAAGTCCTGTTAGTTTTGTCGTATCACTAACCTTTTGGATTTAGCATCCACTTATGAGGGAGACCATGTACCGTTTGTCTCTTCGTTCTTGGCTTACCTCGCTCAACATGATTCCTTCTAGCTCCATCCATTTCCCTGCAAATGCCATTATTTTGTCATTTCTAATGGCTGCATAATATTCCATTGTGTATAGATACCACAATTTTTGGATCCATTCATCTGTGGTGGGGCACCTAGGTTGTTTCCATATCCTAGCTATTGCGAACAGTGCTGCAATAAACATGGAGGTGCACGTGTCCTTGTATATTGGTTCCTGTTGTTCAGGGTAGATGCCTAGAAGTGGTATGACTGGGTCGTAAGGGAGGTCAATCTTTAGCTTTCTAAGGACCCTCCAGACTGCTTTCCAAAGTGGTTGTATAAGTGTACATTCCCACCAGCAGTGTAATAGGGTTCCTCTTTCTCCACATCCCCTCCAGCATTTGTCGTTGGCTGATTTGTGGATGTGGGACATTCTGACTGGGGTAAGGTGGTATCTCAGGGTTGTCTTTATTTGCATTTCCTTCACCACCAGGGATGATGAACATTTCCTCATGTGTTTCTTTGCCATTTTTATTTCTTCATTTGAGAAGTCCCTCTTTAGTTCCCTTGCCCATTTAGTAATTGGTTTGTTAGGTTTGGGAGGGATTAGTTTCTTGAGTTCCCTGTATATACAGGATGTTAACCCCTTGTCTGATATATTGCTGGTAAATATTTTTTCCCAATTAGTTGGTTGTCTTTCTAGCTTAGTTGCGATAGATTTAGCTGTGCAGAAGCTTTTTATTTTAAGGTAGTCCCATTTGTCGAGTCTCTCTCCAACTTGTTGTGACCCTGGGACTCTGTTCAGGAAGTTCCTTCCTGTGCCTATTAGTTCAAGTGTCTCTCCTACTCTGTCCTGCAGTAGTTTCAGAGATTCAGGTTTAATGTTAAGGTCTTTAATCCATTTTGAGTTGATGTTGGTGCATGGTGATAGGCTGGGGTCCACTTTTAGTTTTCTGCATGTGGCTGCCCAGTTTTCCCAGCACCAGCGGTTGAAGAGGCTGTGTTTCTTCCATTGTATGTCTTTGGCTCCTTTGTCGAATATCAGCTGGCTGTAGGCCTGTGGATTTATATCTGGATCTTCTATTCTGTTCCATTGGTCTTCGGGTCTGTTTTTGTGCCAGTACCATGCTGTCTTTGTGATTATAGCTCTGTAGTAGAGTTTGAAGTTCGGCATGGATAGCCCTCCCATATTGTCTTTATCCCCTAGAATTGTTTTGGCTATTCTAGGTCTTTTGTTGTTCCATATAAATTTTTGGACTGTTTTCTGTATTTCAGTGATGTACGTCATTGGGATTTTAATAGGAATTGCATTGAATTTGTATATTAATTTTGGAAGTATCACCATCTTTACTATATTAAGTCGGCCTATCCAGGAGCATGGGAGGTCTTTCCATTTCCTAGTGTCTTCTGCAATTTCTTTCTTTAACTTTTTATAGTTCTCATTAAATAGTTCTTTTACATCTTTGGTTAGGTTAATTCCTAAATATTTTATTTTTTGGGAGGTTATTGTGAATGGGGTTGCTCCCTTTATTTCCCTCTCTTCCTGTGCGTTATCAGTGTATAGGAAGGCAACTGATTTTTGTGGGTTTATTTTGTATCCTGCTATTTTGCCGAAGTGACTTATGATTTCTAAAAGTTTGGGGATGGAGTTTTTGGGATCGTGGAGGTATAGTATCATGTCGTCTGCAAAAAGGGATAGTTTCACTTCTTCTTTCCCTATGCGGATCCCTTTAATGTCTTTTTCTTGCCTTATTGCCCTGGCTAAGGGTTCTAGGACTATGTTGAAGAGGAGTGGAGACAGTGGACATCCTTGCCTTGTTCCTGTTTTTAGGAGGATTGGTTGTAGCTTTTCCCCATTAAGTATAATATTGGCTATTGGTCTGTCATAAATGGCTTTTATTGTTTTTAGAAATGTTCCTTCTATTCCTATTTTCTCCAGAGCTTTTAGCATGAATGAATGTTGAATTTTATCAAAGGCCTTTTCTGCATCTGTGGCGATAATCATGTGATTCTTGACCTTGGCTCTGTTGATATGCTGGATTACATTTATTGACTTACGTATGTTAAACCATCCCTGTGTCTCTGGGATGAAGCCTACCTGATCATAGTGTATTATTTTTTTTATGTGTTTCTGGATTCTGTTAGCTAGAATCTTGTTAAGGATCTTTGCATCTGTGTTCATCAAGGAGATTGGCCTGTAATTCTCCTTTTTGGTTGGGTCTTTGCCTGGTTTGGGGATGAGTGTGATATTGGCTTCGTAGAATGAGTTTGGGATAGCTCCCTCCTTCTCTGTTTCTCTGAAGAGCTTGAGGAGTATGGGTATTAGTTCTTCTTTAAAGGTCTTATAGAATTCTGCTGTGAATCCATCTGGTCCTGGGCTTTTTTTTGTTGGAAGACTTTTGATAGCTTCCTGTATCTCATTATAGGATATTGGCTTATTTAATTGGTTAACTTCTTCTTTGCTCAGTTTGGGTAACTTGTATTTCTCTAAAAATGCATCCATTTCCGCCAGATTTTCTTCCTTTAGAGAGTATAGCTTTTGAAAGTAGTCTGTTAGAATTGTTTGGATATCTTGGGTACGTGTTGTGATGTTTCCCGTGGCATCCCTAATCCTATTAATATGGGTTTCCTCTCTTCTTTTTTTAATTAATCTTGCCAACGGGCCATCAATTTTGTTTATTTTTTCAAAGAACCAGCTTTTTGTTTGGTTTATTTTGGTTATGGTTTTCTGATTTTCTAATTGGTTAATCTCTGCTCTCAATTTGGTTATCTGGCTTCGTCTAGTAGCTTTAGGTCCCATTTTTTCTTGTTTTTCTAGCTGTTTTAGTTGCAACATGAGATTATTTACTTGGTCTGTCTCCATTCTCTTGATGTGGGCACTGAGGGCAATAAATTTGCCCCTCAGGACTGCTTTTGCTGTGTCCCACAAGTTTCTTTGTGAGGTGTTTTCATTTTCATTGAGTTCTAGGAAATGCTTTATTTCTTCTCTGATCTCTTCTGTTACCCAGGCCTTGTTAAGGAGTGTGCTGTTCAATTTCCATGTATTAGAGAAATTTCTGCGGTATGCTTTGTTATTGAGAGCTAGCTTGATTCCACTGTGGTCAGATAGGATACAGGGGATTATGTCGATCCCTTTGTATTTGCTTAAGTTCCTTGAATGAACTATGATATGGTCTATTTTGGAGAAAGTTCCATGAGCTGCTGAGAAGAATGTGTACTGTGTTGTTTTAGGGTGAAATACTCGGTAGATGTCAGTTAATTCCGCTTGAAGTATGGCCTCACTTAATTCGGTAGCTTCTTTGCCAATCCTCTGGTTGGTAGACCTGTCCTTTGGTGAGAGTGGCGTGTTAAAGTCTCCTAGTATTATCGTATTGGGATCTATTTTATTCTGTAAGTTTGAGAGCATTTGTTTAACATATCTGGGTGCACCGATATTTGGGGCATATAAGTTGATGATGGTTATATCCTCCTCTTGGATTGTTCCCTTTATTAATATGTAATGTCCGTCCTTGTCTTTCTGTACTGATTTTAATGAAAAGTTTATTTTGTCAGATATCAGGATAGCTACACCTGCTTTCTTATTGGGGGAATTTGATTGGTAGATCCTTTTCCACCCCTTCACTCTGAGTTTGTTTGTATGTTTGGCTGAGAGGTGGGTCTCCTGAAGGCAACAGATGGATGGGTCTTGTTTTCTGATCCAGTCCTCAGTTCGTTTTCTTTTAATTGGCGAATTCAGCCCATTTATATTAAGAGAAAGTATAGAGAGATGCATTGTTGTCCCTGCCATTCCGTTTTCCTAAGTTTTTCTTCTTTCCTTTCCTCCTGTGCTTGCTCAGTTAGACTTTGAGTAATGCCTGTTTGGGGCAGGTCCCAGTTCCTGGTTGCTTTCTTCAGGTTGTGTCCCCCCTCTTAGAATTCCTTGTAATGCTGGCTTAATGTTTATGTATTCATTTAGTTTTTCTTTGCTATTAAAAGTTTTCAGTTCTCCATCGAATGTGAATGCTAGCTTTGCCGGGTATATCAGTCTGGGTTGGCAGTTATTGGCTCTCAGGGCTCGTATGGTGCTTTCCCAGGCTTTTCTTGCATTCATTGTTTGTGTGGAGAGATCTGCAGTGATTCTAATTTTTTTCCCGTTGTAGTATAGCTCCTTCTTCATTTTTGCTGCATGCAGGATTGTTTCCTTATTATTCAGATCCATCATTGTTACTATTATGTGCCTAGAAGTGTTTCTCCTGGGATCTTGCTTGTTGGGTGTTCGATAAGCTTTTGTGATGTAGTTAAGATGGTCGTTTTTGAGGTGGGGAAAATTTTCATTGACTATCTTGTTAAATAGGTGTTGCATTCCCTTGCTCTGGAATTCCTCACCTTCGTCCACTCCGATTATGCGAAGGTTAAATTTTTTAGCATTATCTGCTTGCTCTTGAATTTCCCTTTGGTTTAATTTGAGTGATTTTTCCATATCTGTCACTTTTTGGTCCAGTTGGTGTATTCTGTCTTCTGTATCTGACACTCTTCCTTCCATTTCATTCACTCTGTTGACCGTGGCTTCTATTGTGGTTTGCATGATGGAAATGGATCCCTTTATGGATTCAATGTTGGTTCTCAGAGTACTGATCTCACCTCTCAATGAGGTGATATCAGTATGCATTACCTCTAATTTGGCGTTTATCTCACTTCTTACTGAGGTTTGTGCAGCTTCTATTTTTGCATCCAATTTTTGTTTGATATCCTGTATATCTTTTGATAGTTCATCCTTGTGCTCTTTCAATTTCTGATCCATTTCTCGCTTTATTTCTTGAGTCATTGCCTCCAGCAACCCTTGGATGTAGTTTTTGTCTTCCATTCCTGCTTTGCTCCCACTGGGGCTCTCCCCTGCGTGGCTGCTGGCTTTTGAGGTGAGCTTGCTGTCCTGGGTAGTGGTAAACCTTGTGATTTTTCTCTGTGATTTTCGCATGGGGGTTCAGGAGACTGCTCTTCAATCTTGTTTTGGTGTGTCTGTCTTTGCTTGGTTGCTGATTCTCTATTGGTAGAGAGAGTCTGTGTCTGATCTGGATTCTGTTGGGAGCCTATTTCCAGCTGCTATTCACTTAGGATTCTCAGCTCTCTGCTGTAGCAATTCCCGCCTTTGGAAGGGTTGAGCAGCCTAGACTGCTTGTGTTTGCTCCTGCGGGTGCTCTTGGGAAGATCAGATGCTCTGGATGCACTCTCCCAAATACTGGAGTCTGCTATGGGCTCCTGATGTGTTTTTGTTTGTTTTGGGCTGGTTGTGGGCTTGAACTCTAGGTTTGGGTGCTGTCCCTCAGCTCTTCAGCTCAGGGCTGGCACCCTACCATTTGAGCCACAGCCCCACTTCTGACCCTTTTTGCTTTGTTCAGGCGCCGGTCCCCTGGCCTGGTTCCGGCCCCAGCCTGGAGCGCGCTCGTTAGGCCTGTGCTAATGTGTATACCACCTTGGTTATGCAGCCTGGAGGACACAGTTCAAATTTCTTCTACTGTTGGTAGTCTTGACCCAGGGGCACTGTTCCTGGCTTGAGCATTTAAGCTCCCTTTCCGGGGCGCTCTTGCTCTGGCCTGGCCAGCAGAGTGTGCTCCACCGGCTGGTGGGGCTCTCGAACAGTTCCCAGTTTTAGTGGGTCCTGTGGTCCGGGTGTTGGGGTAGGGAGTCTAGGTCAGGGTCTGGGGATTCCCTCCAGCTCTGGTCTCCCTTGATGGATTCCCTGTCCCCTGATGGGTACTCACCCTGTAGGTCGTCAGTTGTTGTTGCAGTCCGTCAGTTGTTGTTGCAGTCCGAGTTCAGTTGGGGTGGTTGCGGGCTGGGTTGGGCGGCCCCCCGCCGGGTCGTTGCGATCGCGACAGGTCCCTTTGTGGCGCTGCTGGTGCCGGGCGGCTTTGGCGGGATGGAGCCTCTCCGCTCCGGTGGAGAGTGATGGGTGGGGTGGGATCCTCCTGGAGACTCCCGGCTGGTAGGTTTCTCTGTTCCTGGCGATCCGCTGTTCTGCAATCCGGTACCTGGTGATCTGCAAGCAGCCCCCTGTGTCTCTGTGGCTCCGGCAGCCCCCGCCGGGCCGGCTGGCCGGCGGCTTGGCGCACTGCCGCGCGGCCAGTAAAGGTTGGGGGAGGGGTCTTCGCTCTTCTCTGTTCTGAAATTCTTCTTTTCCTCTCTTTCTTTTTTTGCTATTTTCCACCTCTGGTTTTTCTCTGAGTGTTCGTCTTTTTGTTGTTGTCGGTCTCTTGGGGAGATTAAAGGTTGGAACTCGAACTCTCTTTTTGGTTGGAGAGAGCTGTGGCGTTTCCCTACTGCCCCGTCCCGCGTTGAAGACTTTTATCCGCTTGGTAGTGGCTGTGCGTGGCGTGAGGTCAGGGCCTGGCGTCCGTCCCCTGAGGCTGCTCTCGTTTCTCAGTGGTGGTCACGGGGGGGCTGTTGCTCCCCTGCTTGTGACCTGGCGATCGTGGGAAGGTCAGCTGACTCATCATAATGGATTGACTCATGTCGTCGTTCTGTACTCCATTCCATTGCTGCGATATCCGTGTGATGCCACCACACCACTGGTTTGTTTACTATAGCTTTGTCATATATTTCGGTTTTTTTTTTTGGCGGGGGGGGGGGGGGGTCCGGTCGTGGGGCCTGAACTCTGGGCCTGGGCGCTGTCCCTCAGCTCTTCAGCTCAAGGCGAGCACTCTACCACTTGAGCCACAGCGCCACTTCCGGCATTTTTTTTTCTTTTTGCTTATATGGTGCTGTGGAATCGAACCCAGGGCCCCATGCATGCAAGGCAAGCTCTCTACCACTGAGCCACCTTCCCAGCTCCCAGCTTTGTTGTATATTTCAACATCAGATAGAATGATGCTTCTCAGCCCCGAAACAAAGGTGTTTGAATTGTTTTGGGGGTTCTTAGAATTGAGGGCATTTTTAATGTTGTCTATTTAGCTTGTTTATATATTTTGATTTTTTCTATAATAATTATCTGCTGTCTTATAATAACATGTAAACTTTATTTTATTTTTATTTTTTGGTCTGGTTGTGGGTCCTGAACTCTGGGCCTGAGCACTGACCCTCAGCTCTTCAGCTCAAGGCTAGTGCCCTACCACTTGAGCCACAGCGCCACTTCCGGTTTTTTTTCTTTTTGCTTATGTGGTGCTGAGGAATTGAACCCAGGGCCTCAGACATGCAAGGCAAGCGCTCTACCACTGAGCCACCTTCCCAGCCCAACATGTAAACTTTAAAATGGACAAGGAGCTATAACTTGACAAAAGTAAACTTTCTATTTGGAAAAGGTAATGAAATCATTCTTCTTAAAACTATTATCCATTAGAAGGCATTGGATATAGTTAAAGCATCATTTTTGAAGCAAAATTTTAACTAGGTATGTTTAATAAGTGAGCAAAATAGAATGGAAATTCATTATCAAAGGATCCAAATTAGAAATTTCAATAAGAATTTAGAGAATGTACTAGTTAGAGATAAATCTTTATCATTTATATATGAAAAGTAAGAGGAAAGAATTCATAAGGACTAAGGAAAGACAGCTAGAAACAAAATCTATAGCAATCATAAACTTGAAATACAGTCTTTGAAAAAATGCACAAAATAGCAAACTTTTAAAGAAAATATTAATAAAAGGGAGAAAATATAAAATACACAATAAACCTAGAAACAGCCATAATATGAAGAACATTAAAAAGATGAGGCTGGTTTTTCAAACTTTGTGCAAGTGAATTCAAAGATATAATTGTATTTCCAATTGCAACAGAAATACATATTATTCCCCAAACACAATTTCCTAGCAAATATGAAGGGAAAAAGTCCAATATGCCACTTGCGAGAAGCAAAGCAAGCCCAACCAAACAAAAAGCAGCCAGAAGCTACTCTGAACAGGTTCAGCTCACGGGTGCAGCAGCAGGGGTTTTTCGTGTTTTGAAATTAAATAATCGTGGTTACAGACCATGGTAATGCGGAGAGACGTTTATGTAGCAAACAGTTTGTCAACATCCAGCAGAGACGGCACAGGGAGTCACCAGCGTCAGTCAGGAGTAGCAACGTGAGCCGCCCTTTCCAGCAGCCACACCCACGCCTCGGCCGGGAGCCCTGCCACCTGACGGGCTGGGCTCATTTTGGGAACGCAAGGACAGAGTGGCTTTTGTCTCCATAGCCACTGTGCCAGGGCTGTTAAATAATCCAAATCCAGTTTGAGGATTTTCAGAAGGAGATGGCGGTCAAACAGTCCTTGGAAATGTGCTCCTTGCCAACGATGGTTCCGGGCACAGCCGTGTGAGGCACAGCCGTGTGAGGCACAGCCGCCGTGTCAGGCACAGCCGCCGTGTCAGGCACAGCCGTGTCAGGCACAGCCGTGTCAGGCACAGCCGTGTGAGGCACAGCCGTGTGAGGCACAGCCGTGTCAGGCACAGCCGCCCTGTCAGGCACAGCCGCCGTGTCAGGCACAGCCGCCGTGTCAGGCACAGCCGTGTCAGGCACAGCCGCCGTGTCAGGCACAGCCGCCGTGTCAGGCACAGCCGTGTCAGGCACAGCCGTGTCAGGCACAGCCGTGTCAGGCACAGCCGTGTGAGGCACAGCCGTGTCAGGCACAGCCGTGTCAGGCACAGCCGCCGTGTCAGGCACAGCCGTGTGAGGCACAGCCGTGTGAGGCACAGCCGTGTGAGGCACAGCCGCCGTGTCAGGCACAGCCGTGTCAGGCACAGCCGTGTCAGGCACAGCCGTGTCAGGCACAGCCGTGTCAGGCACAGCCGTGTGAGGCACAGCCGTGTGAGGCACAGCCGTGTCAGGCACAGCCGCCGTGTCAGGCACAGCCGCCGTGTCAGGCACAGCCGCCGTGTCAGGCACAGCCGTGTCAGGCACAGCCGTGTCAGGCACAGCCGTGTCAGGCACAGCCGTGTCAGGCACAGCCGCCGTGTCAGGCACAGCCGTGTGAGGCACAGCCGTGTCAGGCACAGCCGTGTCAGGCACAGCCGCCGTGTCAAGCACAGCCTGCACTGTGTGTGTGAAGGAGGGGGCGCGGCCGGGGCGGGAGTGTTTGGGCCGCGATGGTGTGTGATGGTGTAGCTAAGCAGCGTGCTGGTCTCCACCGCGCGCCCAGTTCTCAGTAGGTGTACGGTGGCCAGTCCTGGAAGGCCTCGGCAAGGAGGAGGGGAGTTGGTGAGGGGCACAGGTGCTTGTGACGCTGGCCCGCAGACCCCGGCGTCTGGTGCTGACCCTCCCCCTCCACCCCCCATCCTACAGCCCACCATGCAGACCGCAGTACAGCTCCTGCCAGCCAGCCCCGGGACGGCCCAGGGCAGTGGGCTTCTAGAAACAGACAAACCTAGTGATGCCTGAGCACAGGGCAAACTTTATTCCACTCACATCCCAGAAGACAAATACGGGGGGGGGGGGGTCGGGGGGGGGGGTCGGGGGAGGACCTTCTCCTCTGATGAGGAGGATGTTCATGGCGGATTCTAACCAGCCCCAAGGAGAAAACCGTCAGACAACTGGGCAATAAAACAACAACAACTAGCTCGGTCCCTGGCGCAGTGTTTCCCCAAGGCTCTGCTCTGCTCCTGACACTACAAAAGCTCAGAGTCCAGATAGAGCGCACAGCAGGGCCGGGAGCGCGCAGTGGGGCCGGAGGCCGGCGGGTCGGGAGGCTCTCCTTCCCTCCTGCAGCTTCTGGTCCACAGGGAGCACACAGCACCTCCCCCCTCCTCCGCAGAGGAGGCAGGGGAGAGGACGGAGGGGGACTCTGCAGGGATGTCAGCGGAGCCTGCTCCGCGCCGTCCTGACCCCGGCTTCCTCCTCTAACACGAGCTCTGTGGCTCTCTCCTCCCCAGGGCCTGACCGTCCCTCCCCAGCGCGTCTCGCTCCATCCTCTGTATCAGACTAAGCTCTACCCTCCTGCTAAGTCCCTGCTGCAGCCTGCGCCTCCCTCTCGGGCTGACTGCCTCACCCCGGGACCCTTCAGCCACCTGTCCTCCTCCTCCCTGCGGGAGGAGCGGCAGAGCCCGCACCTGCTGCTCGGCCGCGGCGCTTACCGCAAGGTGAGAACCCTCCGCGTGTCAGAGGGGGCTGTGGAGGAAGTGGCGCGGCGAAGGTGCACTCGACATGTACCCAGAAGCTCCACTCGTTTTGCTCTAGCACATTCCAGGCTGAGGGACGCTGGGCATGACTAGAGACGTCAACAACACAGAGGCATTTCCTGACCTCTGCTCCCCTTGCCTGCTGCCTCCCCAGGGGACAAGGCCAGGAAACGTCCTCCTGACTGACCAGACGCCGTTACCACTCCAGGGCTGGTCCCGGTCCCGTGGCCTTTCAAATCCCTTTAAATTTAGTGACTTGATGAGCTGGTATCTGTGCTTCATTAGAGTCACCACGGGTGTCTGCAAACTACCATGGCCTCTGTGCTTTGAAACCTGTCTGTTGCATAGCTGGGTGTCGGGATAGCCAGCAGCTGGAATGCTGACATACGTACTTACACGCACCTGCATGCGCTTGCATGAGACAGCGTGAGCAGGATGCGGATGGTTGGCTTAGGAATGCAGCGCATGCGGATGGTTGGCTTGGGAATGCAGCGCGTGCGGATGGTTGGCTTGGGAATGCAGCGCGTGCGGATGGTTGGCTTGGGAATGCAGCGCGTGCGGATGGTTGGCTTGGGAATGCAGCGCGTGCGGATGGTTGGCTTGGGAATGCAGCGCGTGCGGATGGTTGGCTTGGGAATGCAGCGCGTGCGGATGGTTGGCTTGGGAATGCAGCGCGTGCGGATGGTTGGCTTGGGAATGCAGCGCGTGCGGATGGTTGGCTTGGGAATGCAGCAGTGGCTCTCTGAGAAGGTGAGCAGCCACACACCGGGGGACCGCAGTGCCTGGTGAGGGTTGGCGCTTGAGTGCTCTCAGGCAAGCTGGCTGCCCAGACTCTCATTCCTGAGCACTTCCTTCTGACAGAACTGGACCATTAGTGAGTCTTTTGCTAAAGTTCAAAATCTTATTTACAAGCATTTACCTTGCAAATGGTGGTTAATGCAATACATTTCTGTAGCTAAGAGTTAATCAAAGCCATCTTCTGAGGTGTGATTGGTGTCATTGCTTGGGCCTTAAGATGTTTATTTTAGAAATATTGTTCATAAATCTAGTCTACACACAGCCCATCCAAAAAGTGAGCACTGGTATATGAGGAAGAATTAGCTTTTTACATTTATCTATGGTGACTAAGAGATCAATCTTGAACAAATAACTTAAAATATCCATGTTCTGCCAACAAAGTTCACGGTGACATTTTGAGGACTTTTGGTTATTTCTTGATCTTGATGTTGAAAAAAAAAGTACATTAGGAAGAGGATAATACTTAAAAATGTTTTTATATTGCTTGAAATTCTCTAGTATTTAGTGTTTGCCCATATTTATTTAGTGTTTGCCCAAATATATTTGCCCATATATTTAGTTATTAGGGATAGTTAATTCTGATAATAAGGTAGACATTTTTCCTTATAAACTGTCATCTCTGAGAGAGTTATGATTTAATTTATAGATGGCAGTACAGGAAATAACTTATTTTTGATATTTTCATGGTGTTTTGTTCATTGAGGACAGAATCCATATTTCATTCCTATTTAGCCTTTATTTATTCATGCTATGAGGCACAAAAGTTTTATTAAACATCATGTGAATCTGAGCATGGGGGCATTCCCTATATTCCCAGTTGCTTTGGAGTTTAAGACCAGGCTGGGAAACACAGAGAGACCTGATTAAAGTTTTAAAAATGGGAAAGCTATGTGGGCTGGAAGACATGTCTGTGGCTCACACAATCTTCATAACAGAATCTGCCTTCCAGAGTGAGATGTGCTGGTATTTCTTAAAGAGCCATTTAGACCTAAAGTAATAGTACAAAGTCTTTATGATCCTACCCTTCAGTCAGACAGTATTTATTAGTGGATGATTCAGTTGCTTAGTCTTGTATCTCTATTTCTCCTACTAAGATCTACAAAGTACTATCTATGTGTATCCAATTGATCAGATTTTATTTTCACCTGAAACATCTTTCCCTGGAATTGTAAAACAGGAGCTGCCTTCGAGATGAACTTTTTCCCAGCCCCTCACCTTACTGCAAGTCTGACCTCACACATCTGTCTGTGGGCTCATCGGAGAGCCCAGGTCTCCCCTTCTTCCCTGGGGAACCCCAGACTTGACTTGAGTTGTTTTTTACCTGATTTATTGATCTTTAGGCTCTGTCTTCCTGATCTCAAGTTTCAGTCTTCTGCTGCTTCGGCTGCTACTGCAGTACTCTTTTCGGGGCTCATGGGACCCCTCCTCTCCTTTCTGTCTTCCCAGAGCTCTAATATGACATCACCTATTTCCCCTCTCATCTTCCCGTGAGCCATGACATCACCTTTCTCTTATTCCTCCAGCCCATTCCTCCAGCCTGCGTATCCAGGCCATCTTTGCCAGGAGTCACAGAGCCCCTAGAGCCGCAGGCTTCTCTTCAGTCTCTCTGAGTTGATGTCCCTACCCGCCTCTTCCATACAGCACTGCAGCCTCTGCTCTGCCCAGCTTTGTGTGGGAGTTACAGGAGTTCCACTCTGTTAGAGTAGTATGAGGATAAGACAGACTAGTTTGGTGAAGCACACAAAACAATGCCTCCAGCATCATAGCTGCTTCGACTTAGTATTGTACTTCTCTAGTGAAAATATGCAGATTAACCAATTTGATGCTTAATGTTTATGGTGGTAGACACTGGCCTCACGCCATGTTCAGAACTCATCTGTAACAAGGTCATATGAAGGTTAGACCTCATTTCAAAGCATCAGGATGTGTCATTTATTGCTCTCATGAATCTTTGTTCTTTCTTGAATGCTTCTTAAAATGCAGAAACCTAGGTTCACGACAAAAAGCAACATGCAAGTGAGCAAGAGACCAACAGGGGTACCTCTCTGTTCTTTTTCTTACTGTAGCAATCTAGCAAATTCTATCATCATGGACGAAGATCATCACCACTCCTCTCTATAAACTAAATTCTGACTGCATTCTTGAACTTTCCCTTCGATTACTCTTCAGAGATTGTTTTAACCAGGGTAAAGTTTCGCTCCTGACTCAGTTCCTGGGGTACATATACATTCAGTTCCCTGATTGTGCCATCTCTATTTTCCTCGTTTCTCTATTATTTCCTTTTCTCTTCTTCCTCCTCCTTCCTCTTCCTCTCCTCCTCTTTAAATCCAAGATTTTGCCCCTTATTGGCAAGAATTCTATCACTGAGCTATGTGTACATAGGTATGTATGTGGGTTTGTGTGTGCACGTATCTGTATTATACACATAGGTATCATGACACCTGACCTCACCTCCTCTTCTAATTGTGCTTCAGACGTTCGACCAGTCACAGACCTCAGGGATTGTTTGATAAGCTTGTGAAACCTTAAACCCACATTTCCAATCCTGCTTCTCCACTGAGCTGTGATTTCTTACCTTCAGCTGGTCATTTTCCCCGGAGTTTCATGCTGGTCTCCCTCACACATTTACCCGAAGCAAGTTTTGCTCTGGCTTCCCACCTTGTGTCACTAACATCATCATTCTAAAGCCCCAAACGCAAAACTACATTTGTCTTTTGTGATTCATTCTCCGGCTTCCTTATCGCCGGCGACTCGCCACGCCGCGCGGCTTCACTGGCTGAGCCTGTCTATTGGCTCATACTTGTGGTCTTATTATCCTACCTCGGTTCAATGGAGCTGCTTATTTTTCTCCAGGCCTGCGTTTGAGCTTTCCTGTCTGTCCAACTTCCTTCTGTATTCTCCCACTTAAAACAGCCTCCCGCGTCTCCGTCCTTCTCCATTCTCATCCCCTTTGCTCCCTCCACGCACCAACATCCTCTGGCCCCTTCCTTCCCTCCGCTCTCCATCATCTTCATATTCGAAGGCATTTCGTGACTATTGTAGGTTATCTCCTGCTTGTCTTGGAATTGGCTGAGCCCAGATGCCGGCGTGATGGGGATTATTTTAAGCAGACACAGATCCGAGCAGCTGGGTTACCGGTGCCTGAGCGCATCCGCCTTGCTGAGGCCGCCCGGCTCTGTGTGGATGCGGCGTGGGGGGGCGTCTGCCCCACGTCGCCAGGTGTCTGATGAGTGGCGGTACTCATCTTCCTTCCCCTGAGAGGCCTGTCCCCGTGGGCTCCAGGCTGGCTGGTTGTGTAGCATGCGCACGTGGGAACACGCTGTTACCTGGATGCTGGGCCAGGAGAACCCCACACAGGATGTCACACCTTCCCACCGCCTTCTCCCCCGTGATGTCACACCTTCCCACCGCCTTCCCCCCCGTGATGTCACACCTTCCCACCGTCTTCTCCCCCCCGTGATGTCACACCTTCCCACCACCTTCTCCCCCGTGATGTCACACCTTCCCACCGCCTTCCCCCCCGTGATGTCACACCTTCCCACCGTCTTCTCCCCCCCGTGATGTCACACCTTCCCACCACCTTCTCCCCCGTGATGTCACACCTTCCCACCACCTTCCCCCCCCCGTGATGTCACACCTTCCCACCACCTTCCCCCCCCCCGTGATGTCACACCTTCCCACCGCCTTCTCCCCCCCGTGATGTCACACCTTCCCACCACCTTCTCCCCCGTGATGTCACACCTTCCCACCACCTTCCCCCCCCCCGTGATGTCACACCTTCCCACCGCCTCCTCCCCCCCATGATGTCACACATTCCCACCGCCTTCTCCCCCCCCGTGATGTCACACCTTCCCACCGCCTTCTCCCCCGTGATGTCACACCTTCCCACCGCCTTCTCCCCCCGTGATGTCACACCTTCCCACCGCCTTCTCCCCCGTGATGTCACACCTTCCCACCGCCTTCTCCCCCATGATGTCACACCTTCCCACTGCCTTCTCCCCCGTGATGTCACACCTTCCCACCGCCTTCTCCCCCCGTGATGTCACACCTTCCCACCGCCTTCTCCCCCGTGATGTCACACCTTCCCACCACCTTCTCCCCCGTGATGTCACACCTTCCCACCGCCTTCTCCCCCCCCCGTGATGTCACACCTTCCCACCACCTTCTCCCCCCCATGATGTCACACCTTCCCACCGCCTTCTCCCCCGTGATGTCACACCTTCCCACCGCCTTCTCCCCCCCCCATGATGTCACACCTTCCCACCGCCTTCTCCCCCCCCGTGATGTCACACCTTCCCACCACCTTCTCCCCCCCCGTGATGTCACACCTTCCCACCGCCTTCTCCCCCGTGATGTCACACCTTCCCACCGCCTTCTCCCCCGTGATGTCACACCTTCCCACCACCTTCTCCCCCCCGTGATGTCACACCTTCCCACCACCTTCTCCCCCCCATGATGTCACACCTTCCCACCGCCTTCTCCCCCCCCCATGATGTCACACCTTCCCACCGCCTTCTCCCCCGTGATGTCACACCTTCCCACCGCCTTCTCCCCCCTGTGATGTCACACCTTCCCACCGCCTCCTCCCCCCCATGATGTCACACATTCCCACCGCCTTCTCCCCCCCCGTGATGTCACACCTTCCCACCGCCTTCTCCCCCGTGATGTCACACCTTCCCACCGCCTTCTCCCCCATGATGTCACACCTTCCCACCACCTTCTCCCCCGTGATGTCACACCTTCCCACCGCCTTCTCCCCCCGTGATGTCACACCTTCCCACCGCCTTCTCCCCCGTGATGTCACACCTTCCCACCACCTTCTCCCCCGTGATGTCACACCTTCCCACCGCCTTCTCCCCCCCCCGTGATGTCACACCTTCCCACCACCTTCTCCCCCCCATGATGTCACACCTTCCCACCGCCTTCTCCCCCGTGATGTCACACCTTCCCACCGCCTTCTCCCCCCCCCATGATGTCACACCTTCCCACCGCCTTCTCCCCCCCGTGATGTCACACCTTCCCACCACCTTCTCCCCCCCCGTGATGTCACACCTTCCCACCGCCTTCTCCCCCCCCCATGATGTCACACCTTCCCACCGCCTCCTCCCCCCCATGATGTCACACATTCCCACCGCCTTCTCCCCCCCCGTGATGTCACACCTTCCCACCGCCTTCTCCCCCGTGATGTCACACCTTCCCACCGCCTTCTCCCCCATGATGTCACACCTTCCCACTGCCTTCTCCCCCGTGATGTCACACCTTCCCACCGCCTTCTCCCCCCGTGATGTCACACCTTCCCACCGCCTTCTCCCCCGTGATGTCACACCTTCCCACCACCTTCTCCCCCGTGATGTCACACCTTCCCACCGCCTTCTCCCCCCCCCGTGATGTCACACCTTCCCACCACCTTCTCCCCCCCATGATGTCACACCTTCCCACCGCCTTCTCCCCCGTGATGTCACACCTTCCCACCGCCTTCTCCCCCCCCCATGATGTCACACCTTCCCACCGCCTTCTCCCCCCCCGTGATGTCACACCTTCCCACCACCTTCTCCCCCCCCGTGATGTCACACCTTCCCACCGCCTTCTCCCCCGTGATGTCACACCTTCCCACCGCCTTCTCCCCCGTGATGTCACACCTTCCCACCACCTTCTCCCCCCCGTGATGTCACACCTTCCCACCACCTTCTCCCCCCCATGATGTCACACCTTCCCACCGCCTTCTCCCCCCCCCATGATGTCACACCTTCCCACCGCCTTCTCCCCCGTGATGTCACACCTTCCCACCGCCTTCTCCCCCCTGTGATGTCACACCTTCCCACCACCTTCTCCCCCCCCCGTGATGTCACACCTTCCCACCGCCTTCTCCCCCCCCCGTGATGTCACACCTTCCCACCGCCTTCTCCCCCGTGATGTCACACCTTCCCACCGCCTTCTTCCCCGTGATGTCACACCTTCCCACCACCTTCTCCCCCATGATGTCACACCTTCCCACCGCCTTCTCCCCCTGTGATGTCACACCTTCCCACCACCTTCTCCCCCCCATGATGTCACACCTTCCCACCGCCTTCTCCCCCCCGTGATGTCACACCTTCCCACAGCCTTCTCCCCCCGGTGATGTCACACCTTCCCACCACCTTCTCCCCCGTGATGTCACACCTTCCCACCGCCTTCCCCCCCGTGATGTCACACCTTCCCACCGTCTTCTCCCCCCCGTGATGTCACACCTTCCCACCACCTTCTCCCCCGTGATGTCACACCTTCCCACCGCCTTCTCCCCCGTGATGTCACACCTTCCCACCGCCTTCTCCCCCGTGATGTCACACCTTCCCACCGCCTTCTCCCCCGTGATTTCACACCTTCCCACCACCTTCTCCCCCCCCGTGATGTCACACCTTCCCACCACCTTCTCCCCCCCCGTGATGTCACACCTTCCCACCACCTTCTCCCCCGTGATGTCACACCTTCCCACCGCCTTCTCCCCCGTGATGTCACACCTTCCCACCACCTTCTCCCCCCCCCCATGTCACACCTTCCCACCGCCTTCTCCCCCATGATGTCACACCTTCCCACCGCCTTCTCCCCCCCGTGATGTCACACCTTCCCACCACCTTCTCCCCCGTGATGTCACACCTTCCCACCGCCTTCTCCCCCGTGATGTCACACCTTCCCACCACCTTCTCCCCCATGATGTCACACCTTCCCACCGCCTTCTCCCCCATGATGTCACACCTTCCCACCGCCTTCTCCCCCCCCCCGTGATGTCACACCCTTCCCACCGCCTTCTCCCCCCCGTGATGTCACACCTTCCCACCGCCTTCTCCCCCGTGATGTCACACCTTCCCACCACCTTCCCCCCCCCCGTGATGTCACACCTTCCCACCACCTTCCCCCCCCCGTGATGTCACACCTTCCCACCGCCTTCTCCCCCCCGTGATGTCACACCTTCCCACCACCTTCTCCCCCGTGATGTCACACCTTCCCACCACCTTCCCCCCCCCCGTGATGTCACACCTTCCCACCGCCTCCTCCCCCCCATGATGTCACACATTCCCACCGCCTTCTCCCCCCCCGTGATGTCACACCTTCCCACCGCCTTCTCCCCCGTGATGTCACACCTTCCCACCGCCTTCTCCCCCCGTGATGTCACACCTTCCCACCGCCTTCTCCCCCGTGATGTCACACCTTCCCACCGCCTTCTCCCCCATGATGTCACACCTTCCCACTGCCTTCTCCCCCGTGATGTCACACCTTCCCACCGCCTTCTCCCCCCGTGATGTCACACCTTCCCACCGCCTTCTCCCCCGTGATGTCACACCTTCCCACCACCTTCTCCCCCGTGATGTCACACCTTCCCACCGCCTTCTCCCCCCCCCGTGATGTCACACCTTCCCACCACCTTCTCCCCCCCATGATGTCACACCTTCCCACCGCCTTCTCCCCCGTGATGTCACACCTTCCCACCGCCTTCTCCCCCCCCCATGATGTCACACCTTCCCACCGCCTTCTCCCCCCCCGTGATGTCACACCTTCCCACCACCTTCTCCCCCCCCGTGATGTCACACCTTCCCACCGCCTTCTCCCCCGTGATGTCACACCTTCCCACCGCCTTCTCCCCCGTGATGTCACACCTTCCCACCACCTTCTCCCCCCCGTGATGTCACACCTTCCCACCACCTTCTCCCCCCCATGATGTCACACCTTCCCACCGCCTTCTCCCCCCCCCATGATGTCACACCTTCCCACCGCCTTCTCCCCCGTGATGTCACACCTTCCCACCGCCTTCTCCCCCCTGTGATGTCACACCTTCCCACCACCTTCTCCCCCCCCCGTGATGTCACACCTTCCCACCGCCTTCTCCCCCCCCCGTGATGTCACACCTTCCCACCGCCTTCTCCCCCGTGATGTCACACCTTCCCACCGCCTTCTTCCCCGTGATGTCACACCTTCCCACCACCTTCTCCCCCATGATGTCACACCTTCCCACCGCCTTCTCCCCCTGTGATGTCACACCTTCCCACCGCCTTCTCCCCCCCATGATGTCACACCTTCCCACCGCCTTCTCCCCCCCGTGATGTCACACCTTCCCACCGCCTTCTCCCCCCCGTGATGTCACACCTTCCCACCGCCTTCTCCCCCGTGATGTCACACCTTCCCACCGCCTTCTCCCCCGTGATGTCACACCTTCCCACCGCCTTCTCCCCCCCATGATGTCACATCTTCCCACCGCCTTCTCCCCCGTGATGTCACACCTTCCCACCACCTTCTCCCCCCCGTGATGTCACACCTTCCCACCGCCTTCTCCCCCGTGATGTCACACCTTCCCACCACCTTCTCCCCCCCGTGATGTCACACCTTCCCACCGCCTTCTCCCCCCCGTGATGTCACACCTTCCCACAGCCTTCTCCCCCCCCCCCGTGATGTCACACCTTCCCACCGCCTTCTCCCCCCCCGTGATGTCACACCTTCCCACCACCTTCTCCCCCCCCGTGATGTCACACCTTCCCACCGCCTTCCCCCCCGTGATGTCACACCTTCCCACCGCCTTCTCCCCCCCGTGATGTCACACCTTCCCACCGCCTTCTTCCCCGTGATGTCACACCTTCCCACCACCTTCTCCCCCATGATGTCACACCTTCCCACAGCCTTCTCCCCCCCGTGATGTCACACCTTCCCACCACCTTCTCCCCCCCCGTGATGTCACACCTTCCCACCACCTTCTCCCCCGTGATGTCACACCTTCCCACCGCCTTCTCCCCCGTGATGTCACACCTTCCCACCGCCTTCTCCCCCGTGATGTCACACCTTCCCACCACCTTCTCCCCCGTGATGTCACACCTTCCCACCGTCTTCTCCCCCCCGTGATGTCACACCTTCCCACCGCCTTCTCCCCCCCCCGTGATGTCACACCTTCCCACCGCCTTCTCCCCCCCCCGTGATGTCACACCTTCCCACCACCTTCTCCCCCCCCGTGATGTCACACCTTCCCACCACCTTCTCCCCCGTGATGTCACACCTTCCCACCGCCTTCTCCCCCCCGTGATGTCACACCTTCCCACCGCCTTCTTCCCCGTGATGTCACACCTTCCCACCGCCTTCTCCCCCTGTGATGTCACACCTTCCCACCGCCTTCTCCCCCGTGATGTCACACCTTCCCACCGCCTTCTCCCCCGTGATGTCACACCTTCCCACCGCCTTCTCCCCCGTGATGTCACACCTTCCCACCACCTTCTCCCCCGTGATGTCACACCTTCCCACCGTCTTCTCCCCCCCGTGATGTCACACCTTCCCACCGCCTTCTCCCCCCCCCGTGATGTCACACCTTCCCACCACCTTCTCCCCCCGTGATGTCACACCTTCCCACCGCCTTCTCCCCCGTGATGTCACACCTTCCCACCGCCTTCTCCCCCCCCGTGATGTCACACCTTCCCACCACCTTCTCCCCCCCCGTGATGTCACACCTTCCCACCACCTTCTCCCCCGTGATGTCACACCTTCCCACCGCCTTCTCCCCCGTGATGTCACACCTTCCCACCACCTTCTCCCCCGTGATGTCACACCTTCCCACCGTCTTCTCCCCCCCTGTGATGTCACACCTTCCCACCGCCTTCTCCCCCGTGATGTCACACCTTCCCACCGCCTTCTCCCCCGTGATGTCACACCTTCCCACCACCTTCTCCCCCCCGTGATGTCACACCTTCCCACCGCCTTCTCCCCCGTGATGTCACACCTTCCCACCGCCTTCTCCCCCGTGATGTCACACCTTCCCACCACCTTCTCCCCCGTGATGTCACACCTTCCCACCACCTTCCCCCCGTGATGTCACACCTTCCCACCGCCTTCTCCCCCGTGATGTCACACTTTCCCACCGCCTTCTCCCCCCCTCCATGATGTCACACCTTCCCACCGCCTTCTTCCCCGTGATGTCACACCTTCCCACCGCCTTCTCCCCCCCCCCCGTGATGTCACACCCTTCCCACTGCCTTCACACAGAGGAGAGTCAGGGTCCCCTGGGTATGTACCCACAGACCTGCACACACAGAGAAGAGTTGGGGTCCCCTAAGTGTGTCCCCACAGACACATACAGAGGAGAGTCAGGTCCCCTAGGTGTGTCCCCACAGACACAAAGGAGAGTCAGGGTCCTCTAGGCCCGTGTCCCAGCTGCAGTGGCAAGGGCATGGCTGCTTCCGGCCTCAGCGGCCGCTGGACTGGCCCGTCTGTGCGGCACGCTGGGACAGAGGTTCTGGCTGCACCCTGAGTCTGATAATGAGGTCCCGGCCAGGGTTTCCGGGTGCAGAGGGCTGGAGGTGTCATAGAGAGAGAGGAAAGGGTTACAGCGCTATTAGCCTTGCGTTCCATGCAGAGACTCAGTCGTGTATTAAATACAATCTCTTAAAGAGAAACACACAGAGTGAGTTTCTGGAAGTGGGCAGCAAGGTTGCTGGAAGCGTGCGTGTGGGCGCTGTCTCGGGCGTGGTGTGCGCTGCGGGAGAAGATGGTGCCCGGCACTTCCTCTGGAGATGATTCAGGAAGCATCGGCTAGAGCAGGGGAAAGAAGGGGGCCAGGGCTTCATCCCAGGGGACCTCATAAAGCTCATGGGGGCTCAGTCCAGAGCTGTGCCGTCTGAGAGTCGGGGCGGGGTGCATTCTGACAGCCAGTACCCGAAATCTGCATCACTTTCATCCATTTCTCCACGCATCCCAGGCTTCATTTCCTCTGTCTTCCCAGCTCTGAGCTCTGCGGCTTATCTGCTTTCTCATAAACAACTCCAAGTTCCAGTTTTTCTGGTCTACCTGGGACATTGTGAAGGAATCACAAAGTCCTACACACTCACCCGAGCATTATCTTGCATCCTTGTCTCCCTCAAGTCTCGGCCAACTGCCATCCGTGTCATCTTCTGCAAAAAAATATTGTTAACTTTCTACCATCATAAAGCCTTTTAGCCAATAAATAATGATTTTAAAGCGAATATGGTTTTATTTTAGCCTCTTCTTTGATTAGCAAGTGTCCTGATTTGACAAAGTAACTATAAAGTCGTTCTCCGTCAGTGAAATGCATGCTAGAACTCCTCTGCAGAGCCTATTTATAGTGCTGGTTGCTGAGCTTCCTTTGTTGAATCAAGAAGTCTTATGTCTGTATTTGAAAAAAAAGTGGCTCAGATTCTTGCTTTAGTGTTCTTATCCTTCCAATGAGAATTCCAGCAGCACAGAGAATCTCTATTGTGTAATGCCAGTGTAAAACGTCCACATTGTGGCTTACACACTCGGTTTTGTCCATTTTTTGTTGATATCTGGCTTTATTAAAAAAATGTTGGTGCTGGGGTGTGCAGACAGCCATTAACCCAACAGGAAGAATGTAACTCTCGCTCACAATGACTTTTTCCTTTTACTTCAACCTATCGATTCCTTTATTCCTTTCTGCTTATTTCCCCACATGCACTCCTTTGGATTTTCCTTTCTCACCCTTGTGTCCAGCCCCACGGAATGCCTCCAATGCATGACTTGTAGTCTTGTCTGCACTTTTTCTCCAAAGCCGCCTTGGTGTTTCCTGTGCAGGGATCTACTCTACACAAACGCTATGGTGTCACACACTGGTTCAGTGTCTTCTGTCTCCTCCACAGTAATCACTGGGCATTGGGGTTTATTTCAAAAGACGAACCCTAATGTCCACACTGGACTGATTATGTTAAAATGACCAGGAAACCCCAGAAAAAGGTGAATTTCTGCCTCCACTCGGGATCTCTAAGCTCAGAGCTTCTTCAGTGGACTCCAGGGCCTCAAAGGCTCTGGAGGGGAATTGATGACTGGAGGGAGGCGGGTGGGTGAATGTGGTCAGAACATTCGATGCACATTCATGAAGATGGAGCTAGGAAAACAGAGTACGGGTGGGCTTGGGAGGGATGGGAGAGAAAAGGAGCGGCGTCGATGAGGGTTCAGTCTCTCGTAGCTGACACATTGAACCGAAGCCCCTAGGCACAGCTTCTTAAGGAATAACAGATACTGTTCTACAAAGAGGCTTTACTTCCCACAGAATGTCATGTTTCTCCTATGATAACAAACGAATCTTGTTGCCGTCTAGATTCTCTAGTGACTCAGCAAAGAAATGAGCTTCATTATGGAGAGTAATTTTAAAGGCAAATCATTTGTATTCTGTGATTATAAGTGTTAGAGTATAATTTGACTCACAAAAATTTTAGTAGCATCGATTCGTTTATAGGGAGATTTCATTCCACATGTCCGTGTTATATATGCAATGTATATTGATCACCACGAATCTCTCCATCATAATTGATCTTTTTATTCTCTTAAAACTCCCAGTTCCAAGGGTTGGGGGCAAGTTGGGGGCAGATGGGAAGCCACAGTTAGCAGAAGGAATAAGGTCTGCTGTCTAGAACATGGCAGACTCATGGGGAGTAGTAACGTATACTACATGTTTCAGCCAGAGAAAAGACTGAGAACTGTTTTCCATGAATGCATGACAGTGGTTTGAGGAGGTAAGCATGTTTGCGTGATTGGAACACTGCACATGTATGTATGATACCCATAAAAACACAACATTTTGATATCAGCATAAACCTATCAAAGAGCAAAATGGACAGCCACCAGTAAGTCTAGGAAACGTAACCATTCAACAGTCTATCTATTAGATGGGGTGAGAAATTTTATTAAACAAAGTCTTAAGATGTTGAGTTTAGTTTTTAGTGAAAATTATCCTCATGGGTTGTAACATTTACAGTTGGGCCCATGTTTAGACAAGCACTGTAGAGGATTTGCTGACTCAGAAGGCGTATTTTTCCCTGTGGACTGTATTAATGATCAAAAGTAATTTTTTTTCTGGAAAAAAATTCAGCCCCCAACATGTGGTTTCATATGTTTGTTTTTTTTTTAAAGAAAACAGTGTCTTTTTTCATGAAAAGATTTGATGTTATTACAATCTTTTACATTTGAATGATGAGAAAGAGGCATTGTTTTGTTCACCGGGTTTTATGTTTGTGATATAACAGAATGTTTATTGTCAGTGTTTCTGGGCCTTTTCTCGTAGCTGCAAAGCCGCGGTGTTTGAGGTGGTAGATTAAGCAAGAGGAAATGGCACTTCTCTGCGGGGGTCGATGGGTCGGAGCAGGGTGAGCACCCGAGAGGCCCGCCACCCGACTCCGCCGCGCACTTTGGGCTTTTTTCCATGTGGAGGATCAGCTTGGGGTGAGGGACTCAAGAACCAGCCCAGCAAAGCGGGGGGGGGGGGCGAGGGTGGGGGGGGCGCGAGGCAGTGGGGGCGATGGTGAAGTGAGTCCTCTGGTTTTCATACCATAGAATATTGGGGGTCAGCACCCCTATTCTGGAACTTCTGATAAGGTTTCCTGGCAGTGTTCAGAGAGCGAGGCAAGTGGAGGAGACAAAGGAAGGACGTTTTGAGGAGGGTGGGTGGAGGATGGGCATCTGAGGCCGGCCTCCTCCCCCGGGCCGAGGCTTGCTTCCGAGCGCCGGCCATTCCCTCCTGCGTCCCGCGGCTGCTTCACCCTGGAACTGTTCACTGTCCTCATCCGCTGTCTTTCCCTCCACTTGGTGTTGGTGTCTTCTTTGTTTTCACACGTAGAACCTTTGTGGTTTGCATGGTAGACTGTCTTGACGGTATCTTCGCTGGTATTCCCGTGCTGGGGAAGCGTCCAGAGTGGCCCTGGCCTGCACCTCGCCCTCCGTGGCCGCAGATGCTCTGCGGTAACGCCGTGCTTCGTAGGGAAGCTGCCAGCTGCCGGCGTGTAGAGCCAGAGCCGTGACCCTCTCGGCTAACATCCACTTTAAGAACAGAGCGACGTGCTGCGGTCCAGGACGGTGGCCAAGCCAAATGATCTCATTCAAGGCTCTACCAGCCTTGGCTAATGCAGAGCCCAATCGCCTACACAAGACCCAGAGGACAGACTTTCAACTTCTGTGGGTTTTTCCTTTCTTTTTTTATTCCATGTGAAGTCTAGCAACCCTAGAGTTTAGAAGAGGACAAAGCACCATTATTTATTCATGGCACAGAGACTTATTGATCACCGGTTAGGTGTGAGGCCCCAGCTTCCTGCTTGCAAGACCCTAGGAGCAAATAAAGACATGAAAGACCTCCCTGGATGCTTATTTCTACTTAGGGGGAAAAAAGAAACGAAGCCAGGAACAAAAATCATGACTAAATGAGAATATTGACCACCGCCAGGCAGGAGAGGCCGGCGCCCGTGTGGTCTTGGGCGCGTCTGATGAGGCGGGAAGCTGTGCAGAAAGCAGCGGCGTTTGGTCTGAAGTGTGGAAGGAAGGGACGGGGAGACCGGGCTGTGTTCCAGCGGGACGACTCAGCAGGGGTAGATGAGGAAGAGGACAGCCCCGGAGCCGGGGTGCGGCCTTCCTGGGAGCTGCGGGAAGCAAGGAGTAAGACGACCCCGGCTGGAGCAGGTGCCCTGGGAAGCAAGGAGTAAGATGACCCCGGCTGGAGCAGGCGGGAGGGCGCCGGGAACGGCAAGGCTGCTCAGCCTGGAAACCAGTGTGTGGAGAAGGTAGCCAGCGTGGCGCCGCCGCACGGTGGGGCCTTGTAACACGTCCACACCGTCGAGGAGTCGGTTCCAGTCTCTCTTCTGCCCACGAGGAGCCTGAAAAGCAAAGGGTGTAGAAGATGCGTAAATATTCTACAGCCGATCTTAATGTGGATTGCTTGGTTCATTTTCCTTCAGGGTCTCGGTGCCCAAGCCTGCCAGTGAAGCCAGCTGACCACACCCCATACCACCACGGCCACCCTCGGGTCCGAGGGAGCAGGCTCAGCATCCACGCCGGGCTGGGCGCTGGGCGCAGCCCCTGCCCTGCTCCTGGGTGTGGACCAGTCACCACGCTCGCGTCCACAGGGCCAGCACACGAGTTCCTGGCGCAGTCAGGGTTTCTCATGAGGCTGCCATGATGTTCATGTTTCACCCCCAGGCTCCTGAGGTTTGAGACTAAACGGACGAAAACTGAGCTGCAAAATGACAAGGAGTCACCTGAGGCCCCTGCCCTGGAGCCACGCGGGACAGGACAGCCACGCAGGACAGGAGAGCCATGCAGGAGAGCCACGCAGGACAGGAGAGCCACGCAGGACAGGAGAGCCACGCAGGACAGGACAGCCACGCAGGACAGGAGAGCCACGCAGAACAGGACAGCCACGCGGGAC
The DNA here is from genome assembly GCF_019054845.1 of Dipodomys spectabilis. Classification (NCBI taxonomy): domain Eukaryota; kingdom Metazoa; phylum Chordata; class Mammalia; order Rodentia; family Heteromyidae; genus Dipodomys; species Dipodomys spectabilis. The sequence goes on along the minus strand of NW_024871346.1, from coordinate 439,267 downwards.
AGGTGTAGCTGGGGCAGCAGAACAAGATTCTGTCTCAAAAGGAAACAAAGAAGTAATCTACCCTGGCAGTCACTGAAACAACAACAGAAAAGATCAACTGGAATCTGGGCAGCAAAACCTCTTCCTAAACTTCATTCATCGTGTTTGGCGCGTGCTACCCAGAACTCTCTCTGTGAATAACCCCGGGTCATTCGGTTTTGATTATCATAGAGATTAAACTCCGATGTTCTCCATTCTAAACCTTCTCTGATAACGAGTGGAGGTAGTAGAAATTGGGTCGCTAGGAGGGTGCTTTAGGAAATAAAAATCCCCAAGCTATGTGTTGTGTGGGGTCAGGAAACACATTTTATCAAACTCAAAGTGGCTTTTTAACGTCCTGAGATTTTTTTGTTTTGTTTTCAGGAAGCCAATCCAGGCAATATTTACGAATGCCAAATTGTGCTCAACTTGTTTAGTGCCTTCATTAAGAACATTCTGTTCAAATGGCTAAACACAAATCAATTAGACTTCTAACCAAAAAAAAAAAAAAAAAGAGAGAAGCTTTGTGAGCAGGTATTTTAAGAAGCAGCTCTGCAAAGGGAGTTTGATGGTGCTTAGTGAGGTTCCCCCGGCGGAGAGCAAGAGCACCCCCACCCCTGCAGGAGAGCAAGAGCACCCCTACCCCTGTAGAATAGGAGCACCCCCACCCCTGCAGAACAGGAGCACCCCACCCCTGCAGGAGAGCAGGAGCACCCCCACCCCTGCAGAACAGGAGCACCCCACCCCTGTAGAATAGGAGCACCCCCACCCCTGCAGAACAGGAGCACCCCCACCCCTGCAGGAGAGCAGGAGCACCCCCACCCCTGCAGAACAGGAGCACCCCACCCCTGCAGGAGAGCAAGAGCACCCCCACCCCTGCAGGAGAACAGGAGCACCTCCACCCCTGCAGAAGAACAGGAGCACCCCACCCCTGCAGAACAGGAGCACCTCACCCCTGCAGAACAGGAGCACCCCACCCCTGCAGGAGAGCAGGAGCACCCCCACCCCTGCAGAACAGGAGCACCCCACCCCTGCAGGACAGGTGCACCCCCACCCCTGCAGGACAGGAGCACCTCCACCCCTGCAGGACAGGAGCACCCCCACCCCTGCAGAACAGGAGCACCCCCACCCCTGCAGAACAGGAGCACCCCCACCCCTGCAGAACAGGAGCACCCCACCCCTGCAGAACAGGAGCACCTCCACCCCTGCAGGAGAGCAGGAGCACCTCCACCCCTGCAGAACAGGAGCACCTCCACCCCTGCAGGAGAACAGGAGCACCCCCACCCCTGCAGGACAGGAGCACCCCCACCCCTGCAGAACAGGAGCACCCCACCCCTGCAGAACAGGAGCACCTCCACCCCTGCAGGACAGGAGCACCCCACCCCTGCAGGAGAACAGGAGCACCCTCACCCCTGCAGAACAGGAGCACCCCCACCCCTGCAGGACAGGAGCACCCCCACCCCTGCAGAACAGGAGCACCCCCACCCCTGCAGAACAGGAGCACCCCCACCCCTGCAGAACAGGAGCACCTCCACCCCTGCAGAACAGGAGCACCCCCACCCCTGCAGGAGAACAGGGACACCCCCACCCCTGCAGAACAGGAGCACCCCCACCCCTGCAGAACAGGAGCACCCCACCCCTGCAGAACAGGAGCACCTCCACCCCTGCAGGAGAGCAGGAGCACCTCCACCCCTGCAGAACAGGAGCACCTCCACCCCTGCAGGAGAACAGGAGCACCCCCACCCCTGCAGGACAGGAGCACCCCCACCCCTGCAGAACAGGAGCACCCCACCCCTGCAGAACAGGAGCACCTCCACCCCTGCAGGACAGGAGCACCCCACCCCTGCAGGAGAACAGGAGCACCCTCACCCCTGCAGAACAGGAGCACCCCCACCCCTGCAGGACAGGAGCACCCCCACCCCTGCAGAACAGGAGCACCCCCACCCCTGCAGAACAGGAGCACCCCCACCCCTGCAGAACAGGAGCACCTCCACCCCTGCAGAACAGGAGCACCCCCACCCCTGCAGGAGAACAGGGACACCCCCACCCCTGCAGAACAGGAGCACCCCCACCCCTGCAGAACAGGAGCACCCCACCCCTGCAGAACAGGAGCACCTCCACCCCTGCAGGAGAGCAGGAGCACCTCCACCCCTGCAGAACAGGAGCACCTCCACCCCTGCAGGAGAACAGGAGCACCCCCACCCCTGCAGGACAGGAGCACCCCCACCCCTGCAGAACAGGAGCACCCCACCCCTGCAGAACAGGAGCACCTCCACCCCTGCAGGACAGGAGCACCCCACCCCTGCAGGAGAACAGGAGCACCCTCACCCCTGCAGAACAGGAGCACCCCCACCCCTGCAGGACAGGAGCACCCCCACCCCTGCAGAACAGGAGCACCCCCACCCCTGCAGAACAGGAGCACCCCCACCCCTGCAGAACAGGAGCACCTCCACCCCTGCAGAACAGGAGCACCCCCACCCCTGCAGGAGAACAGGGACACCCCCACCCCTGCAGAACAGGAGCACCCCCACCCCTGCAGAACAGGAGCACCCCCACCCCTGCAGAACAGGAGCACCCCCAACCCTGCAGGACAGGAGCACCCCACCCCTGCAGGACAGGAGCACCCCCACCCCTGCAGGAGAACAGGAGCACCCCCACCCCTGGAAGGCCGGGCACCGTCAGTCTGTCTAACTGCCCATCATTGTTCCTAAACCTGCTTAATTTAATCACAGCAGCTGGCTGTTACGTTTCTTCCAGAAAATTGAGAATCATCTGTTTCTTATCCATATTTCTGTTTAGAATTTAATCTTTACAACCCCCCCCCAAAAAAAATCTGCCCCTAGGCACATGTGTTGGGTGACAGTGAACATATAGTCCCTAGCTGGGATGCTTCATTGTTATATTTTTTAAAGTAAAAATCACTTTAAACGTTAAGAATTTGTGCCAGGCGCTGGTGGCTCACATATGTGACCTTAGCTACTCAGGAGGCCGAGATCTGAGGATGGAAGTTGGAAGCCAAGTGGGGCGCAGGAAAGGCTGTGAAACTCTCATCTCCAGTTATCCACCAGAAAGATGGAAGTGGTGCTGTGCTGAAGTGGTAGAGCACTCGCCTTGAGCAAAGGAAGCCCAGCAACAGTGTCTAGGCCCTGGGTTCAAACCCCAGAACTGGCACCAAAAATAAACCAAGACTCTGCCAATTGGAAAGAGAGGTGAGGTGGGTTGGAGGGGACCTGGGGGACATTCAAGAAAAATGGTCTTTAAAGCTCTGACAAAGGGTCTTCCTGGCCCCTTGGACTTTGCTAAGCTGGTGTTTTACAGGCATCTGTGAGGCACAGCGTGGAGCCTGCTAGGGAAGGGCAGGGAGGAGGCAGTGTGTCTGGGTGGAGGCCCAGGCTGAAGCCCTGGGGCCCAGAGAGCAGACCCATCACGGTGGAGACGTCTGGGTGAGTAGCACTCAGGGACCAGGACACTGGGCAGGAGAGATGCAGGGGCTGAGACTATGAAATGTCATCCCCGAAATCCGATGGAAGCCTGGGGTAGGTGTTTCGTCTTCGCACGCTGAGTCTCTGAAATAGGAATGCTTTGTTCATTTTTCCGCACAATGGCCCATTTAGCCTTGAAATGCAATTACTTATTTTTTTTAAAGTGTCTCCTCCACGTTGATCCTTCTGAGATTGGCCATGACTTATGTTTAACAAGCAAAAACACCAGTTTGGTAATTTTTTTTTTCTTATTTAAGCCCTTATTACAGACTAGTTTAAAGCAGATCAGTCTTTTTTCTTTTTTGGCAAATAAGTCCTTGCATGATGGAGAACGTATTTTCTGATACTGTATCTCAAAGAAATGTTAACTGTTTATAAAATTCTAAGTGCTGTCTTAGAATGCTGTGGTAGTATTAAACACATTTCTCCTAGTTTTCAAAAAGTCTCACCCTTCGACTTGCTGAGAATGACTGGCAGTGTTTAGTGTTTCTGTGGACTTCTTTGTAATCAATAAGCACCATACCTGTTTCGTGGTTTGAGGTTGGAATCAAGCATGACCCTGGGTGTCAGTGTGTGATTCCATAGGGAATATAGTTGGGAATAAAAAAGGAAGACCAAGTCCTTGAAATAAGGATCTGAGGCCCTTGTAGATCCTCCAGATAGAGACCCAAGACCCCCTCAGACTCTTTGGGGATGGCCGCAGACACAGGCTGGGGCAGGATGGTTTCTTGGGGTGGGGCAGGATGGTTTTTTGGGGTGGGGCACGCTGGTGGCCACAGGCAGCTTCAAGGTCTCCTGAGGTTGGTGGAAATGTCAGAGGGGCTCACGCTGTTTGGAATGCAGAGTGAAGCCACGTGTGAGGTGTGGGGATGGGGGAATGGGGCCAGAGCGGAAGATGGCGTCACCAATACCATGCGAGGGGTAGCTCTCCAGATGCTAATTACCAGCAAACGTGGGGTCTAAGGTAGGCTCATCTATCTGCTGCGTTAGGCACTTACCTTCTCCCTCCTCAGTCTCCCCCCGCCCCCGCCCCATCTCCCCACATCCCCCTGTGTTTGGGGGATAGATCATTAGCCCAGAACAGACTGGACTTGAGACCTTAGTATGGTACTTGGAGGAAGAAGGGCACGTTGGTTGGTCCTGTCACGGCCTCTTCTCGTCCCCCTCTCTAAGGGTCTTCCAGTGCCTTGTGGTACCTCAGTTGCTAAGCTGCTGACTTAGTGTTGGGTTCTGGGATGGATTTTCTACCCCCTGGGGGACCTGACAGCCATGAGGGGGAGCTGAGAGCAGGCAGAGGACAGAACTGGGAAGGCTCATGAACTTGGAAAATCTTAATACAAAGCCATTTATTTTCTATTACCTGAATAAAATGCGAAACCCCTTGTATTCTATGAAGAAAAAGGAGGTAATTCACCAACATTATCTTTTGTGAAGCAATGGATATTTGGTTCACATTTGTACCAGGCCCGTACAATATTGTAGACAATTGAAAAATGACGTTTCGCCGTAGCGCTAAGCAGCTGATCAACTGAGCATGCCCCTTGAGAGAGACAAAGAGAGCAGCACCCATGTTCCCTTGGCAGTTTCTGTTTCAGTTCTGGAGTTTGCCAAGTCCTAAATGGTGTGGGAATATAGATTCCTGGGAGGCACAAACTAAGGAAAATTGAAGTTGTGTAGCTATTTCCTGTGGCAGTGGTTTTCTGGTTGAGAAAGACACAGCTCATAATAAAACACTCGGTCAACAGAAGGAGGTGGCGCTCAGTTTTAAACAGCTGGACTTGTGGGTTAAATGGGAAAAAACCCCATTGGGGTCTCTTTAGAAAGTCGTCTTTGAGGGAAGAAATCCTACGGCCTCATTCATATCATGGAAGAAAAAAGGCCCAGAATAAAAATGGTGTAATTTGGGTGTTTTCAGGCATATATCAGATGATCTGTTATGAGTATCAGAGCAGAATTTTCAGGTAGTCATACAAAGCAGTTTCTGAGATGGCATCCTTTATCAAGTGATAGGCTGTCTTTGTTTTGTGCTTAAGGGTGGCTAACCAGCGTATCAGGTCCTGGGCCACATGGGCCCCGCCCCGCAAGAAAGACACCCCAAAATGAGTGCACAGGAGCTCTGACTTCATGGCCTGCAGCCTCATCACGACATGCTATTTATGAGGCGGGCAGTCTTATTATGGCTGTTGGTCCTGGGGCTGGAACTGCGGGCCTGGGGGTGGTCCCTGAGCTCCTTGTTGGTCCTGGGGCTGGAACTGCGGGCCTGGGGGCGGTCCCTGAGCTCCTTGTTGGTCCTGGGGCTGGAACTGAGGGCCTGGGGGCGGTCCCTGAGCTCTTTTGCTCAAGGCGAGTGCTCAGCCACTTTTTCATCCCTGCCCTGCAGAGGAACTGTTAAGGAGGTGGTTCTCCAACTTGAACGGGCCACCAGTAGGAGCAAAGTCCTGCTGTGTGTCATATGGAGGACCAGATCTAAGGCAAGAGCATGCATTTCCTTTCATGGGTCCCAGCTCCAACCATCGCTGTTTTCTTTCCAGTTATATTTCCTTCACGGGAAAATAGCCATGTGCTCTTCAGAACTCGCAATCCGGACCAAACAGGCTCGGATGCACCTTTCTTCTGTGAGGCTGTTTTATTGTTACATTCTGCCGAGGGCAAGATTTTTGCCCCATGCTTTATTGCTGTCTCCATCTGACACCTTTACGGCCCGTGCACTGTGAACTGGGAGTCAGCAGAGACGCCAGCATTCTGCGCTCCTTCCCGGCGCCGTCCAGTTCCCGCTGGCTGTGGAGGCCGGGGGGCGGGGTGCACCCAGAGAGCTCAGCTCTCCCTGCTCCCCGGGATCCCTCCTCGTTTCACCTTCTTCCTTCCCTGTCTTCTCAACCCCTTCTGACTTCCCGTCGTTCTGTGCCCGGCCGCAGGGCACTTGAGGTGGAGATGGGGTCACGTGTCCCCTTCTTGCTGATGCTTCGAGTGACACCCGCGCCTCAGTGATGGGGGCCGAGCCTCTCGCTCTGATCGCGGGGCTGCGTCCCTGCGTGGCCTTCCTCAGCTAGGCCAGCCTCTCCTCACCCACGCCGCTCTCTCAGCCAGCTTCCCTGGACTTTGCTGTGTGGCTTTTCCTTGCCGTGTCCCCGGGTCTCTGCGTGGGCCTGGCCCCCTGCCTTCTCCGGGGTGCCTTCTCCCCGCGTCTCCCCCAGATCTTCCCCAGAGCACGGCCGCCGGCAGCCGCCCCAGCTTCCCGTCACGGCCCCCGTGTGCCCCGCGATCGTTAGCCGTTCTACCTCTTGGTACTTTAATTTCCTTGCGCATGCAGCAGGGGAGCAGTATATGAAAAGGAAATGAGCATCCGGGACGGGGCATGCCTGTAACACCAGCACGGGGAGTCAGAGGCGGGAAGGTCGCAGTTTAAGGACAGCCTGGGTGACACGGTGAATTTCAGACCCGCCTGGGCTACGTACGTACGGCGCTGTGAGCGAGGGGCACACTCACAAACAAACACCTATGACACAGCAACTCCCCCATGAGCAAATGCACACACAGAATCCATCATGCCACTGCCTAGGACATTAATATCTGCCACTAGATATTAATATCCCATTTTACTCAGCTTAAAGATAACATCTGCTGTGTTAAAAGAGGAAAGCACTCCAAAGCCAAATAGAAGTAACTCGGGGCGTGGTGATTATTTAAGATCAGTTCTTTTGTTTGGATTTGTTGATTAGATGATAAAAGCATTCCTTTGACCTCAGGGGTTATAACGAAGTGGATTTAATGTCATGAACGCCTCTATTGGAAAGCAGGAGTGGAATGTCTAGGTAGCGTTTTGCCGTTTGGGTGCCACCGACTGTTAGTTCTTGTATTGTAACTGGAAGATTAGGAGGCCGAGTTTGGCATCAGGCAAACAGAGGCTCCCTATAGTTCTGCATCAGGTAGGCAGGGGACCAAAGGCCGTACGGTGTCCGCGGCCAGTTCCTGAGTGTGAAGTTGGATGCGGTAGAGAGGTCATGACCCCGGCAGGCGGTCGTGTCAGAGACTACAGCAAGCAGCAGGGCTCTCAGCCCCGACGTGGACTGCTGTCCACTGCTGTCCACGTCTCTTCCTGCCTCTGCCTCTTCTTAAAACAAAAGTCTATAAAGCCCCGGCGTGGACTGCTGTCCACTGCTGTCCACGTCTCTTCCTGCCTCTGCCTCTTCTTAAAACAAAAGTCTATAAAGCCCCGGCGTGGACTGCTGTCCACTGCTGTCCACGTCTCTTCCTGCCTCTGCTTCTTCTTAAAACAAAAGTCTATAAAGCCCCGGCGTGGGGCAGCTAGAAACACGGACACTCTGCTACACAGATGATTTCGTAGCAGGGGGCCAAATGTCATGAAGCTGCTACTTAAACTGAAGCAAGCTCCACTCCTAGAAGTCTATGCAAGAGCAGAGTCGAGGGACCCCACTTGAGGCCGCCCGGCCTTCCCAGCACCGGCCCACGTCTCAGCCGCTGGTCTCCTTGAACACGCTCTGGACAATCAGGAGTGAGACCCTGGCCCTTTGACCTGTTGCCCAGAGCGCTTGAGAGTTCAAGGGTGACGGACATTGCCATATCCCCAAAGCCCGCGGCCGCTGCAGGGGTCAGGAAGTGCTCCCGGTAACCCTGAAGTTGGAGCAAGGGGAGATGGTGAACACAAGGAAGGAAAAAAAGCCAGAGCCACGGATGGCGACCGCTCTGTCTCAGGGTGGCCGTCCCAGGGTGGCTTGCTTCTTCCCTAATAGGCTCAGACATTTGGAAGACCCAAAGAATAAAAACAACCTCTCTGCTGCTGAGGTTGTAAATCCCAGGAAACGATTGTCACCCAGCGAGACTGCAGTGGCCATGAGCGCTCTAAGCATCGAGGTTGTCACTCCCAGTAAATGCGTCGGAGTTCACATTCCTGGGGGTATACCTACCTTTTTGATAGGCCCAAACACAATGTGGTGTTTTGACTTTTGAACTCTCTTATTGGAGGCCAACATGTAAGGTTTGACACATACATTTCACTTAGTTTCCTACTGGGGAAAAGCTGTGTGTATGCTTTGACTATTCATCTAATAATAAATAATTAACAACAGTCCATACCGCGTGATAAACTTTATGTGACACAGGAATGAAAAAATACAGTCACATGCTCCAAATGCTCACCATCTCCCCAAACGCTCACCATTCCCCCCAAATGCTCACCATCCCCCCAAACGCTCACCATCCCCCCAAACGCTCACCATCCCCCCAAACGCTCACCATCCCCCCAAACGCTCACCATCCCCCCAAACGCTCACCATCCCCCCAAACGCTCACCATCCCCCCAAACGCTCACCATCTCCCCAAATGCTCACCATCCCCCCAAACACTCACCATCCCCCCAAATGCTCACCATCCCCCCAAACGCTCACCATTCCCCCCAAACACTCACCATCCCCCCAAACGCTCACCATCCCCCCAAACGCTCACCATCTCCCCAAACGCTCACCATCTCCCCAAATGCTCACCATCCCCCCAAACGCTCACCATCTCCCCAAATGCTCACCATCCCCCCAAACGCGTGCCCTGTTTGTTAATGAGCAATCTAATCTTCACGTTTATAGTTGGTACCATCTCCCCAAACGCGTGCCCTGTTTGTTAATGGGCAATCAAATCTTCACGTTTATAGTTGGTAGAATCTATTTTCTGCAATAATGTCCATGTCACTCTTTCTTTCTTTCTTTCTTTCTTTCTCCTCGTTCTCTGGGTACACCCTGGGCGTCTTTTCTGTGAAGCCGAGTCATGCAATGGTGGCTATTCCTGAACACGAAACCCTTGCTTCTAAAGAGGTAAATAGAAGACGTGGCTGGAGATCTGTTTGTTACTGTGTTACACTGATCATAGAAATAAGCGAATCTTAGCTGGGCGCTGGTGGCTCACGCCTGTCATCCTATCTACTCTAGAGGCTGAGATCTGAGGATCCTGGTTCAAAGCCAGCCCAGGCAGAAAAAGTCTGTGAGACTCATCTCCAATAAACCACTAGAAAACTGGAAGCGGTGCTGTGGTTCAAGTGGTAAAGCACTTGCCTTGAGCTGAAGAGCTGAGGCACAGCGCCCGGGCCCAGAATTCAAGCCCCATGATCAACCAAAAAAGAGAAAGAAAGAAGCAAATCTAATTTTGAAGCATTTTTTAAAGGCACAAGGTGTTTTGAAGGAGCAGGACTGCCCCATCCACTGTGCGAGTCAGTCAAGGCGTCTGCTCCTCCACCCAGCGCCTTCCTGCTGCTTTGCGGTGTGGCTGTCGTGATGGAGTTCCTGTGTGCATAGCGTGCATGACACACCAACTCAGCATCACAGCCTGTGCGTGCGTGGAAACACCGGCGTCTTTGGTCTAGAGGGTCCTGGGAGTCTCTGGTACACACAGTGTTTTCAGAAGGGGTCAGTGCCCAGAGGGTGCCTGTGCTCAGGGCACAGGATTGCTTTGCTCTCGCCTACCATGCCTCCATCGGTGAATAGTCTCTCTGGCATGTCACATACAGGCCGACGCAGATCCAGCTCCACCTTGGCCTCCAAGTTTCATGGGGATGCTTACTCCCTTTTGTATATTCAGTGAAGGAAAAGTACAGTTAAAATAAAAACCTTTAACTTCTTTCTTATCAATGCTATACCATACAAAGAGAAAACCTGCAAAGAAAGAAATCCTGTGCATGGTCTGTGTGCTGGCAGACAGAAAGGGTAATCGAGTTGTGTTATACTCTTCATCCTTTCAGACAACATAGAAAATGCGAGAAAAAGTAAAATGCCCAAGGACTGCTTTAAGAAAGGAGGAGGTTAGACACATATTTTAGATCATTTTACCAGGGAGAGTGAACAGTGAATTGAAGCTGCTTCATCTCCATTTATTGGCAATCTGGGAAAGCCAATCAAAGGATCTAATTTTGAAAATGGACGATCAAGCCAATAGAAAAAGAAAATCAAAGCCAAAGGACCATTTTAAGAATTGCCACTGCTGGGGCTGGGAACGTGGCTCAGTGGTAGAGTGGTTGCCTTGCATGCCTGAGGCCCTGGGTTTGATTTCCCAGCACCACATAAGCAAAAAGAAAAAAAGCTGGAAGTGGCGCTGTGGCTCAAGTGGTAGAGCGCTAGCCTTGAGCTGAAGAGCTGAGGGACAGCGCCCAGGCCCAGAGTTCAGGCCCCACGACTGGACCCCCCCCCCAAAAAAAAAGACTTGTCACTGCCAATATTTTCTATCACCAAAAGTTGGGTAATACATTCTTGTCCAGTGGCATAGAGTTAGGACACGAGTTGTATCTTGTGGTAGATTAATTTTGAAAGCTTTCTGTTGAGCATCACTGTAATTTCCTGAGTAAGATCTGGATCTTTCTGGTTTCCCCAGCCCTCCCCCCAGTCTGGAAGATGCTAACGCTGGGTCTGGACACAGCGCTAGGTATACACAGAGTGTGTGGGGGCAGGACATTGCAGACAGTGTTGAATGTATAGTTTATGACAGACCAAATAATTCTCCAAGTCACATGGTGGGCTGCCAGTGTGTACGCCATGGTGGATATTTAATGCCATGCAGACAGCATGCTCTCTGCCCACAAAAACTCATTTCTGAGGGGTTGATGAGAACTGCATTCTAATAGCGACACCAGTTCCTCATTGCATTATGATAAACACAGCACATGGCAGCCTTGTGACTTCAGCCTGTGACACGGTAACTGTGAGATGTGGATGTCACACTGGAGGGAGCGATGTGCTGGCCCGGCCTTCTCCCACCCCGGCTCCCTGCAGCCCAGGCCTGGCTCATTCTCGCGTGGAGTCCGTTGATTTCCCAAACATGATTAGCCGGGTTTTGACCTCTCAGGTTCACTTGCTGTTAACACAATTAAGAACTAATTAATTGCTAATTGCTTTTAAAAACGCATGCTAGACAAATTCTTCTGCGTCCGTCTTGTTTATTTTGCGTACTTGTTTGTTTATTTTCATGCTGGGGATGGAACCCTGAGCCTCACACAGGATTTCCACTGAGCTACCGCTTCATTCTTTCTCATGTCTTATTCCTTGTCTCCATATTTTGATAAGCATCTAAAAGTTGACAACGTTACAATTCTCATAGCAAGATGGCTATTTTGCGTTATATAAGGTTGAAGCTCAAGTTGGCGTCTGAGCCTATCTGAGAAATAGGAGTTAGGGACATCATGATCCTGGCATATTTGCATACAGAGGAGATGTTTTATTAATGTCTTGGAAAGACTTTTCTGGGCCTTTTAAAATAACGTATGAATAGTTTAGAGAGAGAGAAAAAAATATTTGCACTGGCAAGCAGTCAAAGAGAAAAAAGAGAAGGAACGTTTTCCCGCGTAGTCCACGGCCAGTGTGAGTTCTGCGGCAGCATCCCGCACCTTCCCAGCGGCTGTGGAGCCCTCCGCGTCGGGCGCTCACTGCCAGCCGGCGCGCAGTCTCCTGTGTCTTTTCCTTGCAGGAACTCAGTTGCATCTACTATAGAAGAGGTGGAAGTTTTGACAATTTAGGGCTTGAAAGTCATGTCAGCCGAGAGTTGTAGAGAGTCATGGAGCAGAGGATGAGGAAGTGGAGGAGGAGGAAGAGGGTAGGAGGAGGAAGAGGGTAGGAGGAGAGAATGAGGAGGAGGAGGTGGTAGGGCTGGACAGACTTGTAACTCCTCTGCCTCGTGACTTGCAAAGATGACTTCTCTTTTTCAAGAGCAACAGACAAAGTGATGGGATCAGGGTTAATAAACCATTTATAACTTGGATCTTCTGGAGATCATGGGGTTTTGATGACATTCAAATGCCGATGTCTCTTGAATCAGTGACATCGGCAATTTCCATCATGTTATCTCCGCTGGACCTTAATTGCTGGATGTCTTTTAGTTTCTGACCTACAGAGAATGAATTTAAATGCCAGATCTGATATGTTCACACTGAAGTCGGTAGTTATATACACAAACATCTATCAGAAAAAGGAAAGCATAGCATGTAATAATAGGAGCTATACATTTCCTGGAAATGGCTTTGCATTTATAAGAATGTATATGTAGATCACCTTGGCAGGAAAGAATGTGCATATTTGATTTTGCATTAATAGGAAATGTAAAAACCAATTTATACAGCACATTCCTTTAAAACGTGCTTTCGGTAATATTGGCTTAATGTTTCACAAGACTTAACTCACTTCTTAACCAAAGCTGGAATTTGACTCTGGAGCATTTTCAAAGCATCTTAAGTTCATTCTTACTTACGTCTTCTTAAATAAGTAAGTGGGCTGTCCAGTTCGATAAAACATCCACTCTTCACTGTCAGAGTGCTAGTCCAGAGACAAGGATTTATTTATGATTTTACTTAATGATCATCAACTCTTTTAAATGTGTACCTTGGTTTCTCTTGGGCTGTTTAGTTATTTTGAGATCAGCCAGGAGTGTAAGAGCTACCTAAATTGCCTGAGATGGTGGCTCTCTCTGCCATGGCCGACTAGATCATTCTCAGCCAGTTACAGATCACCGTGAGCCGTCAGTGGGCCAGGGAGGAGCCAAGACACAGCGCTGGCCTGTCGGCAGAGCATGCGCCGTGTGCTCTGTGAGACAAGCTGACTGAATTATTCATGCAGTTATGACAATCACGTTTCCAAGGGCACTTAGCTCAGTGTTTTATTTACCATGACATACATTGTTGTTACGTCTTCGGATGACTGTGTGCTGTCTCTCAAAGCCACTCGCCATGTATGCTTAGGAATGATCCGTGCAAGGTCACCCATGACCTGATCAACAGTGGAAGTTACTAGGAAACACCGAATCAGCTAAGGCGCATCTGGGACATTGTGGACTTGGGTGTGATGCTTAACCTTGAACCTTAACTTCATTTTCTTTAAAATGGAATGAGAAGATGATGATGGAGATTCATATTTAGATGCCTGCAGTATTTAGTATATAAGATGCACAGCACCTGGTGTCAGCCAATGGTGACGGCTTATTTAAATTGCTTATAAGACGGCGGGATGTTGGTACTTTCAGCAAAGTCTTTTCATTGTTATTTGCTTATTTGTAGCATTTTTATTGGTTGGAAAAATAAAGGAATAGAGACAAGTCAGTCGCTTGCTCCTTCCCTTCATTCAACTTAAATCCTGAAGGAGTCCCAGGCAATAAAAGATACCATATAGCCCACCTAGGGTACAACTGAGAATGGCCAGTGGTCAGGACCATGTGGCACAGGAATGGAGCTGCTTCCTCCTTTTAGAGCTTTACTCCTCCTGTTCCTCCTCCTCCTCTCCCCCTCCTCCTCCCCCTCCTCCCCTTCCCCCTCCTCCTCCCCCTCCTCCCCTTCCCCCTCTTCCTCCTCCCCCTCCTCCTCCCCCTCCTCCCCTTCCCCCTCCTCTTCCCCCTCCTCCTCCCCCTCCTCCCCTTCCCCCTCCTTCCCTTCCCCCTCCTTCCCTTCCTACTCTCCCCCCTCCTCCTCCCCCTCCTCCCCTTCCCCCTCCTCCCCTTCTCCCTCTTCCCTTTCCCCCCCTCCTCCTCCTCCCCTCCCCCTCCCCCTCCCCCTCCACTCCCTCCTCCTGTCCTTATTGTAAAGCAGCACAGAATGCGTCCATGTTTCACCCCGCCGTGTAGCTCTCCGCCAGCCTCACCAGGCCTCTCTTCTGCCTGCCTGTCGCTGGACCGTGCTGGTTGTGGCGCTGCTGCGGTCCTCTGCCTCCTCCTCCCATGATCTGGCCCAGGGCATGGCACAAAGAGTGTTCTCCAGCCCTCGTTTTGGAGAGCTCCGTTTCCAGCCAGGCACTGGCACCTGGAAATAGAAAGTTCTGGTCAGTTCCTGTCCCAGTGTCTTCTATCACTGTGTTCTATCAGGGCAATGTGGCGGGAGGAAATGTCTCCTGTCTCCTCTCCTCTGGCGCTTCCTTTTGTATACCGGGACTTCACAGCTTCAAAAACCCATCTTGGCCCAGTGAGGCTTTTTTTTATCTGCTCCAGACAGTGTCACCCTATTCCACGGGGGCACACAGTGTCTAAGTGACTACGGAAATGATCGAATGGCTCCTGCACTGCAGAGCAGCCTCATGAAGGCAGGGAAAACCAGTGTGTACATCAGTGTGCACACACAGCAGCATGTGCAGGAGAGGTGGCTCAGGTGGCCAGCGCGGGGGTCCCTAGCTTGCTTCCTGGTACTGCATGAACCAGTGTGTACATCAGTGTGCACACACAGCAGCATGTGCAGGAGAGGTGGCTCAGGTGGCCAGCGCGGGGGTCCCTAGCTTGCTTCCTGGTACTGCATGAACCAGTGTGTACATCAGTGTGCACACACAGCAGCATGTGCAGGAGAGGTGGCTCAGGTGGCCAGCGCGGGGGTCCCTAGCTTGCTTCCTGGTACTGCATGAACCAGTGTGTACATCAGTGTGCACACACAGCAGCATGTGCAGGAGAGGTGGCTCAGGTGGCCAGCGCGGGGGTCCCTAGCTTGCTTCCTGGTACTGCATGAACCAGTGTGTACATCAGTGTGCACACACAGCAGCATGTGCAGGAGGGGTGGCTCAGGTGGCCAGCGCGGGGGTCCCTAGCTTGCTTCCTGGTACTGCATGAAAAAGCGCACAGAGCAAAGGACAGCAATGCCCTCCCTGCTGGTCTCCATTTCCCAAGAGCCGAGCCGAGCCTTGCGCCAGCTCGGCGCCACACTCTTGCCCGAGAACAGGGATCATGTTTTAGGGAAGGAAGCAGCAATGCTAAAGGAAAGGTGAGGCGGCCTCTGGGTAATGGGGGCTGAGGGCTGCTGCTCCCGGGGGGCGCACCAGAGCCTCTAGGCCCCCAGTGGTCTGGGAGGAGCCCACAACCGCTGGGCTCGCCAGAGACCAGATGGTGATGGAGGTTTCCATTGCTCACCCTCTCCAGCTCCTTTAACAAGACAGCGGCTACCGAAGAGAGAGAATCAAACCCGGCCCGCCGGAAACCATTGTCACATGAGATCTATGTCCACAATACCAACGGGTACTGTTGAGAGTCTTTTTCTGATTGTTTCCTTCCTCTCCACCAACCTGTTCATTCTGTCTTGTTTTGCAGCAATGAAGTTGGCGCAGAAGTCATGATGCTGGAACGTTCTAGAAGGCCGGTCTAACCACTTGCTAGATTTAACGTTGACTTTTCCCCCCCAGAGTGAGTGCCCTTGTTATGAACTGCAGTGCAGCCGAGGAAGCGCAAACCTAAACTAGCTTCCTGCAGGTGCGGTGCGGTGACCTCACCAGGCCCAGCACAGGCGGATTGAGCCATTGCTTCTCGCTCCACTAACAGCTTCCACTAAGCCGACAGCAGTACTAACATCCCCTCCCCTGGCCACCAAAATAAAGCTGAGTCGTGCACAACGACAAGAAACGGCTGCGACTGTTTATCAAAACCGCGCACACGCTACTGATGGGATCAAGGCTGTGTCTTCCTCTCCCTTCACTTTTTACATGTTTAAAAAAAGAAACAAAAACCAGGGCAAAGAGCACCCCAGAACGAAACAAAACACAACCCCAGAGCGTCTTTCTAAAGGGCCCCTGCGTGTCTTAACAGGAGGCTGACACGCAAGGGTCCGGTGGACGAGCCGTGAATGCAACCAAGTTGGCATTTCACGAAATACCCGTGCGTGTTTAGGATTCCATGCACTGGAACACACGGTGGCCGGGCCCAGGGTGGGGACGCTGGCCGCCATCTTGCTGGAGTGTCTGGAGCGAACGCTTCTCTGCCTGCGGCCACATGAACCTTGTGTTTCCTGGAGGGTCTGCTGTGATAATCCCGGGAACGGCAGAGACCACAGACAAACCACACCGGTGGCTCCTGCGTATGGGCCATGCGCCATGTGTCACGCCAGCTCCTCTGCAAAGCTCTGAGTCATGGAAAATTCCACACACAGCTCTAAACAGGGCCCCTGGGTAGCAAAGGAGCCTTTGCAAGGGCCCTGTGACTCCCCGTGGTGCTCCAGCCCATGTTCCCCACAGAGCCGACTCTCGGCCAGGCCTCCCGTCCCCACAGTCACCCGGCGCAGGAGACTTTCTCTCCTGCAGAAGAATGGCTCCTTCATCCTCCAACATCCACTTCGGAAGTTTCCACGGTCAACATGTGAATATACAGTTCTCCTCATTTCCTCCAGAGGAATCTCAAGTGGGCCCTCAGCTCACCAGTCTCTCTTTGGGAGCACGCTGCATTGTGTGATCTCCCTGGGTAACCGACGGTGGACTCTGTAACATTCATTGTGGTCTCGCGTGCGTCATCACCACCCCAAGTGCTTCACATGAGCTCAGTACACATTCTCAGTACTCCTACACGGCAGGTAATATCACAGTAGAAATTTTATGTTTATAATTCATGTATTTCACATGGGGAAATCAAACCAGGAAGTAGCAGGGGCAAAAATCCAGGTAGTCTAAGACCATTTACTCATTCATTCATTCATTCACTTTTTAACATGTGAATCTTTGAGTTGATCATAGCCCCCAGGTTATAACAGATTAGGGTCATAAATCTGACTATAGTTCCTCTGTGTATCTTGTGCCTAGATGACGATTAGTTCCAGCATTTCTATTTTCCTTTCCCTTGCTGTAGGCCCGCATGCTTCTGTGTTAGTGTTCATCTTTTCTAAAATAAATATTTTTCATTCTTACTATAAAGGCGATGTACGGAGGGGTGACAGTTACGGAAGTCAGGTAATGAGTGCGTGTCTTTTTGGACAATATCGCCCTTTCCCTTGCTCTCTCCCAGTCCTTCCCTCCTGTCCCCATCTATACATTGCACAGTTCATTTTCAACAGAGTGTGTAGTGAGTACCACTGCTGCTTTTGTTCACCGTTTGTCCTTCCATTTCCATGCCCTCTTACCCTCCCAAAGACAGGCAAACAAACAAACAAGATGAAAAGAAAAAAAAAACAGCCCTCTTGTTTCCGTTTCCTAGAGTTCATTTCAATAAATCTTATTTTAGATGAGCAGAGGCACAGAGGCCGTGTGCCCTTGTCATGTTCATTTTCCATGTGTGTTTTGAGGATGTGCATCTTTTTGCTATGTCTGTTTTGTCTGCGTAGGTATTTAATCAACATGGATGGCATTCCCCATATCCTCCTTGTGCTCAGCGCTGCGTTTTCAAGGCCCTGCGGCACACTGGGCTCTGACACGCGGCCTCTGGCTCCTGGCAGCAGAGGCTGAGGACTCTCGCCACAGTTCACCTGCTCATCTGCCCAGCCGTGGCCGCTCACTTGCTTTCCTTCACAAAAAAACCAGTGCACTGTACAACGTGTACCACCATGTGGGTCTTTATCAGAATATCCTGGAAATCTATGCCCAGGACTAGACTTGTCAGATTCTCAAGGATTCATGTACAGAGGGATGCCTAGAATAGGCAAGAAGGCTGTTTCTTAATCCCAGAGCCTGGCTCTGCTTCGAATGGCTGAGCTTCCAAGCGTGGGCCATCCTGCCATGAATGCAGCTCTCCGGATGGGGTAGGTTTGACTGTGGAACCCTGCCTACCTTGTGTCTGCACGTTCTCAAAGGCTTCTGTGTCACTGGGACATCAAGACCTAAACCACTTAAGGGAGAGAAACACCTGGACTTCTGCTGGTTTCAGAGGTGTCAATCCCTGCTCCTGAGCAGGTGATGTCATGATCGACCCCTGATGGTCAGGAAGAAGAGGTGACAGAGGAACCGTGCATCCGGTGTGACCTTCACAGGCATGCTCCAAGTGGGCTATTTCCAAACCTCCTCAGGTTTCTAGAACCTTCCAAAATAGCACCAGTAGCTGGAGACCAGGCATTCAATGCACGAGCCTGACAGGGATAGTCCACATTCAAAGTGTCACACCCTTTAGCTCACCGCGGTCTTCCATCAAGTATTGTTGATGTATTTCATTGGTGAAGAAAGTGTTTTTTAATTGAATCACCAAACTAGTGAAGTACAAGCCTTCTACAAAGTCTTCTGATTCCCCTGCTGTGTGACTTATTTTTTTTAAAACACAGATAAACGAGGGCATCTGAACATCGTGTTTCCATTGGTGTGTTCTGTGAGGGGTTTTGTCTTTTGGTGGTGAGGACATGGTGCACAGACACTTGTTTAGTGTTGGGTTGGTCTAGTGCTGGCATCTAGTGCTCTGAGGTTGGCTGTAGAAATGGCTGTCTGAGGGCGAAGGCAGTACAGACAGACCCCGGTGCTGTCTGTCCCCTTGGGCTCCCCGGGAAGCTCACTAGTCTAAGCGAAGGATGTAGTCATTTGTTTTGGATGTGATCAACACAAGAGCACTGGTAAGGATGTGAGGAGGTGAGCTGTGGAAGGGAAACGAGACATGGAGGAATTCATGGTCGAGCCACGGACTGCGCAGACGGGTGGCCGGAGCCCACTGCCGGAGCCCACCTGAGCACGGAGACTCCCCCGCGCCGCGCAGCTGCTCCGGGTGCTGCCTTGACCCCTTGATGGGAAGCATTTTCTCCCCTCCGTGAACATTTCACGGCGCGCACTAAATTGGAGCCATCATTTTTCTGCAGAATTTTAATTTCGGGAAAATAGATGGTGTATTAAATAGTGTTCGTTATTGTTTCTGAAGTACAGGAAGGAAGAGCTGGCTGAAAGCTTACGTAACAAGAGAATATTCTGAGAATTATATCAATTGCGAAAGTGGAGAATTTTGCCAGTACAAATGGGAACAAAAACTTCCTTTAACTAGACGGCTGTGGGTTTCCACCCTTGGACAATTTATCTCCTAGAAGTGAAGTCAGCGGAGTGTGAGTGGAGAGTAGGAAGCATCTGTCGGAAGGAAAGATGGTTTTGCTTACAATAGGCCCAGAGGCCTTATTATAATCAATTACTAATTAAGAAATATTTTTTACTTTCTTAAAGGATACTGCATTCTGGGGATATTTCCTGTGACACGCTGTAAAATTACATATTATATTCCCCCAATGCTTTGAAATATATTATTCTCAATTTATCTGACTGGAAATCGATTTTATTTTATGTCCAGTGGACACATTTTAATTTTTTATGAAGGCTATCTAATGTTACCTAATGTTTCTTTTTTTCCCCTCAGTTGCTCTCCAACCACTTAAGCATCTGAGCCCAGATTTTCCTTTCACTGAAAACTCTGGAATTGAAGTAAAAAAAAATAATAGTACTATCCAGTAGACAGTGGAAGCTTCATGAATAATGAGCAAAAAGGAAAGAACAAACATGAAAATTTCCAGGGACTACAGATTGCAACTCTGAAATACTGAGCCAAATGTCTGAAATAAAAACAGTAGATGACTCAGCATTAAAACACCAAAATCTCTGTGTAACATTTGGCCAAAAGCATGTTTTGTGGGAAGACTTAGCGAGGAAGAAGTTCAGATAACAATGTGGATGAGACTGGAAAGTATTTCTCACCAGGCTTAGTGAATGCGTTCAAGCTTGACCTAAATCATCCAAGAAAGAAAGGATTCCAGAGATTTTTGTAAAATCTGCTTTCAGGTCAGTGTTGAATCTTCTAAGTCAGGAACAGTGGAGGTAAAGAGGTATAGCATGTGGATAAACAGAGGTTTATGAAAAACTCTTTACCTATGTTGCTTAATGTTGGAGAAAGAAGCAGATGTTGACAAATATGGTCAGGGCCAGGCTCTGAGTCTTCTTTAACTGGTTCTTAGTTGATAGCACAGTAGAAAGGCTCAACATAATGTGAGAAAGTACACCGCCAAGGACTCGTGTTCTCTGAAGGATTATATGATAAAGTAGGGATCTCCGGCAGAATCTACTTTTACTGGAAATTTGTTCTTAATGGTGAGAGCTGAGGAGACAATGCAATATAAAACACTATCCGATAACAGACTGTTAAATGAGATTATGGATTCCTTGTTCTTGGAATGAGCTTTTAAGACAGATGAGTCCTGGTCTTCCTTCTATGTTTTCTAGTTCCATTCCATCTTCAGATTGCTTCTTAATTTCTATGTAGGTACTTTACTATCCCTTTCTCTATCTTCTCCCTGTCAGTCCAGGAAGCTTATTGAATTCCTTCAATAAAAGTAGTTCCCATCCTCAGAACTCCCCCGCAGCGGGTCAAACAAGTCATACCGTTTACGATCAGAACATAATATCCTATCCACAATCAGAACCACCTCCTTCTTTCTCTATAGCATGAAAGCATTGCATGAAAACATTACCACAAAACAAACACACAGAAAACCAAACCAAACCACAGTCACCTCCAGGATGACCGGAAGCCGTCCCTGCTGCTCTTCTGTGGAGCTGTTCATTTGGGCATGTTCTGCAACGAGGAACTTCCTCCAAGACAGCCTGCCTTTAGGGTCTCCACAGCCCATCTGCATGCTCACGCGCTCACGCTCCCTCATTGGGTCTGCAGCTCTGCAGCTCCAATTTGGACACTGCCCTGGGCTCTGACTTGCACGTCCCCAGGGCCACACTCCTTGGCTTTGGAATTCTTTAGCCTCCTCGACTCTCTGCGCACTTGTGAAGGGCTCAGGCCCCAGGGCCAATCTACAGGAGAGCAGTGCAGGCTCCGGCTTAAACCATCGACCATGACCACTGGGACGTGTCCATCACATTGATTAGCAATGCATTGATTAACAAACGCTGGGAAGGTGATCTGTGCTTTCTACCATCTCTGAGGTGCAGATAGAAACATTGAGAGCAACACTAAAAAATGTTGATGATTGAAAATGCACTTGACTTCCTGGAAGAAAAAAAACCCACACTCATGAAAATTTCAGTTTCTATTGATTGCCTTTGTGAGAGTTCAACATAATTTAGAGACTTTAAATGGAACAGAATATATGAGGGTAAGCTCAGAATCCTAAGTCATTCTTGTTGCGTAAGATACATTTTTAGGGTTATTAAAAATATTATATGCCAGACAATCTCCTAAGTAAGGGCTTTATTTCTACAGCTAATAGAAGATAAAAATGGAAACCTGTTCTGGAAGCTCACATGCTACTTCCTGCCTACCGCCAGGACTGAGCTAAGCAAGGGTGTTTTGCATTCTAGATGAGCGTCTGCTCCCTTGGTCGCCCTGCGGACAGAGAGGTTCAGATGTTTCCTACAGACAGAACTTCTGCTCCCGGCTAGTATCAGCCTGAACACAACCACAGGGAAAGGGTTCCTGGCACACACTTCCAGGATGGCACATGGGACGTGGTGGCGGATTATTCTACTCACTACCTTTGGCCTTTGCCTTTGGTGGTGTCACAGCTCACCAGTACCAGCTCCAGATTTAGATTCAGGAATGGGGGCAGGGAGGTAGGGGGAGAAAAAAGAGCAGATGGGTTGTTGCATCCATTCTCCATCATCAATCCAATAACAGTCTCTCAGCCTGCTCACCACTTCTCAATATAACACACACACACACACACACACATTCATGCACACACATGCATGCACACACACGTCTTTCTCTGTGTGAACTCAAATAGGCACACTTTCTGTACTTCATGATTACCTGCTAATTTTAAGCATTCTTTTATAATTATTTTGATGGCTCAAGGTTTGGGTCTAACACATATCCGTGAGCACTAACATGTTGCTACATGCAAGCAAGCTGTCAGAGAAGTCAGACACTAGAGGTGGAACGAATCCACTCTGCCTAGAACAAGAAGTCTGGCGGCATTCTTCCATCATGCAGGGTGTTTTTGTCAGGATGGCAGGATGCTTTCTTCATCCTGGCCTCGTACGCTCTGAAGTCCAGGCCTAGCTTCAGAATTTCCCATGCAGAACTCCAGGTGGTCCTCACCATGTGAGTATCGCATTACCGTTTCTGCCCTGAAGAGATGCAAGCTAGCTCTCGGGAAGTTCATTCTCCTGTGTGTGTGTGTGTGTGTGTGTGTGTGTGTGTGTGTGTGTGTACTCTTCGATGACCATTCATGTTGAATGTTGGCTCCAGCTGAGTGCTCCAGGCAAGCGGAGTTTTGTGCGCTGTGCTCTGTGTGCTGGGAGAACCTTCCAGGGCAATGCCCACGCCATTGCCCACAGCAGCGCTGCCTTGAGTTCTCAGTGCACACAGCACATCCCCAGGATGCGCCCCGGGTTAGATCACGGGACAAGTCCTAACACAGCTGAGGAAGTCAAGGTGACTTCAAATTTCTTCTTTCAATACAAAGGAATAAAGCGTACATCGATATCAGATGGGAAAACTGGAAAATTCTCAAACAGGTGGAAATAATACTAGTCCAACCCTTCAATAAACAGGATCAAGAACAAATCAAAAGGGATGTTCAGAAACATATTGAGATAAATAAAAAGGAAACGTAGCATGCCAAAATTATGAGAAGAAGCAAAAGCAGCACTAAGATGGAAATTTATAGTGGTGTCTACATTATAAAAAAATAATCATCTCAAACAAATGATGTGACAGTACATTTCAAATAGCTAAGACAGAACAAATTAACAGATCCCAGAAATTAATTAGCGCTAGACAAAAATAAATAAAATGGAGACTAGAAAAGCCATAGAAAAGTCAGTGGATCTAAGAGTTGCTTATTTGAAAGGGTAACCTATCAAAACTTTAGCCATCTCAAAAAAAGAAGAAAGATTCAAATAAATACAATCAAAAGACAAAAAATTTACACATGAAATAGTATATGGCAATAAGTTTGACAGCCTAAAGAAAGTGCATAAATACCCAGAAACATACAAACCATTAAGTCTGAATCACAGTGAAATTTAAACTTTGAGATGACCTATTGTTAAGAAGTCTAATGAATTAACAATAAAATACTTCCCAACAAAGAATTGCCAAGATTCATTGATGAATTTTTACCAAATCTATAAAGATGAATTAATGATAGATCTCCTCAGACTGTAGCCAAAAAAAAGAAGAAAGGGAAGGAACTCATCCAAATTCACTTGTATCAGATTAGCCTTACCTTCCCTCCATGCCCATCCAGGGAAAGAATACAGGAGAGGAAGACTTAGGACACCACCCTGATGATTCAGATATAAAAATGCTAATGAGTGGCTGTCAAACTAAATTCAATGGTACATTAAAAGGATCACACACCATGGCCAAGTTCAATTTATCTCTGGATTGCAAGCATGTTTTAACATTGGAAATTCAATCAATGTGACACGCTACACTAACTGAAAAGAGCATGAAAATCACATAATCATCTCAATGCATTCAGAAAAATATTGATTAAATGAAACACAGCCTCTCATGATGAAGGAGAATGAAATTGCCTTAAGAACAAAGACCAGATTTCAGTAACCCAGAGCCAACACCATACTAGATGGTTAAAAAAAAGAATCAGGTTTATTAAGACCAAGCGGCAATGTCATCGTATCCTTCTGAAGCAGGAGCAGGCAAGCCAAGAATAAATGGCTGCTCCAAAGGTGGTTGGGTTTTGCGCTTCTCTTGCTGTCTTGAAATTGGTTGGTGTTACAGTCAGCGGGACTGGCACCGTCCCCGGGTGGATGGAAAGTTTGTCTGCTTGTAGTGTAGGGAGGGCTCCCTGGCTCCGTCACTGTCCAGGCTGGGCAGGCGGTCGACAGCCGCAGTCCTGCGTCAGGAGTTGTGCTCTTAGTACCCACTCCCCACCATTCTCAGGCATCAGGTTTCTGGATCTGTCTCTAATAGTGATGTCAGTGAGCATCACGTGTAATATCCAACCTATCGCATCCCACATCCCTAGATCCAGGGACAAGCCCGAGCCTTTGCAGCTGCTGGGGTCAGAGGTTACAGATAGAGGACGGCGTGGACGGCTCTCTCAGGATGCAGATAGTGGAGCTATCCAGGTTAAAACAAACAAACCACCAGAGAACAACCCGGAGTTCTCCAGGAGGCGTACTGAACCAACAAAAGTAGAGAAAGTCAGAAAGAAGCTGTGGGTTAAAGCAGGGTCTGGAAACATAAGGGAGCCGTAGGGCAGGGGGTGTATGTGCTGGTGCCGGCCGGACGAAGCCGAGAGGAGGCTCGCAGGGAGACCTGAGGCCTTGGCATTCCCTGCTCTTCCTTCCCAGCTAGCCCAGCCTTCCCTGGTGAGCCTCTGGTGGGCGGGAGGCGGAGGGGCCATCCCTGGGGGGTGAAGCGCACATGAAATGGGAAATGCCGCGTGCTCCGCGCAAGGTGAGGCGCTGGAAGTGTCCTTCTCATCTGCGTTGGCAGGAAGCGGTGGAGACATGCGTGGAGGTGCACCAGCAGCCGGACCCCTGCTCAGCTCTGGGGGACTGGGAGCGAATGCAGCTTTCAGAGGGTGTGTGTGTGTGCGCACGTGTGTGTGTGTGTGTGTGTGTGTGTGTGTGTGTGTGTGTGTGTGTGTAATGTGTTTGAGGACAGCCACTCCGACCATGCCCACTTCCTTCCTTCTCTCTCTTTCCTTCCTTCCTTCTTTCTCGCTCTCATTATTTCCTCCCCCCTCGCTTTCATTCTTTAAGTTCTTTAATTATCCTTAAGTAGTTGTACAAAGGAGCTGCCATTTTGCTGAGCAGTTTATGAACTCAATGCCCCTTGCTCGATGTGACCTTTCCACAGCCCACCCCTCCCTTCTCTGTCCCCTCCCTCTTCTTAAGTTTGTAGGACATGCAATGGATTGTCGTTGGCGTTTTCCCCTCTTCTCCTCCATCGTTCCTTCTCTCTCTGTCCTTCCTCCTCTCTTTCTCTCCCTCCCTCCTTCCCTTCCTCCTCCTCTTCCTTCTCCTCCTCTCTCCTCTCTGGTGTATGTTTAGAAATGCTGGGCCTGTAACTAGAAGATACTTCAATGGTCGTATCCAGTGTACGGGTAAAATACGTATGAGGAATCTGAAACAAAATCTAGACCAAAGCTGTAGATGTTGAAAGGCAACATTGCCAGTAAGAGAAACCACGGGACAGATGCGTCCCAGCTGCCCGATGCGGAGACACAATCCAAGCCGCACGACGCAGGGCTCCGAGGGGCTCTGGCTCGGGTCACAGTGTCACTGTTACCCTTGTAGAGGAGCGGCATTCGTTAGCTGGGCCCTTTACTTTTAAAGCTGAATTTGCTATTCACACCCATCTCAACACACACCGCCTATTGTAAAGCTCCTGAAAAGCCTCGGCGAGTTCTGTATGACATTTAGGAGCAGTTTCCACCTGCTGAGGAAGAGTGGAACTTCCCGGAGACCATGACGTGCTCAGCTTGGATAGTGGGAAGCTTCTGGAAACTGAAGGGAAAGGCCTCTTGCAATGGCGAGGCGTGGACCCGCAGCGAGAGCCGGGCGCGGCACAGACCACCACGTAGGCCGAGGCCGCCCGCCAGGGGCCGTCTTACAGCGCGGGTGACATGTCCACTTCCCAGCAGGACTTGTCACTCAAGGCCCCACATCACCTGGGGCCTTGTCCAGTGTGGTGTGGGCCACGTTTCCTTCGTCTGTGAGTCACGTCTCGTGTACATGACCAGCGTAATTGACCTGTGAAGACTCACCAGAAAATCTCTGCTAGTGCTCTACATGGGCCCACCACAATTTCTTTGTGCTGCCCTAGTCATCCGGAATTGTCTCTGCGTTCCGTCAATGTGCTGGCGATGAGGGCAGCAAAGTTCCTGGCATCTACTAGAAGCTCAGTATATTTTTAAACTGACATTTCTACCAGCGTGCATTAATTAGACAAAGGATTTCACTGTAATGTTTCCATACACGTGTATCATACGTGATTACAAGCCTTATTACCTCTCCTTAGCCCTCGGTTTTGCTCACAGTTTTTAATGGATTTTATTCTTCTATTTTAATGCATGGATCACATTCACCCCACATTTTCTCTATTTGCCCTCCCCCTTTCTGCTTTTTTTCCTCCAAAAGACCAACTTTTTTATCTCCCCACATTTTTTTTTTCATTTTTGTAGGGCTAGATTCCACAGATGAGGAAAAAAATGTGATATTTCTATTATTAGGATAAAAGAGTGAGTGAATAAAACCAGCTTTCCTCAAAGCAGTATAGCACAAGTGTGCTGACAGATAGCAGCCGTTTCTCCTTTCAAGTGCCTCTTGTGAAATCAAGCACTAATTACGCATTTTTATTGGCTCTGGAAGTAACACTTTGCGTTCCCCATTATTTCCTGTTTAATGATATTGAACATGGAATTTTGATGTGGAAGGAAAACTTTGTTCTTTCTCATCTCTGCAACTTCCCCTCCAATGACTGGTAGTTTTGCCCTAGTATTGGATTGCTACCCAATTTCGCTTTCATGCATTTGCTTTTTCTCTTTCTGGGTTTTGTCATTGCCAGGTTTACCACGAGGCATGGAATTGGCAGCCTTGCCTGGTGGTATGTTGAGCCAGAGTAGAAAACAGGAGGGAGGTGTGTGGCGTTGGTGTCCCTGTCTCTGTCTTCTTTCAGACGGAAAGGTCACATCTCTGTGGACATCGCCCTTGGCGTGCGTGGAGAGCAAATGTCTCCAGGCTGTCTCCATGTAGAAGTACACAAGTCACCAGGCCTCTCCCTGCTGACTGGGATGTCAGCAGGAAAATGTAGGACAGAAAGAAGACAAGAGGAAGGCGGTACCCTAAGTACCGGTTTGGTTGTGGTGAGAAAGGAAAGGGTTGGAGCAGAATTGCTGAAAGCTAGGAGCAGGCCAGTGTCTCCACCCATGCCCGGCCGGGGCTGTGGGAGGTTTTCCTTCCCAGGTCCCAGGCCGCTCTTCTTCCCCAGCTCTCAGGAGCCTGTCCTGGAAACACAGGCGGGCGTCCGCAGAAGACTGCGGCTCTCCTCGCGCAGTGTAACAGCCCAGCGGTGGGACTCCCCTCGCTCCTCCTCCAGCTCTGCCTCCGCCTCCGCCCCTTCCACACGGGTCCACTGAGGAATGTGGAGAGGGAAGATTCGTACCCGAGTTGCAGGCTGAGCCCCGGCTTCGGACACAAGGCCAGGTCGAGACTTGGACAGAAGGGCGGACGGGGCACGGGGCGCTCACTGCACCTGGGGCGAACACTGTGTGACCTTGCTTCGTCTCCAGCCTTTGTCCTTTGTCTGGCAGCGCTGACCGCGATAGTCATTACAGCCTCTGCCACTGCAGCCTGCTGGAGGATTCCGTGAGATTCTCACTCACCTGCACATGGCAGAGACAACACGCGGAGATGCTCGGGGTGACACAGACATACACACGGAGATGTCCTTGGTGACAGAGACGTACATGCAGAGATGTCCTTGGTGATTGTCATGTGCCAACTTCTTCAGGATCCTTCAGAAACTGAATCCAAACATCAACCCATCTTGGAGCTAGAAAGCATTTGTTACTCTCGATAAAACGGCTGAAATTAGAATTTACTCACTGGGGTAGTGCCCAGTGATTCATTGATTAATAAGTCATTGGTTATTGCTCATCAATCAAGTCTCTTGCCATCCTCCTCAGTCCCCGCTGGCCCTGGGGACCATCCCAGATCGCCTGTGGAGCGGGAAGGGTCCCACACGAACCTCAAAGGTGGGTGCCAATTCCTTCAGTGTCCTTGTGAAGGGAGACACAAAGCTGAACTCTCCTGCCCACTTCCTATTTCAGAGCGATGACTCTCTAATGCTAGAATTTAAGACATCGGGTTGATTAAGATCTAAAGCGTCTAAAGCACCACGGCACAAGGCGTTGTTACAATTGACATGAGTGGCAGTGCAATGGCTGTGCTGGGGTCCTGGGCGCCGGGAAGTGGAAAGACGGTGGACACAGAGGTGAGCGAGGGTGCGGACATGCACGCAGCTCTTCGCAATGTGAATAGAGAGCAGCGAGACCTGGTGGCGCTGTTGTGCGGGGCAGGGGAGGGGGAGCGTGGAGCGGAGTCTCACCGGCTGGCATTCATTATGCGCATGCACGGGAATGTCACAGTGTACCTTCCGCTGTAAATCCCATTCAAGCTGATCAAAATTCATACAAAGATTGAATTTAGGTCAATCAAATTATCCTCAGCAAGCCAGTCTTCTGATACCGTCTCTGCGTGGCATATAATGCGTTGGACAGAGGCCCTGTCCCCACACAACGCCTACCAGGGAAACGAGCGTCTGTATTGCTCACCTCACTACAGCTGCCCCGTCCCCTCTCTTCCTTTACCACCCCTCCTTCCCTCCCTCTCTCCTCCCTGCTTTCCTCTCCTCATCCTCTTCCTGAGCACACCTAAGGCCCAACCTCTTGAATGCTACAGCTGAGTCACGAGCCGGCAGGGGAGAGGAGTCAGCGTTTGTTGGACTGGGAAGAAGGGGCACCAGAGTCGGTGCCATCCAGGTGATGTGGATTTGTTTTTTTCAAGTTAAGCTTGTATCTATTTATCTCTGGCGAGGAGGGGTCGGAAGGAAGTGACAAAAGGCCGATAAAAGTGTACGTTGAATACATTACAGACAAGGTCAGGGAACAAGGTGGAAGGATTCGAATGACAAAAATAGCCACGCAGAGGAAAATCCTCATTTCACAGCAAAGTAACTGAGGGCCGGAGAAGTAGCAGCAGGGTTTTGCCCCGGTGTCTGCCAATTAATAGGGTGGAGGCCACCAGACATGTCCTTCCCACACGGCCGGCCAGCGGTGTCCGCTCAGCCATTCCCCAGCGCTGTCCCCTGTCCCGAGGGAGTTATTATCGTTAATGAATAAATCAGCAAAACCCCCTGTAAGTGCAGAGCTCTACAGAAACACCGCCGCCGGCATGGTGACCTTTGAGTTTTGTTCCCGACTCCCTCCCCGGCGGGGAATTTCCTTGGCTGGGTACCTTGGATTTCCACGGACGCTGGGCAGAGCCCGGTGGAGGGCTGAAGGTCACTACAGGAATGTCTAGCTAGGGGGGCTCCAGCACACCTCGAAGTCCCACCGCTTCTGATAGCCGTGGTCAGGGCCTCCCAAATGGGGCCCGGCCGGGAAATCAAGCCAGTGTGTGGCTGGTGTGGCAGATCCCGGCTGGCCAGCCGAGGGACGCTTGGGGCATAGCTCTTCACTTGTGACTTCCCTGCCCTTTGTCCCTGGTGACTGCAGCCATTGTGTGAACCTTACGTCTAACACGAGTTTCAGACTTAAATTCTAGAACCTTGGAGTGGGAAGACCATCCCTCTATCATTTAGGTAGATTGTTTAGTGATATGGCCGGCTTTTCACATTAGATGAAATATCATGCTTAACTCTGAAGAAATTACACTTGTATTATCTTGGGCAAACATGGAAATTCTTGACTAATGATTAACTGGGAGAGGTATGCTCAAGGAAAGGGTGTGTTTCAGAGTTCAGGCAGAAGTGTCCTGCTGATTAGATTTCAGGCTCCCAGGAACAATCAGAATAAGGAGAGGCCTGGCTAAGGAGTGAGGGTCCAGAGAATGTGGACCGGATATAAGATACTAATTTTCTCTTATCTGGCTACAGAAATATGGACAGAGGGGAGTTCTTTGTCTGGAAGAGACGCGGGCCCGGGAGCGGCTTCCAGCAGGAATCACAGCAGCTCGGAAGGTACTCGCTTGAAAAGGGCTGTGTTCCCAGGCCGCTACTGTAGCGCCCTGGGGTGCTGTGAAGACAGAGATGATGCCTGTGTAACTCCGTTCTATGAGGCAGACGCGGTGTGTTACTGTGATAGATTCTGTGAGAGGGACCATTCTGATTGCTGTCCCGATTACCAGTCCTTTTGCCGTGAAGAAAAGGAAAGGCCCAAAGCTCTGCCTTGGTATTCGGAAGGTAGGCCTTGAAGACGCGTTTGCACATTGAGCTCACAACAAGATCCAATTGTTCTTCCTCCCTCCCTCCCTCCTTTCCTTCCTTCCTCTCCTCTCCTCTCCTCTCCTCTCCTCTCCTCTCCTCTCCTCTCCTCTCCTTCCCTTCCCCTCCCCTTCTGAGGAGCAAGTGGTTTCTGTGATGAATATCTTTGAACTGTCAACCGTCATTTGCTTTGGTTCAGGAGCAGGGTACCTGCATTGCATTAGCATCTTCAGGAAAGTTCTGGTCTGGACACTGTTTTAAACACTCTTCAAGTTATAGATTATCTGCCACTTTTTCTTTCTTTTAAAATGTGTGGGAGCTACAGCTGCAGTTCAGTGGCAGGAGATTTGCCTACCATGTGTGTCACCCTGGGTTCAATCCCCAGCACTAGAAAATGGACACAGAATGTGTTTCGAACAGAGCTCTGAGGGTTTTTGAGTCAAACTCTTAGTGACTCAAAGCTGGCACATGGTCGTAAACAGCACCAGGCACATTTTACTCACCTACTTACTGTCTCGTGGGACTAACACACCCCTGCCATTGACATCTGTGATGCTAACAATGCCATTAAATCCCAGGCGAAAGCAAATCAAGTCTGGCCACTGCCACGGCCCCCTAAGTAATATGAAATACATCCATCAAGTGTCTTTTTATTTTTATTAGCCTGTAACTTTTAAATTATTTTTAAAAAGGAGGGGGCTGGAGGTGTGGATGGAGTGGTAGAGCTCCAGCTGAGCAAGCGCTGAGTACAGGCCTTGTTACCTGAAAAGGGGCAGGTTTGGGAGCCGGTTGGTGTAGAACAGACCTAAAGCCTGGTGTCCAGTGATCAGTGCAAAAGGCTCTTGCAGAGCACGGTAGCTCTTACTGTATTGGCCTACTTATATGAGAGTGGTTATTGATTCTGAGCAAATGGTAGCATAGAGTTCCGGAACAAACATACCCCAGGCAGGGGGCTTAGCTGAAGCCCCATCTTACTGCCTCCTCCCACTCAGTGTTCTCCTCCATGGAACCCCTGGGTTGATTAGCATGTAAAGCCTGGGAGTCTTTATTGAAAGCTGTGTTTCTAGCTACTCTTGAGAAGCTGGTGGATCCTAGGTTCAGTCTTACAGGACTCCATCTCTGGAGCTCTTAGCTTTAGAAGCCACTGGGTGAAAGGAAAGAAACTTTCACAAAGTTGGAAAAATGTGCAAAAATTAAAAAATTAAAAGACACCTGTGCTTTATTTTTTTGCATGTACAAAACAACTTCTCCCCCAAGATATCATGCTGTTCGTTTATTTATTTATTCTATCTAACTTTGCCCCTACAAGGGTTTGAACTCAGTAACAGTCCTGAAGAAAAAAATAGAATTTAAGATTGGAGGTGTGACTAAAGTGGTAGAGTACTTGCCTAACAAGCAGTAGGCACTGAGTTCAATGTCTAGTAGCAGAAGAAAAAAGGCAAAAAGAAAGGCAAGAAGGAAACAGAAAGAAAGATGCCCCCCCCCAAAAAAAAGAAGGAAAGCAAAGAAGGAAGGAATTAAAAATAGGATGTATCTAGTTTTTTTTTTCCCCCCTCTGGTCGTGGAGCCTGAACTCTGGGCCTGGGCGCTGTCCCTCAGCTCTTCAGCTCAAGGCTAGCGCTCTACCACTTGAGCCACAGCGCCACTTCCAGCCTTTTCTGCTTATATGGTCCTGAGGACTTGAATCCAGGGCCTCATGCATACAAGGCTAGCACTCTACCACTGAGCCACCTTCCCAGCCCCGGATGTATCTATTTTATAAAGTATATCCAATGAGTTTTTTTTTGTATTTTGGTCCAGATTTATGAGCTACTTTCTCTGGTCATTTGTCATGAATCACATCCACTTATGAGATCTGATTGGCATCTGGGAGGTGAAGTGGAGTTTGAGCTCTGGGCAGACACTCTTACCTCTGCATCCTGCACGCAGCCCTGACTTCTCCTTGTTATTTTGATATAGGGTCTCCCTGCCTGCCTGCAAGAGTTTCTGGGCACAGTCCTCCAGTGTTAGGCACCAGGTCCAGCTTCTGAGAAAGCATCTAGCAGACTTTTATTAATTTTTTTTAGGCTGGCCTCAAACCATGATCCCAACCATCCTAGCACCCGAGGCAGCTAGGATTACTGGTGGGGGTCACTGGCCTCTGCTCTGATTACTGTTTTTTTATTAATAACATAACCATAAATGAATTCAAATGCTGTTATATATAAACAAATTAATTACTTTTGGGTGTAGTGATTAAGTCTATGGCAACCCAGGTTTTATGCTTTACAAATCCTTTCTGTGTAACATAGTAGCCATTTAAAGATAAAAGCTCCTGGAACATCCCCGGAAAGAATCTGAGATACAAACCTGGGCTGGCCACGTGTGGACTGCCGTCAGATCGGCATCGAACGGTTTTGCCTGTGGCAGCGTTCACCACGGGGTGAGATGCCTGTTG
This sequence comes from Dipodomys spectabilis, assembly GCF_019054845.1. Lineage (NCBI taxonomy): Eukaryota > Metazoa > Chordata > Mammalia > Rodentia > Heteromyidae > Dipodomys > Dipodomys spectabilis. The sequence goes on along the minus strand of NW_024871346.1, from coordinate 406,759 downwards.
CCCACGCACGGCAGCCACGGAGGGGCTAATTTGTGTGCGTCTTCTGCTAACAGGTTGCCTCAGAGATGGGCAGCACTTCGAAGAAGGATCGGTAATTAAGGAGAACTGCAACCCCTGGTAATGCCCGAGGGATTCGGGGCCCAGCGCTGTGGTCTGTGTGTGCTTTCTTCTGCTAAGAGGGTCACGGGAGGCGGGGGAGCAGAGCACGTGTTTAAGCGTGTGCTGGCGCTCCATATCATGGGGCATCCCACCACATAGGTGCACACCCTAAAAGCACATTGCAGAACGTAATTATGCATGAATCTCTTGTGATTGAGCTTAATAATGTTCTCGATAATGAGCCTCCTCCATACACCGGGCGACATCACACGTACCCCTTCATTATGAACACTTTAACAGGCTCGAAGCAAGTTGCTTTTTTATGAGTAGAAGAACTCTATATAAAAACAGGCTGCTTCCAGAAAGGGTCTAAGCACCGGTACATTGAATCCACTCTCCAAGTTGTATTTCTTTAAGAACAGATTCAGTGAATGTGAAGCAGAGGACGGGAGCCACCGGGGCCACGCCTGATATCTGTGTGATGCGGACTGGTTTTCCTCCAAGGATCAGACAGACACGGCTGCTGTTAGCCGAGCGAGATCCGTTCTGTGTCAGCTCTCCCGGTCAGTTCTGAAGTGTAACCGGCCAGGCCTGGCCGCCGCCTTCATGATGTTTGTGTCTTCGCAGCACCTGCTCTCAACGACAGTGGAGATGCTCCCAGCACGCGTGCCTCGTCCGCCCAGAGTTACTGGAACACATCAATAATGGAGACTTTGGGTGAGTACCCCCCCCAGTTCTGACTTCTTGGCACCCCAATTACTCTTTAGATTTAGACTATACTTACTTCCCTTCTGAACGTGGTCATTGTCTAAGAAGGAAAATCAGGAGAGAGACAGGAAGGAAGATAAAACACAAACGGTGTGCAGACGTGGAATGTATATGGTAAACTTAAGTAATAAAAATGCACGCATAAAAACCCACAAACCTAGCGGCCAGTGTTCAGTTCTGCAGGTGTTGGCACGCAGACATGGGTGGCGGGACCGGGGAGCTTTGCGCTGCCTGGGTGTTTAGACACTATTAGGAAGGTGGCAGAGTTGACTTTTTCATGTTAGTCTTTTCTCTCCCATGCCACCCTCTCCAAGCCAGTCCTGGGCTCCACTGAGTCAGGTCATAAGACCTCCAACGCGTAGATCATCCCCAAGGCCAAATCACGGAGTCGGAAGGCAGGATGAGCGCCCCGCTTTGCTGGTCATGCACAGAGAGGACGGATGGAGGTGGAATCCTGGGGGTGGCGTGGCACGCTCTCCTGTCAGCTAGGACAGTGCCCGGCCTCACCCCTGACACAGGGACACGGAGGCTCCGGCACCAGCCCTGGCTTCTTGTGGAACTGCGGGGCAGGGGGCCAGCCCGGCTGATCTGCCTCCGGACTCCTCCGCTGGCCCAGATCTCGCTCTGCCCTTGGCCACCCCTCTCTATTTCTGGAAAAGGTGCCACAGTAGCAACTCTATTTTCCAGCAACTAGAAAAGCGAAGTCACTCTGGGACATGTTTTCCTAAAACACAGAAGAGTGATTTCCTCCCTCACATCGGACGGTCTTCCCTGGCACAGTGGAGATTCTGGTTTCCTCATATCCAAAGTGCTTTCTTGGAGGATAGAAACTGTACAAAGTCCCATTTGTTGACATTAATCTTCTTAACTCACCCCCAAGCCCTGTGTGTGTGTGTGTGTGTGTGTGTGTGTGTGTGTGTGTGTGTGTGTGTGTGTGTGTTTGCTCAGGGAGTGTCTTTGGTGAGCTCTTGATAACACTGAAGTATTTCTAGGGAAAACCAATTACAATCTTCTGTGACTAGATGATATTTAAATCGTGGGGATGTGTCAGTTGACAGACTGTTGAGTTAGGTTCCTGAAAGGATTTAAACAGCTGGTCGTTTCTAGCTCACACCTCCAAGAAACCAGGACACAAACCCAGAAACCACAAGACAGCCCTCTTCAAACCCTGGTGCTTGAAAGCTGCGCGCTCTTTGTGTATCAGCCATCTTCGTCCTGTCAGCCATTCGGCCTAGGTTCAGCTGAAGCTGCATTTGTTTGGTTGGTTCGTTGGGTTTTGTGGTGGGTTTTCTTTTTATTTTTCTTTCTTCAGTGTTAGTGATTGAACATACAGCTTCTCACTTGCTAGACAAGCTCGCTCTCCCCCGGAGCCATTCCTCTCTTTCTTTTGCTTTTACCTTCTTTTCTTCTTTTTCTGGCTCATTTTCCTGACTGTGGCCCTCCGGAGTGGCCGGCACCCAGAGCCTGCTTTTGATGGAGGATGTCACTAACATTTTCCCTGAGCTGCTCTCCAGCTCTTGTGTTCTGCCTTTGAATTTAGGTGAGATTGGATGAGGCCTGTACCACTTTGTGTTTAGTTTTGAGACAAAGCCTTGCTACGGAGTCTAAGAGGGCCTCAGAGCAGGGATCCTCCAGCCTCTGTCTCCTGAGTGCTAGGGTTATGGATGTGCAGCACTGAGCCCGGCCGGAGTTCCCCCAGATCCCGTTCCTCCTGAGTCTCCGCAGGCCAGGGCTGGCCTCTTCCTGTGGGGCTCTGCCTGGGCAGGAGCGGCACCTGCCAACCCCACCGGGCGCCTGGGTGTGCGCGCGGCACACAGATCTATTGTTCCCTTATCATTTGGCCATACTCCTAATAGAATGAACGAGAAGTCTTTTAGGACCTTCTGTAATCTGTGCGGTTTCTGAGTGTGGCTTTCCTTATGGACTTAGAATCGAATCTCTTGGACACCTGCACTGATATTTATCTTTCTCCAAACCAGCCCAAACTGGACCGGCCACTGTCTCTCCCTCCCTTCAGTGAGCCGCGTCTGCCTTGCACCTGAGCCAAAGCCAGGCCGCCGGCCGCCGGTTTGCTTCTTCCTTCCTCTTCATTCTCAGGTGGCTACGTCAGGCAGGACTCTTCAGGTGTTTGCGCCCCACGCCTGTGCTGTGTTCAAGCTCACATTGAAGCGGCGCGGTTTGTCTCTCCTGTCCGGTTCACTCCAACTCCGCTCTGTCATTTCACTTTCATGCTCAACCCTTTGGACACAAAGCTTTGATTCTGTCACACAAGTTGTTCCTAAAATCTCTCCCTTCCGTTCCTTCCGTGAAGTAAATTTCTCCTCGGTGTAAACGACTCGACCGGCTCCCCTCGGTCCCCGTCCCCGTGTCCCCCCCATCCCGCGGGCCATTCCTGCATCTTAGCACCAGCCTTCCCCGCGGCTCCCCTGGAGAGCCACCGAGCGCAGTCTCCAGGCCTCGTTCAGGGCTGGCCTTCGCTGAGGTGAGCGCTTTCTCGCTTCACGTTTGGCCCCCAGCCTCCTCCTTTTGCCTTCATCAGACGGTAGCTTCACTTCCCACAGGAGCGCGCCAACTCTGGCCAGCGCTGTGGGAGCCTCTGCGCTGATCACGCCCGCGCTGCAAAGGTGGCTCTCCACGAAGCCTTTGCTTTGCTTTTTTGTAGACTTTACGAGGGTACAGCCTCCGGTAGGGAGAGACGCTTGCTTCTCTGTCTGCGTTCCTGGTGTCTATCCTTATTTTGTTTAAAAAGTCCTCTTACACTATTCAATGAAGGCCACTGGCCTAGTATTTGCTGACTGCTCCCTTAATTGCAAGTCCTCAGTTGGTGCAAATGACACGTTAAAATTGTAGCTGAGAATTACTGAAGATTTTATGAACTGATTAGAGGCAGGGATTTGCGGTAGGGAGCATACGAGGCAACAAAACATAAATTCTATGAACTAACAGATTTTATTAACTTTCTAGGCATATTGGTGAGCACTGAGTTGTATTTCTAATCACTCACCCATTATACATGACTTGTGATAAAAACAACAAAATAAAGTTTAGATCTGACATAAGTATGGAAACGTATTGCCCTCAAACGTTAGATATTTTAAATAAGTAATGATTAAATTACTTTCTTCTTTCTAATTTTTGTTTACCACCTCCCAAAGAAATCTGCTTGCAAATTCAAATGTCTCATTTTATTATTATTTTTAAGTGTCTCATTTTAAAAAGACAGTATCTTAATCTAGATATGAGCACAAAATATCTCAAAAGCATGCACCAGCCTTTTAACCACCTAATTTCACATCAATTTCATATTTACTATCTGAGATGATCAAATACTGGGCACAAATTATCATGCAGTATAAAATAGCCTCTGTCAATAAAATGAGTCGTCAGGGCTACAACTGCTCAGGGCAGGAGTGTAGCGCAATGGTCGGGTATTGGTCTGCTAGGCATGAGGCCCTGGGTTCAGCTCCAAGGGGTGAAAACAAAGGGAAAAACAGAAGTATAATTAGTCTGTTCTCGTTTTTCCACAGAAACTTTTTACCTGTTCTCTATCTTTTCAAATCTAAAGTATAATGGAAACAGATTACTGTAGGGAAACGAGAAGTACATTTCTATATATTTAAGCTTCTTCCTAAAACCCATTTAATGACACTTAAAGAAACTTCATTTATTGCTCTTATCACTTAATCCATCCAAGGACAGTATGCGAAGATTCCATATTCTTCATCGTAACCTTTATGTGTCTCCGATGAATCTCCGCAATAATTGAAATGCGCCGGATTCAGGAGGTTGTCTCCTCTATCTGACTGCACGATAATGAACGCTTTATTGTTGTAGAGGGACAGTCTAGCCGGCAGGGACCGCTTCCACCCTGGGCGATCTGCCTGCTGTGCCTGCAGATCGACAGGTGAATTCAGAAGTGGTGTCTCACCTGTCGGCATCTCCTCTCTCGTGGAAGGCAGGTGGACGGCCCAGAACTACAGCCAGTTCTGGGGAATGACGCTGCAAGAGGGGTTCACACACCGCCTGGGCACGATGCCTCCTGGCCCCACGCTGCTGAGCATGAGTGAAGTCACAGTAAGTGTTCCTCCCAGTTCACATGTGTGTGTACACGTCTCTGTGTGTGTGTGTACACGTGCAAGTAGATTTGTGGTTTAAAGTAAGTGAAGGAAGCCAAGGGCCATGGCTCGCTGAGTGCCTGTAACCCTAGCTACCTGCTGGCCATGGATGTCAGGCCTCCTGCTCGGGCTGTTGTGGGCAGACAAACACAAGACAGCCCTTCTCAACGGGAGCCGAGTGTGGCGGGGCGCACATCGCTCCCATGGCTCCGTGGGGGATGGAGGTCGGGAGGATCAGAGTTCTAGGTCAACCCAGGCAGAAAAGTCTGTGAGACGCCATCTCCACAGAGTGAACTGCACCGCCGTCTTGCATCTGTCATCCTGGCGAGGCAGTAACCTTAAAAGAGCTGGATCTGTATCCAAGGATGGGGGTGGGAAGCGAGGCTCTATGTGAATAATAGCAGTGCAGAAGAATGAGGCAGAGGCGGGGCTCAGCAGCAGAGTGGCCGGCCGGGGCAAGGCCCCCAGTCCAAACCCCAGCAGCACCCAAAGGAACAAATGCAATGTAAATAGCAAACACGTCGAGCTCGAACTGTAGGACTCATTAAAACGTGCCCCTTTTTGACTACCCACAACTGTAAGACTATCCATGATCTCGTGAGATTGAAGCAGAGGCTTGAAATGTCTCGTTGAAAACTGTGCTGGTGGGTGAGGGTGGGTCCTCAGAATCTACCAAAGCACACACGGTGTGTGTGGGTACGCAGGCCCCCGTACTCTGTCTCCTTCAACTCTCACGGGAGTGCAGTGCGGGGACATGATGGTTAGCCACACTTTGAAGACAGGTGGATGAATACTGATGGAGTTTGAATCCCTCTGAGATGGAGACAGGTGCAGGGCTGCCACGAATCACTTGCATTCAGAGCCAGGACATCTCTAAGGATCAGCAAATAGTCCATCTCGGGATCAGCAGATAGTCCTCGGAGTTTCCGTAGAACCTGTTAGCTTGGTCAGTTCAGGTTCAAAGAAGACAAAGGATCTTGCCATCTCCTAACTGGAGCTGGTTTTCTGACACGATCTACATAGGGGTGGCTCTGGATCTTTCCTGTAGACAGCCGGATAAACTCTTTGGAGATGTGGCTCAGGCTCACAGTGTCTCACATCCTAACTCTAAAACCGACATGCAGAAGAGAACTTTCCTCTATGTATCATCCTTTCTCTCTGTGCCCCAGCCTGGGAAAGGAGCTGGCTTTGGGAAAATCCCTCTGCTGTACAGGCCATTCTCCCGCCTCGTGTGTTGGGGGCCTTGGTAGGCCCAACGCTAAGGTTTATTTCCACGTCCTTGGGGTTATTTCCAACATTTCCTTTTTCTAAACCTTGGCATTTGCCCTTTGGGATGATTTGAAATCCAGAGGAAACAAAGCCCGGTTCTTTCTCAAGTTGATACTCATCATTATAAAGAAAAAAATCTCATTCAAAAGCATTTGTTGGCTCCTGGAGATTTGTTTGCATAAAAACATCTCTGCAGTGATATTTAAGTGAAAGTTCACAATGATTAGACTTCAGGAGAACTTCAGTTACCCAGTGCAGGGCAACTTAATGTAAGACAAGTAATGGCAAGAAAGTGGTAAGAGGAACCCAGCTGACCTGCCAGAGTTCTGCTACCCACTGAGCATGTAAGACACGGAAATGGAGTCTTATTTCTAAATCAGGTAGCTTGAAGAGCGAGTTCTGAGTGTTGAGATTATCCTAATAACTGGTTAAGTAAAAGAAATTGGACTTTCAGGAAGAGCGGGAGGTCCACGTGGACTGAACTGGCAGCCACCGGAAACACAGAGAGAACAACAGGTTATGATTTGGCCAGATGATGATGTGGAAATCGCCCAGTACTTGATATCACACAGCCTCCACACACAGGGAGGATTGTGTCTGTGTTAACGCTCCTGAGCCAACTGATATTTCCTCCACGTTGAACAAATAGATGATTTTCAACAAAGGTGGCCTCTCCACATAATGGCCTCAGGCCGTCGCCAATGGGACATGCTTTCCAGTAGGTGAAGAAAATCCATTCACCCTAATGCCCCAGCCCCCTCCTTTGACCTGCCTGTGTCAGAGCTTTGACCCGCGGAGTTCTTTATTCTGGGTGGGAAGAATGAGCGAGGAATCCTCCTGCCCATGCCCTCCCTCAATTTGTTCCTTCCCTCATGTCATTACAAGTCTACAAAGCAGGAGGTAGAAGAGCAGCCATGGCTACAAGGCCGAGATTTCCCCCACTGTATGAATGGGGTGACCCATTATTTAAAGCCTGCAGATACATGGCATCAGAGATGGTCAGAGGCAAACATGTTTGTATTTTTTGTGTTAACTTCACAGTTAACTGCTATAACACATCTTTCTCTCCCTCCCCAATATAAATGAATCATGAAAAACAATGTCATGATGTGGTTTGCTGGACGTTTACATAATGTGACATTGTAATACCATACCGTGACCTTTAAAGACAGTAATGTTTAGACGAGAATTGAAAACATCATCTAATTCTCCAAACACTTTAATATTCTCTAGATAAACGTGACAGTCGATTGGCTCAATTTATTTCTCTAGCCATTTAGATGTAACAGGAGGAAATGGGTTTTCCTTCTAAAAATATGTTTCGGTAATAACAGAACTGAGCCATTAGACAGATATTTGGAAAAACCAAGGTGACTATTTCCAGGTTTAGGTTTTTTCCTTTATTTCTTCTCATTACTCACAGAGTATTGGCATTTTTAGTTGGCTTAGCAATCACTATCTGAATGGACATCTCAACCTAATTCCAACGGCTGTCATTGATGTACACAGAAGCTGCTCTGGAATCCGACACTGGCCACAGAAGGGAGGACGCAGTTAACCAGAGATACGTGTGGCCTGAAATTGAACAAAACTGAAGACCTCACCTACAACCGTGACGTTTGGCTCACACATGGGCCACAGACAGACGTCGATGGTCTGTCTTCTCCACCCATCCTCTTCCCGAAGTGTGATGCGCACAATGGCAGGTTCACCATAAAAATGATAGACCGGGAATCAAAGCAACGTATTTTGTACTGGCCCAAATGATGAAATGTTGAAGCCATTCCCATCATTTCCACTTTTTGGAGTCTGACAAACACTGGCTGTTTCAAAACATTCAAAAGTACCACAACACACAACAGTGGTGACAACCATCTTTTTAATTTTCAGAACCAGGTTTCTGGGAACTGTGGGGTGAATCAACTCTGCAGTGACTGGGTGCGGTTCCTCAGAATGGCGTTCTAAGGGGCTGCTCCAAGGAAAGTCACAGCTCACGATTTCTTCCCTTCTTCGCCCCTCTGGGGTTGGGAGGTCCGTGACGGCGCATGATGTATGGCTTTAGTGGGACGTGGTACTGCGTGAGCAGCTTTGATGGTCATCACGAGTGTCATGCTAGCCGTCATCCGGCTCAGCCAAGAGTGACCGAAGCCACACACAGTAGACACGTAAGACCTAACTGGATGTCTCCACATCCTGGACAGGACGGCTGCTTCCTTCTGCTGCAGGCCCCCTCCATCCTGTATTGCACAGGCTTTATAACAAGTCCGAAGAACATGCTGCGGCCATCAGTGACATGCACATTTCTACCCGCAGGAAAAGATGTGCAATCAAGGGAAAGGATTAAAAGGCAAGTTCCCGTGGCCTCTTAGTTCTCCAGCATCCCCCATGACACATACCTGGGTATCAGTCACCACATGGAAGCCTAGATATGGACCTCATCACCCCATGGGGGGCAGGAATCGCCACTTTTCCTGACCCTGCACGTGTCTGGAGAAGACACCTACTCCCTTGAGGAAAAGCTGGGCATGAATGCATCAGTGATCATCAAGTAGTGCTATTAGCATCATTTAGAAAATCGTTCTATCCTGAGACACTAGAGAAGAACCAGCGGGGGCCTTTCGGGGTTCAGGCACGAAGGCAAAGGTGGTTGAAGAGGAGACATTCCCGTCCCTTCTTCCAGCGGGGAAGCTGCCCTCTCCTTCCGTGTGTGGAGTGCGCCTGGCGTGCAGGGCCGCCGACCTCAGTCGGCCAGGTCGGGGCAGGTCGTGTGCCTGTGGCTTTGGTTGATTCGCGGTCAGGCTGGTGGCTTGGGGTGATTCTGAGGACATGGGAGTTGTCCACACTGAAGTGGGGACCCGCTGCCGCAGGAGGAAGAGCCATCTGCACCGTGTGTGCCCTGTCGGTGCACAGGGCATGTGGAATCCACTCCCACTTCCTCAGGGAATGCCAGGCGCGCGAGTCAGGCCTCAGGTGATGGACGCCCCTCACGGCTCAGAGAACTCCGGTCAGTGACACGGCGGAGTCACCACAAAGCCAAACTCCCCAGGTTTGCCGCTGCGTCTCCTTCTCCAACTTGTCCACCCTGGCTGCTTTATTCCTTGTAATTCCTAGATGAAAACAGGAGTGCGGGGAGGTGTCCCCATGCAGGTGTAGAGGAAATCTTGCTCTAGGATCGCTTCCGGGTCATGTAAGACAAGCACGTTGGAATTTCTGTCAAGCTGAGCGGCTCCTTGTCCTTAATTTTGCTTTGCTGGCAGACAATAGTTTAGGTGTCTCATCTCTTGAAGCCAGACTGCCATGACCTGAACGCTGTTATTCTGTGTTTCTTTGCAGTCTCTAAAGCACTCCTACTTTACAGGGCATGTGACATGTATAGAATACTGGGATATACAATTTCCTCTATGTCCATTTTGTGAGGTTATTGGATCTCATGAGGCCGATAAAATCACAGGGGGATGCAGCCTACAGACCTCACGTCCTCGAGACCCATTTTTATGGAAAGCTATAGTAAATGAGCAGTTAAAAAAATCTTAATAAAACCAAGAGGTAAACATCCGGAAATCATCTGGCTCTGAGGACTGTGAAACACATTTTTAGGGAAACTGTCACTCTGATCGTTGTTTCTCTGGTGCCTTATCCTAGTAGGAAGCACTGTGCACGCGTACTTTTTAAAGGATAAACCATAAAAGCGACAAGGGCATATCGGTGTAATCGTTTCCCTGAGGGTGCTGAGGGAAATGTGTTTAAGAGTTGACATTTCCCTGACAGATGTATCCCAACATTGCTACCAGGGTGCACAAATGCCACGTAGGCCTGTCGGATGTGGAGGCCACTTCCTGTCGGATGCAGGGCCACTTCCTGTCAGCTGCAGGGCCGTTTCCTGTCAGATGTGGGCCACTTCCTGTCGGCTGCAGGGCCGCTTCCTGTCAGATGTGGGCCACTTCAGAGTCATTCAGTCCACGGCAGATTAAGGGTCATCACTGTATCTTTGTTGCTTCCACAAAGATAAGGTTTTATTTGCTGTGTGATTAAATTGGCCTTGTAAAGTCACCATTGGAAGCTGACGTTCTGTCTAGTTTTCTGGAAACTTCAGCAGCTTCCCATGTTCAGCGTCTGAAGGCACTCTGGCATACCGAGTCAGCAAAATAGGGAGGTGCTGAGCAATACTGCTGTTCCTCCGCCCCAGGTGTGCTCCTCAGGAGCTGACAGAAACATATCACTGCATCGTGGATTTCACCTCTGAAGGAAGGGGCGGAGAGCCAGATCACACGGTCTCTAGGGGTGGTCACGATGAGAGGGACCCTGGTGTGAGGTAACACAAGTGCTCTCCAGATTGTTCCAATGAGTTTGTTTTACACCACGATTCCCCACAGCGAGATGTCATTTCTAGCGTGGAGTGAAACAGAAATCCTACAAAACTATACTGTATTCAAAATCTTGGATGTAGGAAACGGTTAGAGAAGGAACTGTGGTAGGAAGGTCTGACATCTTCTTGTGGTGGTTGTTAGAATACACTTGAGAAACCCTAACCTGTCTGCCTCTCTCTCCTCCAGGCCTCCTTACCCGCCCACACTGACCTCCCAGAGATTTTCATTTCTTCTTATAAGTGGCCCGGATGGACTCACGGCCCTTTGGATCAGAAAAACTGTGCTGCATCGTGGGCATTTTCCACCGCAAGTAATACGATCATTTTAATGACATTTGTTTAATTTTCCCCTTTGACTCAGGAGTCTGAGAGGGCAACTTAAAAGTTTTACAAATTAGAATGTATATATATTACCATCTGTTCAATTAAAATAAAATTTTATTGTGGCCTAGGAAAACAACTGGAAGGTTATATATTTCCACCTAAGAATTGGTCATCCATATCTCATGTTAAATGCAGAATGAATCAAAAGAGCCATGGCTAGGAGTGTGCTGGCCAAAGGCGAGCGATGGCCAGGGGTTAGAGGAGCATTAGGGCTTCACCTCACCAGAGGGTAACGTACAATCTTAGCATGCGTACGGACCCCACACAAGCCGTATGTCTTCCTTCATCGCTGTGGAACTATTTTGAAGGGAAGCAAAACTTGAGAAATAAGTAAGAGTGGATGAAATGTTTTCAGTCTCGTTGGTCAAGAAGACATGGGTTCTGACTGTGGACTGACATGTGCAGCCATCTACTCGGGGCAGCGGCACACGTCTGTGTTTCCAGCCAGCTTCTTAGGAGGTGGAGGTTAGGAAGTATGACATTCCAAGAGAGGGTGGACAAAGAGTTAGCAAGACCCCATCTCAATTTATTAGTAGGCTGTGGTGGTGTAAATCTATGATCCCACCGACATAAGAAGCCAGAGGTAGGATACTTATGGTCTGAGGACAGGCCCAGGTGAAACCATGAGGCTAACCACCAAAAAAGAGCCTGCCTGGCAAGTTTGAGCCCTAAACCAAACCCAGCTACAGACACTAAATTAATACATGAATAGGAAGCAATTGTGATGTAACTCATGAATGTTGGTCCAAAAGTGTGAGTGATGCTTCTTTTATAGCTACTTTATCTAGGTTCACAAGTCCAATAATTTCAGACTTATCCCAAGATTTTATCCCCTGAATTGTTACAGTCACAGAAAACCACAAACGTAAAAAACATAAAACCATGGATTCTTTTTAAGTGAGTTATTTTGGAAAAAACAAATCACAGTACAGAGACAGACAATTTTGATGTTAAAAGACCCACTTCCACTGACAAGAATATAATTGATAAAGAAAGACTATATTCTTATTGTCTTCATGTAAAAGAGAACAAGATATTCTCTCAGTCTGAATCTAAGCATTGAAAAGGAGACAGTTTAGGCATTCGGCAAGCAAACATCTCTAACTATCATGATGGCATTGTATTAACTGGCACAATGGCATGCTCTTGCCAGCCTGTCATGAGACCATGGTCGCTGTGATGGTGCGTGCAGATTTCTAGATGATTCCTTTCTGAGAAAAGCATCTTTTATCTGTTTCTTGTTAATTGTTGTAACTTCTAATGTTCCAGGGCTGAGGGCCAAGTAAGTGCTCAAAAGAGTTGAGAGAAAGAACGAACTTACAACCGTCTTAATGTTAGGGAGCTGTTAAGTGGATGAATAGAAGGTTCAAAGAGGTTAATGTTTATGTGTCTATACATTTCGATAGTCAATAATAATATCCCCATATTAATTATATAAAGCAGAATGTCAGTAATTGCATATTGTAGTAGATAGCATATACATGGATTTGTAGCTATTTGCAGCTGTGTTATTGGGTGTAACCAAATAATAGTATCAATTAATAATAATTGCAGTGGTCAGTGCTGCTTATAACTAATAACATACTACAACTTTATACTTAAAACTAATAACATACTCACAAAGATAAGATTGCGGCAGTGATTTTCCATTGTATTATGAGCATGAAAGTACACTAGGCAGCCTTCAGATATGACATCAGCTAGAAGTTCAGCAGTCTGAATTAGCTGAAATTCGGGCCCCTGTGTAGTTCCACATGACATCAGAAGGACCCTGTGGTGTACCGCTTGCCTATTAACCAGTATTCTGTTTGAAACAGGCGTGGCAGCTGACCGAATTGCAATTCACTCCAAAGGTCAGTACACCGCTAACCTGTCCCCCCAGAACCTGATCTCCTGCTGTGCCAAGAGCCGCCTCGGGTGCCACGGTGGGAGCATCGACAGAGCTTGGTGGTTCCTGAGAAAACGTGGGTAAATAGCTGCTCGGCTCTGCTCCTCCCACGTCCCGGGCTGCTGCAGGGCACTGACCGAGGCAGGGATGGTCCGAGAGTTCACAAAAAGTACCTCAAGCATATCCTGTCTCTGTGAGTATGGCGTGGCGTCGGAGCACGTGCTTGGAACTGACAAGGCCCCCGGATTATTGAATAATGGTGGCATGCCTGCTCTTGTTTCAACTCTGATCCCCGGAGAGGGAGGAAGAGAATCAAAGCGGCTGTGTCTCCTCATTCACCATTTTCTTCCCCAGCTCGATGAATAGGGAAATCAGGTTAGCAATAGGAAGAATAAAATAGGTTCTTCCCAGTTGCCTCCGGTCCCGTTGGGCACTCCCTCCCATGTGGTGACGGCTGATGGCCGTCCTTAGTGTGACACCAGCACCACCCCCTCCTGTCTGTCTCAGGACGTGTCTGTTCCTGCGTTTTGGGTCTTCAGCCAGGGGAATGGAAGCGGATTCACTGCTGCCACCGCTCTGGGTCTTCCTTACACCAGTCAGAGGCTGTGAAGGGCCAGGGCACCTCAGACACTGATGCGGGCATTCATCATTCTCTCATATATTTTGCCTAGTGAAGTTTCTCTGAGCACACAGACCCGTCTGATACCTTCTGGGTGTAGTACTGTGCGCGTGGCTTCTGTTCTGTATTATGTCAACAAAAAAAAGCCTTAGAGGGACTCGAGTGATCAATTATCATTGACACACCACGGATCTCATTGTGCTGTGTCCTTGCCCCCACCCCCCATAACAAGACATACAAGAGGCAATGGCTTAGGTAACAGATGCCACGTTCTGGAGCTGGGGCGCTGGAGTCTCTTCTTGAAAGGCCTCCCATCCCATCCCTAAGGGCCCCAATGCTGTGACCTCCTTCCAATCCCCGTGACTCCCATCTTGAGTTACCATCACAGATGCTTCAGCAGAGTGAACTCCTAGCACTCAACATCCATAGAGATACAGCACCATCAGCTGAAGATGTTGAAATGCTTGACCGTTTTGATGCCTTTGTTTCCATCTTGTCCCCTTCTGTGTTCCCACACCCAGATAGAGGCTGCTTTTCCCAGAACCCTCTTTAGTGGGACCCCATTAGGCCACATTAGCCTCGTGTGTCTGAGATCGCCACTTGAGTGGTTGGGCTCTCTTGTGGTCTTTCCCTCTACTCAACATGCTTCACTAGATTTGGAGTCTAATAATTGGCACTTTGCTGTGTCCAGTGTTGCATCCAGAAATCAAAATGATTTTTAGTCGCCAATATAATGTATTTGATAAATGTCTACCTTATTAAATGTTCTATTATATAATATGTATTATAATATTTATACTCTTTTCCCAAGGTATTATGAACCACAGACATATAATCTTTGATGTGCTTTGATGAAAGTATCAACAGGTTAATGAGCACGTCAATAGAAAAACCATCTCCTAATTCTAAGTGTTGCGCAGTGGATGGGAACCTCTCCTCTGTGAACAGGCGGTCATGGACTGCCGTCCTCTCCCATATCGTCATTGCTGTTAGGAGCACAGGTGGAAGGAGTCCTTTATTATTAACATTGCCACAGACTGTCGGCCGGCCCGTGTCACCCTGGAAACTCTCCACTGACTAGAGGCCTGGTGAGCACGACAGAGGCGTAGGATGCGGAGATTCGTAATAAGAGATCTGAGGACAGGGAGCCTTGAAGGCGCCAGGCCTCCGAGGCCCCTGGGCTGCCCCCGAGGCCAGGCCTGCAGCTGGCAGGCGTGCTGGCGGAGTCCTCCCCGTTTCGGGGTGCGCAGGTGGCGGAGCCGCCCCTACCCCGGGCGGCGTGGCGGCGGCCCCAACACCCCGTTTGCCTCTCCCGCTCGTTCCCCGCAGGCTGGTGTCGCACGCGTGCTACCCGCTCCTGAGGGACCCGCGGCCCGACGCTCACGCGTGCGCCATGGAGAGCCGGGCGGCCGCGCGGGGCCGGCGGCAGGCCACGAGGCCGTGTCCTAACAGCCTGGAGAAGTCCAACCGCATCTTCCAGTGCTCGCCCGCCTACCGCGTCTCCTCCAACGTGAGTGCGCCCGTCCACCGCGCACGCGTGTGGGCACACGCGCATGCAGGGCACACACCAGTGCGTCCGCACTCCACACGGAAAGTGACGTGCACGGGCACCAGTTGGCTCCGGGGGACGTGGGGGTGGCGTGGAGGGGTCACAGGAGGCCGGCCATGGTGGATCACAGGCCGCCTGAGTCACCATCTCACCAAGGATCATGGAGCACCACGCGAGGGCAGGGCCCCGCGCTGCCTGCAGTGTGCTCCGTGCATGTGTGCTCCCCGTGCTCCATGCGCTCCACCCCGCGCTCCATGCGCTCTGTGCGCTCTGTGTGCTCCGTGTGCTCCCTGCGCTCCCTGCGCTCCGTGTGCTCCGTGTACTCCCCACGCTCCCCGCACTCTGTGTGCTCCCCGTGCTCCATGCACTCCACCCCGCGCTCCATGCGCTCCGTGCGCTCCGTGTGCTCCCCGCGCTCCATGCACTCCATGCGCTCCGTGCGCTCCATGTGCTCCCCGCGCTCCATGCGCTCGCGGGTGGCCGTCGGGACAATGCTCATTCCCGTTTCTCATTCCAGGAAACCGAGATAATGAGGGAAATCATGCAAAATGGACCCGTGCAAGGTAAGCGCGCATGCTGCGTGGTTTTACTCCAGCCGTCCTGTTAATAAGTGTGATGTCAAGCTAGTGTACACGGAGATTACTGAAAGAAAAACAACCCGAGGGCTGGACAGCTCCGAAGGGTGGGCCATCAGCTCACCTGCTGATAACCTCCCTCAATGCCCTTTTATTTTCACATGAAGGGCTCACTTATAAATTGATCTTAGAGATCAGTGACCCATTTTAAGTCTTAGTGACCCATCAGAGGAAAGTGGAAGTCTTAGAGTGATCCTGGACCAAAAAAGTGTCCCATGTGAAGTCAGGTGTCCACCACAAAGCTCATTTTGTTCATCTGATCATAGTTAGGACTCATAACTAAGACCAGACATTTAATTCTTTTCATTGTTAGTGAATCAGGCAATGGATGGGGGGAAATAAGGGTTAATAGAAACAAATTCAATTCTTTTCTCTGTGAAAAGCAAATTAAATAAGTAGTATGATGATTTCTGTGACTTACCACAGGCTGTCAAAGTAGACCAATCTTCTCTTACCCTCTGGGATAATGTTTCCTTTTGTTTGTTGAATTATTGGATTTTGTTTTGTGCCAATGTCATGAAGTCTGATAAATTCACAAAATATTTTCTCTGTACCTTGAGTGCATGTGAAACCAGACTGAACAAGGTGTAAGATGGGAATTCAGGTCTTGAATTCTGAAGGGAACTAAATAGATTATCAATGAAGTCAAATTTAGAATAAGTCACGATGAATTTAAAACATGATACACACTAGAGAAAACTATTGACCAGTTTTTTTTATCTTTTTTTTACTTTCTTCTGAATGTTGATCTAATTTGTATCAGTTCAGTATATAGCAGAAATCATGTATTTTCTAATTATACCAAAATAACTTATTCCTCGAGAAATAAAAGCAAAGAGTTAAACTTCCCTGAATTTAAATTTAATTGCTAGAACTTTGCACCAAGCTAAAGCCTCTGTGTTCTTACATCTGCATGATTTGTTGGATGTTGTAAGTATGGGGGGGAAGGAAAGGTTCATGTCTAATTTCCATCTGTGCTTTAGTGAGGGGTATTTATGAGACAGATTTGAAGGAGGGAAGACATTTGACCCAGAGCTAAACTCAAGATGCCAATTTTGACATTCATTATTAAATAACTTTTGACAAGTTACTCAGCCTTTTCTGCATTTTGTGTCTTTCTCTAGCCAATCAAAATCAATTTGAATCCTAATCACTAGAAACTGGGAGTTTTTTAACGTGTACAAATTTTACCTATTGCTTCAAAATGAAATGGAAAAGTCCTTCAAGGCAATGAGTTAAAGAAAAAAAAATGTGAATGGTTCAGCGCTCACTTTTCACTTTTCAAGGATGTGTTGAGAAGCTGTGTCCATGCCGGCCTGGATGGGGCCACAGCCCAGAGAGAGCAAAGGCCATCCGCACACACGGCCCTTGCACAGGTTACACTTCTGTATAATGAATTTGCCGTGGCTTTCCAAGAGTAAACTTGCACTGTGGTAGTGTGTGCACGGAGGTAGTGTGCATAGTCATGTGCTGGTTTTTCATGACACAGCAGAGGTGACTCAGAGGAGTTAAAGGTTCCACAGCAGAGAAGAACCACCCGGAAGGCCTCCTTGTTTTTATGAGTGGATAGAACACTGTTTGTTGCTCATTGTAGAGGCTGCATGATTATCCACTTGTTGTTGTTGGACACTTCTTCCTACCTCAGCACAAAAGAAGGCCAAAGGAATAGAATGCCACACAAATAACACTGTGTACGTTCTCCTGAAATCTGTAGGATTAAAAAGAAGTATAGGTGACGGGAAGAGAACAAAGCAGAAATCTTCGTAGAGTGCAGTTATGTAAAAACTGTAAAGTCCTATCAAAATGTGTTTTAGAGCAGATAAAGATTTAGCTTCTTTGGGGCTATTGAAGAGCTTCAGCCAAGACATGGACCATTAAAAATGAAGTAAAAAGTGGGGCATTCAAAAGCTATATTTACCTTTGGAGCCTAAGCTTTTCATTTTAGGATCTTTCAGCCGTGAGTGATGTTAGCTTCTGTTTTGTTTTAAATGCACGCGCTCTAAGGTAGATAAATAGTTTGCAGTTATAAGATGTCCGTGTCAAATTCCAGCTTAAGAACTCTTCAGTTCTCACTTTGTGGAGCCAAGGGGAAAGTCTCTGCCTCGAATGGCATCAGTACAATACAGAACTCACCCTCGCGAGAGAATGCGAGGCGTTTCCGGGGTGCTGGTCCCGGCTGTTGAAGGGCACAGGGCCCACTCAGCTCTCCAGAGGTGGAAGGTGGAATCCTGTCCCAGCGGTCTTCTGCCAAGGGTTTGTTTTGTATTCAAACTCCTAAGTACCGCTTTGCGTTTTTCACCCTGATGAGGGACCGTGGCTTTCCATGTGGTCGGCCGAGGCCCTCTTGGGGTTTTCAGGCCTGGTAAAGACACTGAAGGTTAGCAATGAGCCATCTCTGACCCCACGCTGCCCGAGGCTCAGGGCCCTTCTGGTCTGACTGGAACGGCACAGAAGGAGCATAATGTTCACTTAATCCTATACATAGGTAAAGGGGATAAGAAAACATTAGCCAGCCCTCTTTCAGATTCATGTCCTCGTCATTGTATGCAGTGAGAATTCCCGAAGACTTTTAAAGCTGAGGTTTTCAACATTGTCCTGTGTCCTGTTGGGTTTCATTTCAGCCATAATGCAGGTCCACGAGGATTTCTTCCACTACAAAACAGGCATCTACAGACACGTGGCCAGCTCACGCGAAGAGTCCAAGTACAGGAAGCTGCGGTCACATGCAGTGAAGCTCACCGGGTAAGGGGGGTTCTTGGAATATTATTTGGCTGTTTTAAAACATTTTTCTAAATTAAAACTAAAAACGAGAACATTAATGCATGTAGATACCAGAAGACTCCTTTGTATGTGTGAATCTGCTACAATTTAAAAGTTATCTAAGCTTTGCAATGATGTTAAAGACCATTGTATTCTAACCCAGTATCCTGGGAGAGACGCCAAATCTGGCCTCTCACTGACTTGTGAATGTATCCTAAGAGACTGTCTGGGGCAAAGGAAATATATCACTGGAACAAAGATCACCAGTGGCGTAATGAAGGAAAATGCTCAATCCCAAAGTATTGTGATTTGCAGAGGCCATCTTGACTGGAATTATGAATTGTAAGGATTTAGCAGATGTAAGGGAAGGTCACCTGAAATTCAATAGATGGCTACTTAATATTCTGAGTATTGCAAAACTTACATTCATCCAACTTACAAGTCACATGCAGTACGATGAAAAGGCAAGAAACAAGCTCAAATGTGCTAGTTGTGTTCCGAGAGGAAATAATATCACAGAGCTCCTCCTCTGAAAGCCAAGGCAGGTGAGAAAGCACCTTCGTGGGCCTTCTCTGATTGCTCCCCTCTGCAGCAGCTCCACACAGAGCCTTGCTTCAGCTCTGGCCGGGCCTGCTGGGGTAAACCACTTGGTCCTTTGAACATGTCTCACTGGACACTTGGATTGAGCACACACAGAACGCCGTCCTGGTGGCCGCCCCGTTCATTCCTCCTTACCCATCTCGGAAGCACACATTGTTTCAGATGCCTTCAGTCACAGCAGATACTTTACTTTAAATGCTCTGTTATTTCAGTTACTAATTCAGCATGTTTAGGAATCCTCCAAGACTTGATTCAGGAAAAATGAAAATGTATGTAACTTCAAATTAAGGTTATATAAATGCACTGAGAAACTTCAGATAAAGCTACAGATAAAACAGACAGGAAAAAAAAAATCCGTCAAACATAGATTTGATTTCGCCATGAAAAAATAAACCTTTCTCAGATTTTAGAACACACACATACCTATCTATACATATGTAAATATATACATATATATATATATATGAGATATTAGAGACAGAATATAATTATGTGTGTGAGAGAAGGAAAGGAAGAGAAAAGAAAGTGTATCATTAGAAAATGGAAGTGCAGAACTACTTAAGATTTTATGAAAAGGACAATATTGCTAGTCTTTTTGTTAGCAATAATACAAAAATGTTTCTCCACGTCCTTGAGTCTCTAGATATTTTCTTTTTGTCTATTTTCGTAGATTTACCCTGCAGCATACTGATCACAGCACTGTGGCTTAGAGGCCTATGGTAGGCTCTGCTTTTGCAGTTATATTGAGCATGGCGCGTGTCTTAATTTGGGGGGAAAAGGATGCATTGGCTTTTCTTTTACGGAATTCATCTGTAAGCTAGTCAAAATGCCCCGGTTCACACCTGCCCCGTCTCACCCAGCCTGGGTTTTCTGTGCCTTGTCTGACTCATCACTGGAGCTTGGCAGCAGCTCATTTCTAGATCAATTCGTGTTGTGTCTGCAGCAGCGCAAGGACATAGTTAGAAAAAAATGCAGCTGCGTTGATTTCCCCTTAATTTACAAAGACAAACGTCAAGCCGGAAGTCCTGTTCCAAACCCCTTCTCTCTATTCTTCCACTCTCCAAGTGATTACCTCAAAACGTGTCCGTTTTCCTCGAATCCCCAGTACCTCCACTTTCTGTTCTTAGAGGATAACTCTGTGTTCTGTTTCACTGCAAAGACGGAAGTAAACAGAACACCTTGCCTGGCCTTACCAACTCACCTTTCCACGTGCAGACTGGGCGCTCTTTCTTCCAGGGTTTACCCACGTGAACCATCCCCGCCGTAGCCTAGATTCTTCTTCTCCCCAAGACCCCAGCCACTCTGAACTGTTCAGCAGGCTGCCCCGGTTATCTTCTCAGGGATCACTTGTGTGCTGGGAAAGGCTGAGCAGCTTTTGAGAGCAGAGCCCTGGTCTCTCCGCTCTGCAGCTCATTTGTGTTCTCTCCTCCGTGGCAACTCCTTGCAAGCTCTGCCCAGACCCGTTTCCTTCAAACTGCACCCCTTCTTCTTTCTATTCCCACTTTCCCTGTCACACAGTGACTTGTTCAAAGATTCCATGGCCTCTACCTCAGTAAATCCAGATTCCAGATCTTTCTCCCTATCAGACAAAAAAAAATGGCGGTGGTCTTTGCGGGCTGCGGCCCCCTGCCTGTTCGCGTGGGCACACCTTCCTCTCCCTTCTACTACCACTCTTCCTCTGGGGAACTCTTTCTTTTTTTCAGCATTAGAAAAAGACAATGCCAACCAAATGATATTTCCAGCCCAGACCTGTCCTGAGTTCCGCACACACACAGTCCGCCATCTCATTGACACCTCTGACCTGAGTTCCGCACACACACAGTCCGCCATCTCGTTGGCACCACTGACCTGTGTCCTGAGTTCCGCACACACACAGTCCGCCATCTCGTTGGCACCTCTGTCAGATGCAGGCCTAATATTCCCAGACTGAGCTCCTGGTTCTCTCACAGTTGCTGAACAGCCTCAATTTTTTCCCTATCTAGTAGATTACAACTTTCATATTTCTGGCGGGAAAACTGGGAATCGTTCTCTGCTCTTTCCCCACAGCTGCCGTCCACCATGCCACACGCAGCTGGCCCTGCCGGCCATTCTCACCCTGACCTGCCCACGTCCCCGTCTGGATCCCCATGCTCATGACTGGAGGCTGCTTTCCACAGTCTGTGTGTCTTTACCGCTGCCCTCGGACACTGTTTTCAGGATGAAATAACCAGGGTTTCCCTCGAGGTCTTTGTCAGAGCTCATCCCACCTTCTATGATTTCCCGGTTCACCTGAAGCAGAAATCAAGGTTCTTAGAACAGTGGCCGGGACTTCCCACAGGACCGACCTGCTGGCTGCAATTCTTGCTCCCCGGCTCCCCACTCTCCTTACATTAGGAATGCACCCCCGCCCCAGCCTACAGTGTAAAAGGCCTCCCACCAGATGCCAGCCCGTTCCTCCATCGAATCTCTTCTTGGTTAGTTATCACCTGCTCAGTTCTGTTTTAAATCTGTGACTTACCCTCTGCTCAGCTGGTCTCCATCCCTGTCACCTACTCTGTTTTCCTCGACTCTCATGGAATGATCATTTTCTCACATACTGTGTGATTTCATTAGCTGTTGAGGTTGATGGTATGATATCTGTATCTGGTGCTGGAGTGAAGCTCTAGAACATGTGTATGATGTCTTGCCTGGCAGTGGATTGAAGCTGTAGAACACCCCTGTATTTTCTCTATCTGGCACTGGAGTGAAGCTCTAGAACATGTGTGTGATGTCTTACCTGGCACTGGATTGAAGCTCTAGAATGAAGCTCTAGAACACCCCTGTATTTTCTCTATCTGGCGCTGGAGTGAGGCTCTAGAATGAAGCTCTAGAACACCTGTGTTGCTCACAGATATTGTGGAGTCACCTGGTGTACACTTAATGCTTTTTCTAGGAAAAAGCAAAGGACTTATCTTTAACCTCTACTGGGGCTAATCTTCCTTCGTGATTACTAATCTTTAGCTGACAGCCTCCATCCACCATCCTCATACCTCTGCCTTCTGAGTAACTGGAATTACAGGCATGCACATTACTAGCTCAGAATCATTTTTTTTGTGGGTTTTCTCCAGTGATGTCTTTTAGCTAGGAAAAAAATTATCCTCACAAGCTATGAGGTGGTGGATCTATATATGCGTATATATACATATATATAATCATTATTATTCTGAGAACTCTAAGAACTCCAAGGTTGGTGAGGGGCATCTCTTGATTTACTGAAAGTGGTCTCTGCCACCTGCTAGCCACACATGTCACCTTTTCTTCACTTAGTGCCTATTTACCTTCACGCTGAATTTGGACAAGATATAAATGTGTTTGCATGCAGCCACACTTGCTTGTGGATTCCCCACAAGAAACACATCAGTCACAGGAAGGTGTTCCTTCTCTTACGTGCCTAGAGAAACAAACTTACCTCACAGGGTGAAAACGAACAATGAACAAGGCCAGTTTTGTGTGTAGGCAAATTACGTTGGTGGGATGTGTGTATTTCCCACAACAGTGTTTGTCTGGAGTCTGGGCATTGTTGGGTGTCCTGAGGTGGAAGATTTTAATTCATTTTTTCCATTAGTGGTCCCCTCTTAGGTTATTAGGACGTTCAGGAATGAACGCATCAGTGAAATAGGGAGTAATCAAATAGCTCTCGCAAGTTCAAGCTCCTTATCAAGAGCTTAGTGTTTCTGGATTGTACCTCACACATTTATCTCCTTAAGCTGTTTGGTGCCTTTGCTGGAAAAGATAAAGTTATCAGACTTTCCTCCCTTGAACGGATGAATGTGAGTTTATATGCAGTGATCAGCCCAAGGAACAGAAGGAGGACTAATGCACAGTGTCATTTTCAAGAAATAGGGAGTGATGCTTTGAAGAACACATTATTTCATATACTGGTGCTAGAAGAACATGTCGCTGCTTAAACTGAGCAACTCCGTTCACTGTAGGAGGGATGCCGATTGTAGAGGTGTTACAGTGGGGTTTGAGGTTCTCCATGAACATTCCACAATCCATACTCCTCCATCTAGCCTTGTCCAGAAACCAAAGGCTCTGAGCTTTCTTAATAAAAATATCTATCATCATTATTATTGAGTGATGTACAGAGGGGTTACACTGTCATAGGTCAGGTAATGAGTACATTTCTTTTTGGACGATGTCACCCCTTCCTTTGCAGTTCTAAGCTTTCTTTAATTGCTACGCCAAAGTTGACCAGGCAGTACATGAATGTCTCCTTTATTTTGCCTGTGATTCTCATGACTCACTCAGAATTCAGCTGAATAAATTCAGCGATTAAAATTTTAGCAAATTAATAGAAATCACTGGGCAAAAGTTAACTTTTCTTCATCATCATTTCTATTTATGGAACAGAATTATACCACCAGTAGATACCACCAATGGATTATAAAATCACCTTAAGCATAAATGCCATGCTAAATAAATAGGTGTGAAGGTATGCAGATGTGCATTTATTAAGCAAGTATTTTTGTCTACCTGTGTGTCAGCTACTATTTTAGGTGATGTAGATATATTCATAAGTAAAATGGACAACGATCCTGACCCTCATAAAAATTATATTCTACTTATAAATTTTTGCATGAGTCAGAGTTTTGAAACTATACTCTGTGTATGTGTGTGTGTGTGTGTGTGTGTGTGTGTGCGCGCGCATGCGTGCGTTTGGGTTGTCAAAAATGCCAAGATTTTTATTTATAAATATTCAGTGGTTTTCCAGGGACGAGGAGACAAACTATTGTGAATAAAGCCTGGAAGGAAAACAAACAATATAATTAAAGAAGAAGTTTTCTAAGTGGGCTGTGAATAACTGCTGTTTCTTTTTTAAAATTTAATTGAATCCCCTCCACCAAATACACCAAAATTCCAGCACAGAATGGTAGAAACTAGCCAGGCCGAAGAAATCTAGTTTGAGGGAAGTATCAGAGGAAAAAAAAAAAAAACCTCAGAAATTTCTGTAAACTTTGATGCAAATTTTATACGAATTAAAATGGGACATCAGTAAAATGATCTAAGTTTTCATTTTCTGTGTTCAGCAGATATTAAAAGCTAGTCCTGGAAAGTGCTGGTTCTGTGTTGAGTGCTAGGCAGGGTGAGCAGGATCTAAAACCTCTTTCCCGACTGTGCACACAGCTACATGTGAACGCAGGGCTGCATAGAGCTAAGAAGTGGACTGAGAGTAAGTCAGGAGAAAATCTACCATCTCCTGATGGAGTAGGAATGGGAGAGATAGGGCCAGAGGCAGTGTGGTTTAAAATAAAACAACACTGTCATTGGTGTAGGAGTTTTTAGAAGCTGGAATGCTGGAAGAAATCCAGAGAACCTGCGGCGAGGCTGGTCTTACAGGGAACGTGCAGCAGCTCTGCTCATCCAGTCAGAGCTGAGCGACATTTTCTATCAGATTTCCTTCTCTGTCTTGCAGATGTACGGCCAGGTTACCCTTCGGAGGGGGAGTTCGTGGGAGGAAGGCGTTGTTAGAGATGTAAGGAGAGTAGAGCTGGCTTGCTGCTGTCCAGAGGTTTCTGAGAATCCGAAGAGATTGCCTCTCCAAGGCATTCTGCCCCCTGGTGTGTGCTTTTCGCAGAGTGGCCAGCGGCTCAGCTCCTGGAAGCAGGAGAGGGAGGTTGAGTTCATCATTTCCAGAGGTGACATAAAGAGTTACAAAAACGAAGCACATGTTTAGGATACTGCAGTATGTGTTTAGAAAAATGATGCAGGCTTTAATAAGACACACACTTGGAGAAAATGGAAAATATGTTGAGCTTCAAGCTCTGGGAATGCTATGCTGTGTTTTTATGATTCTCTAATTTTTGTCCTTACTGGGTTCAAATTTTAATCTAGTTCCTTATGAGAAAAGCGTGATCATGTAATAACAGGGTGGTGATACTTTAAGAATCAGTTTTGCCGAGTAACTAAAAACCATCTTCTTAAATAATAGGTGTCTAATTATATTATCAAACTGTTTGCCTATTTTGTAGTCATAGCGTTTGGTATTTTCATATCTATCAATCCATCTATTATATATATATCTGTAAGGAAACTTGCCCTTTACAATAGTATAAATAATCTTTAGCAGTGACTTTCTAATATATTTTATTCCAATTTTCTATACATATAAATTTCAAGGAACTCCCAGTCACAAATTATTATTTAGGACAGTACTACAATAATTTGCTGTGGTTTTATTAGGGCCATTACTTTTGTCCTCATTTCTTACTCTTCTCTATCTTTTTTTTTTCCTGCATGCATCATTTATTTTTATCTCTGGCTATTTGAATAACAACAAAAGGCTAAGCTTGAATTTTCATGCTGTTATGTTTAACCTCTGGTGAATTCTGAGCAGATGTTTTAATTTGAGATTTTTAATGCATGGGGAAATCTAAGATAGTTAAATGAACATTTCTACTATGGTTACTTAGCAAATGCAAATGGATATGTGATAATTAGTGTAGATAATGTCAGACATTTAATTTGTGTTTGGATTTCAACAGCAAGGTACTTAGTTCTTTTCTGTTGGAGGGCAGGTGACACATGTACAGTTAAATATAATTCCTTGATTTTCCTTGAGGGAAACTGAGCCAGAGAAAGATTTCATGGTTTTGGTGTTCTGGGCAAGTTTTCATTACACATTTGAAACCTACATAGAAGCATATGCACAATGTACTTACCAAGATATTGTGCATTTGAAAATAATGTTTAGTCTCTTGGATAGTAAAAGTAATCAAGTAGATATGTGATTTTTCTTGAGTTCAGCTTTTTTTGGTGTTTATGGTTTGCAAGGAGAAACTAGCATTTCTATTTAGGTGGAGTCTGGAAATTCTGAACATACTTAAGTGAAACATCCAGTAAGCAATTGTATTTATAATATATATGACACATACTGTATATGTTAAAAATGGACTTTAAGACTTCAGATCCAAGCCTGTGAATATGATCAGCACTGAGATGGTGGTGAAAGTCCTGGAAATATTTAGGATTTCATGGGAAGGAATACGGCAAGATGGTAGTTCAAGGCCAAACCCTGAAGAAAAGTAACATTTGAAGGTCACCAGGAAAAGAGTGGTTGGTGGTGCCGCCCAGGGGAAGGAGAAAACTGGAGGACCACACTTCACACAGTTCGGGGAGTGAGAGGTCTGTGAAAACAGGAAGGGGTGGGGGGGGCAGTGCAGAATGCTGCACAAATTGTTTGAGCTAAATCGTATCTCCTGACAAATTTGATCTGAACCTTACCAGAAAGCAATAAATAAATAGATAAAATGCAATCCTTTAATTCATTTAGACACTTCTCAGATTGATTGTCACCTCACTGCTTAATATATGTTATTGATCGTGTGCCAGCGCTGTTAGGCGCTGGAGGTGAGGTGGGCAGCGTGAGTTAGAGGCAGTTGGATGCCGCTGGACGCGGGTCACGCAGCGAAGCTGCGTACAGGTCCCGGGGGGGAGGGGCTGCAGGAGATCTCCCCAGCCAAGCGAGCATGTGGACGCCCTAGGGCGGATGGCATTGACAAATGGGGTTTATGTTTCCCCGTCTGTTTTCAGAGCCGATGAACCCTGTTGTCTGGCCTGTCAGCACTGAGTCAAGCTGACAAGATGCTTTGTGCTGCGCTGGTTTTCTGTGGTCTGATGTGGGCCGTTCACGGCTTGTCAGCTCATTTGATGGCTAGATCTGTGCAGAGCTGTCACTGCTGTGCAGAGAACATGTCAACACCACACCCGGCACCAGCTCAGAAAGCCAGCTTCTCAGCTTCTCAGGCGTTAAAATGAAAGCCAGGCGCCGGCGGCTCACGCCTGTCATCCTAGCTACGCAGGAGGCTGAGATCTGAGGATCACAGCTCAAAGCCAGCCCGGGCAGGAAAGTCCACGAGACTCTTATCTCCAATAAACCACCAGAAAACTGGAAGTGGTGCTGTGGCTCAAGTGGTAGAGTGCTAGCTTAGGATGAAAAATTACCCAGGCCTCTGGTTCAAGCCCCACTACTGACACAAGAAAATATGGCATGTAAACATGGTGTGTATGTGTGAGACAGAAGGAGAGCGTGGTTTCAAGTGAAGAACAGTCCTCCTGATTGTAATGCACTGTTGTATTCAGTCTCAAGGCGTGGCTCGGGTGCAAACCCTGAGCTTTCTTTCCACAGCTCAGATTTCTCAGTTCTTACATTGCGATCTCAATACTGTTCTCCTTTTCCTGTTGCCAGTATTAAATGTGACAGTATATTCTCTACCTAGTAGATTGCTCATTATGTTTTCTTTCATTTTTAAAGTTTATACTTTCTCCAACTATTTATTAGTAGGAATCTATTTTCATAATTATTTTAATACGTTCTTCATACATGATTCTAAATATGGTAGCTATTAATTTATGAAGAGCTGTTGCTTTTACCATTATTTTTCAATTACTATTTAGGACCTAGGTTATTTTGAGAACATAAGCAAATATATAAGGATGAAAAGAGAAATGTGAGTATAGGAACATAAAACAATTCATTTGAGAACAATACACTAAAATTCTCTATGATCTTAGATAATAGAGTTCTATCTGTACCAAGAGAGCCAAATTAGCTCATTTATTACTGAATCACTAGATTATATAAAATCACTGTGGTTAAACATAATAAATTCCTAGTTGGGAAACACTGCTCATGAACAAATGACTCACCTGTTGAAATTGGCCGCAGATAATTTCCTGTATCAGCAGAGAACTTGGGAGTCAGGTCACCGCGAAGGTGGAGGAGATGCTTGGGTGGTGTTGTCAATGACAACACGCAGTGCTCATGTCCGCAGCCCTTTGCTATGGGCAGCTAAGATGGAATCTCATTCACCCCTTGGTACAATGCTATCCTCCCCAACTAGTTTTATAAGTTCTTTTTGTTGATTCTGGCTTAAATCTAACACCTCTTTGGGAAGTGTTTTTGTCAGACTTGTAATCACAGTGCTGCTCATGTGGAGGTATGGGGGCATGCCTGTCTAAACATGCAGAGATTGGGGGGGTCTCAGTGTTCAGAGGTGGGCGGGGCCTCAGAAGTAAGAAGCATGGTCAGTTATTTCTATCAACTGGGCAATGGGTCAGCTGCCTTGAAGAAGGAGGCCCTGCAGAGTTTTCCTCTGTGTCTCTGTGTAGCACGTAATGCAGGAGTACCTTTCAGGATCTCAGATTAGGATTTGATCCTGGCTCTAAAAATATTATTGCACATATCATGTATTCTTCCGAATTACCATGTACATGACAGCTATGTATAAATGATATGTATTTCTATGTTACAGATTTTATCATATGTATGATAGTTCAGATACAGGGATGACACATGGGGAGTTTCTGTTGAAAAGAATGTGTAGCTGTGGAAATCGACAATGTCTTGACTGCTTGAAAGTATCTGGGATAGTGCGTATCACTTTAGTAAGGCCAAAGAGAAGGTCAGCCAGTCTGTGTGCCAATAAGAAAAAAGGAAAATTATCAAAAAGAAACACACTCATATTCTGCCATTGATGCCTGTTACCTGTGCTGTAAGTGACACCTGTGGCTTACTTTCATCTGCAAATAAATGCATTAAGTGTGACTCCCGCAGTCACAGTCACAAGCATGCTCGTCACATTTCTGGCTTCAGATTAAACCTCTGGATGGCACGAATATGGGCCCCGTGAGAATACATTTTGTGATCATCTAACTGTTCCCCGTTCCTCGTGCCAACTGCAGACACCTCCACTTCCCAACCCATCCGCTTTCTAGCATACCCCCACCCCAGCCTCCGCTTCTGTGTGCAAGCCTCCTCCTTCAGACCCCTCGTGACTCTGGTGGTGCTCGAAGACCCGGCTGCCTTCACTCGTACCATGCTCTTCTTTGTGGTTACGACTTCATCGACCTGAGACTCATTTCTTACTGAAAATGATCCCAGGCTTTCCTTCTTTCTTCAGGTCATACTGTGTTATTTGCATTATTCTGTTATTGTGGCTTGCATTATTAAATGCCTTTTAGACACCAGTGGCATCTACTGTTGAAGTGTTACTGATCTCTATGGGCCTTGCTTTTCTTGTCTGTGAAGAAATCAGGTTAAAGTCCTATTATCTTGGTGGGCCATGGGGTTTTGAGCGTCCAACTCTGCAATGAGCCAACTTACTGAAATATTTAAATGAAAGAGGAGGAATGTTCCATAAAATTCCACTCAGCAAAGCAGTTCTCGGGCCAGATCCACCCCGTGGAGAGCCGCTGTCATGGTGGTCTCCTTCCTGCTCTGTGATTCCACGAGGAGGCAAACAGCCATTTGTCCTCCTGACACCAGTGAGGTGAGGTTCTCCCTTAAAGCAAAAGGTCCCACGGTAGTTGGTCATCCTTGCTGGTGATGAACAGGTGAGCTACGTTTGGCTAACCCTCAACCCTGCGTCTCCCTCCAAGTGCTGTGCTTTGATGAGAATGTCATCTCTGATCTCCGCTACGAAGGGCTGCGTTCCTCCCGTAAAAGATGGTCCTACTTCCCCTCTTAGTTATAATTGACAGTGATGGATGATGGCATCTGTCTTGCATCTGCTTTGCTCACCAGTGCACTTCATGTGATTTTGCACCTTTGAGCACACATCTGCCAATACACAGAATGCAGAGGGGCCGCTCCCCCCATCAGGTAGCAGATCATTCTGGTAATGTCACAAACAGAGCGCAGTCATCCATCCTTTCCTGTCGTATTTCTTCCTTCAGGCCGGTTTCCAGATGAGATGCTGTTGGCATGCCTTTTGCCTCTTGATAGACGGAGTGGTGGGAGCGGAGTGTGGGGCGTGTTAGGGGAATGGCTAGAGGCGTCGCCACCGGCACGTGTACAGCCTCCCCTGTGATATTTCCTGCAAAACTATCTTTCAGACATTTCCATCCATCTGTCAGGAAGCAGAAGGCATGCGAGCCTCTGGTGGAAGGGCCAATCAGGAAATGCATTTGATCTTAATTGTAGTGAATCCGTTTTGCTTAAGGAGGGAATATGGCGAGGGGCCGGGAGGTCTCTCATCACCATTGACACCCCCTTCATCGCCTTCGCCAGCATTCCCTGTCACTGCCAGCTCTGGCCAGCACTGCTGCCAGAATGGCCTAGTATGCCAGTATGGGACAGGTCGGTGGCAGGCGGAGAATGAACACTAAGCTGGATCTAGCCGGGCCAGGCAGGGTTGAGGCCTTTCTTCCTTGTAAAGCTGATGCAGTCCGAGATCGCTGCGGCTGGGTCTGTGATGTGTTTCTGAGTGAAGGAGCCACGCAACCTGTGAAGAGGAACTTGATGTTTGAGTTTCTCAGCAAATAGAACGTGCGAAGAATCCCTACCTTACTGGTCTCCTTGACAGAAAATGCATTGTAGGTTCAAGTTCTTCAGCGTGCTTCATGAAATGAGGCCAGTCCGGGGAATCTAGCATTTGATTTCCATACATTCAAGAGATTTCAGAAACTTGATACATTGTTGCATCGTCAAATGCTCTGAATATAAGAATTTGTTTGTGTAAAATGCCCCCATTTCTAGTAATTATCCGCATTTAAATTGTGACCTTTGTCAGTAGTCTTAGATTATTTCATTTAGGGTAGCATCTCCGAGGACAGGTTTTAAAGATAGTATCTTTTATTATCTTTTAGGTAGTTGTACAAGAAGAGTCTCCATTCCTGGAGGCAGTTTTGTCAGTAGAGCGCATCTCCCTCCACGTCACACTGTTCTTCTCCATCCCTCCCAGCCCCACCCCTTTCCTCGAGTTTCTTGCTTCACGAGGGTACCCATTGATTTTCTTGACCGCATTCCATGTGGCTCAAGTGGTAGAGCACCTGCCTAGCAAGATAGTATCTTTCCAGTACAGTAAGACGCCTAGCTGAGTTGTCTGAGGGTGTCTCTGTGTTTGTCAATAAGATTCATGTCCGTTTGCATCCTCCTTATAGATGAGTCTCTTCTGTGAATATAAATAACGTTGCGTGGAAGCAGAAGATGATGATGTGTCACTGCTGCAGGGCAGGGCTGACACTTTCCTTATTAAACTGACTGGAAGAGAAGGAAAAGTGAAATGCAAATAAAAACCTTTACCCCGATATTCACGATTGTTATCACTTATTATTTGTAGATGGGGCACACTGAGAGGCGCACAAGGGAAGAAAGAAAAGTTCTGGGTATGTATCCCTTCTGTTAGTTAACGTGTAAGGGAAGAATGATTTTAGATTGTAAGAGATGAACAGTTTTTATTTTTTCCATATTGATTGAGCATCAACAGGACTGTCTTGACATCTATATTCAAGTAAATCTTATACTTTCCTCCCCCCTCTATATATATCAACAAATGTGTGATGGCTGTGACATTAATGTTGTATCTTATCTATAGCATAATGTATACATATATATATCTTAAAAGCTAAATGGTCCTTGTATCATTAAAATACACATCTTTATGGAGAAAGAACATCTCATCTTAAATATTGCATGATGCTATAGGTAAGAGACACTTTGAAGCAGATTGGAGTGTATCATTGTAAATATCCAGTTAATTGTGAGTTGTGTCAATTGTCTCCAAGTCGTTATGCATTCGTCTTTCTTCACAAATAGTCTGAAGTCTAGGCAGAGATACGTAGCCTGTAACGTGAGTTTGATGTCACAGCGGTGGGTGAGACACAGCTTGCAAGCTTCCTCACCACACCGGCAGACACTTGACAGCGCCCCAAGCCAGTCACTAACGTGGCCACAACTGATGTTTTTCTGATTGATAGTTGATTTTTTATTTATTTATTTATTTTTTTGTCGGTTGTGGGGCCTGAGCTCTGGGCCTGGGCGCTGTCCCTCAGCTCTTCAGCTCAAGGCTAGTGCTCTACCACTTGAGCCACAGTGCCACTTCTGGCTTTTTTCTGCTTATGTGGTGCTGAGGAATCGAACCCAGGGCCTCATGCATGCAAGGCAAGCGCTCTACCACTGAGCCAGCCCACCAGCCCCAATGGAGTTTTTTTTTAATAGAAGGATATTTACATTTTGATGGAGCTTTTAAAAATATTTCCTTCATCAAAATAAACTTCAAATCAACAAAACAACAGTTTTCACTAATTAAAGAATGGAAGAGAGTGTGAGTTATTAGAATGCCTACAATTAAGTTGTCCTTTCTAAAAAATGAATTTGAAGGACATTGTTTCGTTACTGGGTAATACTTAAGGACCAGCTAAGGTCTTTGCTGTGTGGAGCTCACAGTGGCTGTTTGTGGGGAGGGGATGAATGGATGTGCAGAGAAATGTTCTGTAAGTCTCCCTGGCTCGTCTGATCGTTTCCAGCCTGGCCTTGTACAACAGTCCATCCATGTGGATGCGTGTGCATACATGGATGCAGCCCACCCCTACACACACACACACACACACACAACACCTGAGCCAGAAACAAAGCCCTGAGATCCAAACCGGATGGAGAGGCCGAGACTCCCAGGGCAGTCTTAGCCTGTGTCTTGCACATGATTGGAGTCAGCGTGAGTCTCCCACACAGGTAACCAGACATGCCCATGACATTGGCATAACAGAGGGCCAGGCAGCGGTACTTTCCCTCTAGTGCACAAGCAAACGGTGTATCTTTTTCGCAGAGTGAAAGGAAAGAGAAGTCAAACTGAAACAAACCACAGACACAAGCCCCATGAGTTCACTTGGATGGGCTGAGCCGCCTCAGGCTTGTGTGTTAGACTTGGGGAGTATTGACTTGCCTTGCAAAGGTGAGGCCCCCCCCCCCCGGAAATGGGCGGTATGGGGAAGAGAGCATCCCAGGGCTTCTGGGGTGAGGTCCCCCGGGAACGGTGGGTACGGGGAAAAGAGCGTCCCAGGGCTTCTGGGGTGAGGCCTCCTGGGAATGGGGGGTACGGGGAAGAGAGCGTCCCAGGGCTTCTGCTCCTTGGGGCTTCATTCAGGGCCTGGCGTGCACTCTAACGCTTAGCTCTCTAGGGTGGATAAGAAAAGTTGCAGTGTCCCTTCAGCTCAGATTCTTTAGCTGGAAAAAGGGCTGTATGTAGGGTCACCTCCCGGGGTGGGCAAAGAGCAATTATTTCTAGAAGAAGTGAAAGCACGTATTCCTTATCTCTGCATTCTGTGCGTTTTTTGAAGAGTTTAGGACTCTGCAAACCTCCAAGAAACCCGATAAGCTTCTTTTCCCACACTCTTCTGAAGATGTCTAGATATGTACAGACAGCCTGACAGCACTGTCCTGTGTTACAATAAACGTGCCCCAAGGCCTCCAATCCTGAGTCAAGCGTGGTGAAGAGCAGCGTGCTGTTCGTCTCACTGGGTGACACCCAGGATCCTGGCCAGGCCGTGCTGTGTTCTGATTCCATCCTGTCTACCTCCAGGGGGTGGGAAATTGCACAGGCCAGGCCGCATGCTTGCTCAGGGACTGGAATCCGGGTGTGTGTGGGGGGGTGAGGGTGGATCTTGAAATGCTTCCACCCCCGAACCCGTTCACCACTCACGACCTGAAATCTCAGTGAAGGAGAAACGCTCCAGGGCCTCCATTTCCTTACGAAGTCTGTCCTGCAGATCCGCACAGCAAACCGCGTCCTTACAGCCCAGGCTGCCTTCCTCCCGGGCAAGGAGAGCACTAGCTGCCTGGTGAGCAGCGTGTGGAGAGCCACGGGCAGGGCACGGCGGGAATGGGAAAGGGGGACCATCGGATAAGAAATGCCGCGACTGTGTCCGCGGGAATATGATTGTGCACGGCGAAAATCCCACCAACTCTAAGAAATAAGAAAGCGTACCCAGCCAGGCTTCCGGGTGTATTGTCATTCCACGCAGCTGTCTCCCGTCGGGAGGTGGGCAGGCGATCTGTGCGTGGATGGGCTCTATGCGTGGCTCACGTCTTGGTTTAGGTGGAGATTACGTGGCATAAACTTCACCAACCCATGAATAGATGCGCTAACTTGGACACTGAAAGCACAGAGCCCAAGGACTCAGAGCAAAAGGTTTTGTAATTAAGTGCAAGCCAATGTAGACATTTAAAAGCAGCAGAGTGGGTGAGGACAGAAGAGGAGGGAGGATAAGGTGAATTACAAAACAGGAGCCGCTTTGCAGGGGTCCTGGCTAATTTACAGAGAGACCCGCCTTCTCTAATTACATCGCCTTTCTTCTCCACCTCTGCGTGGTTCTCATTAGCATGGAAATTTGCACTTGCTTGAAGAAAACTCTCACAGACACTTCTCAGGTTCACCAAAGATCTAATGATGAAATTAGGAGTGTGAACAATCTTCAGCTATGCAAATGAGGGTGGGTACAGGGCTATGTATCATAGCACTGTGAATTTTAAAGTATTAGGCCTTTTAAAAGTGAGCTTGTGGGCTGGGAAGGTGGCTCAGTGGTAGAGCGCTTGCCTTGCCTACATGAGGCCCTGGGTTCGATTCCTCAGCACCACATAAGCAGAAAAAGCCGGAAGTGGCACTGTGGCTCAAGTGGTAGAGTGCTAGCTTTGAGCTGAAGAGCTGAGGGACAGCGCCCAGACCCAGAGTTCAAGACCCATGACTGACAGGAAAAAAAAGTGAGTTTGTGACTAACATTATTTGACTTTGTAGCCTTGTGTGCATGTACATATGTGTCATGCACACACACATACATATACACATACATACACACGTGTGGTTGTGTGTGTGCACAAACATGCGCATTACACATCTATGTGGTTGGAGACTATACACACGTGTAACCTAGCGTATGGATGTAATGGGCCTGACATGATATGGAAAGCCGAGTTCAGATCGCCGGTGCTGACTCGTACACACCTGTGTGTGCACTCATTTCCAGCCGTGCCACGCCCCGTTTGTCTTTGATGTAAGTGGAATTCACGATGACACACATCTTTGAGGTTGGTCTTTAGGGTGCCAGGGCTGGCCGAGGAGGTGAAGAACCTGCGGGTGGTAAATAGCTGCTCCTCCAGCGGCCGTGAGCACAGCTCTGAAGCCTGAGGGTCAGCCTGGCTCGCGGGAGGACCCCGGACAGGGCCACAGCCGAGCGTGGCGGCTGCGGCTG
Source organism: Dipodomys spectabilis (assembly GCF_019054845.1). Classification (NCBI taxonomy): domain Eukaryota; kingdom Metazoa; phylum Chordata; class Mammalia; order Rodentia; family Heteromyidae; genus Dipodomys; species Dipodomys spectabilis. The sequence goes on along the minus strand of NW_024871346.1, from coordinate 371,723 downwards.
CGGCTGCGAAGCGTCTCGTTTCCGGGCTTGCCCACTCCACCTCGCCGTGGTCACCGGCCTGCCCTCCCCCCGCCCCTCCAGCTGCCCCGAGTCTCCCTCTCCTTGCTCCATTAAGATCGCAGTCGCTATGAACTTACTCACGCATGAGATCCATGTGTTCTTCTGGACCCATCCCAATTCCAATCATCCTTACTGTTTAAAAAGAACAAGAGGAGAAAGTCTACTTCTGTGGCTCTTGCTTTCTGAAGATCTATCGAGTATTCCTTCCTGGACCTGGGTGGGTGACCCTCCAAATAGCCAAGCACAGGGGCACGTGTCTGTAGCCCTAGAACTTGGGAAGTGGGGGCGGGAGAATCTACTCTCTGGACCAGGGTGGGCTGCGGGCGAGACCCTGGTCCAAAGTGTGAAACCAGTTGGAGGCTTGTGGACTGAGGTTCAGAGCCGGCTCAGGAAAGGAACGTCCAGGAAACTCGTATCTCCAGTTAGCCACCAACAAGCCGCACATGGAGCTCAAGTGGTAGAGCGACAGCCTTGAGTGGAAAAGCTCAGGGACAGCGCTCAGGCCCTGAGTTCAAACCCTAGCACCAGCACACAACAAACATCTAAAAGCAAACTTAACCCAACAAACTGTCTGCTGGTCTCCTGCCTCTGGTTTTGACCCCTTAAGTCAAGCTATCCCACCCACAAGAACAATGTAATGAAAACACACAATTGCCCTGTGGAAGTTCTTCCACATCTTCCTGAGCCATCCAGACAAGTGAGATACAGCTCTAGGGACCTCACCCTTCCGGAAGCTTACATTTCCACCTTGACACATGGCTGATGTTGGCCATCTCCCACAGATAGCTGTTGGTCTTCCTGTACCTAGAGCAGGCTGGCTGTGTAGCCGACGTCTGCAGCTCTAGCTTGTGAGCATCTCTGGCTCAGCATTTCAAACACTCACGGTTAGCTCACAGTATGGGCTATTGCCAAGGTCTCCACGCTTCGTGTATTAATGGAACGTAAGTTGTTTATTTAGAAAATACTTAGGCTTTTAAATAATAGAGCCTATAATAAGTAAAAGTCAGCTAAAGCTGTCTATGAGTTTCCTGGATTTTTATGGGCAGGAGTAAAAATAAAATTCAACGTGTGATCCTCAGCACTTGTACTTTTTGTTTTTCTTGCAGATCGCTGCCAATTCCTGGGGAAAGTCTTGGGGAGAGAATGGCTATTTTAGGATTCTCCGCGGAGTCAATGAGTCTGATATTGAGAAGCTCATCATTGCCGCGTGGGGTCAACTGGCACGTTCCGACCAGGAGCCGTAGCCGTCCGGGTCCGCCGTCCAGGTCCGCCGTCCGGGTCCGCGGGCCGAGCACCTGGGCAGGTCTCACAGCGGCTTCAGCCACGCCGTGTCCCGGGGTGCGTGGACAGCGTCCGTCTTCATGTTTTGCCCAGGTTTGATTCTTGGGCTTCCCTTCCACTTCTGAGTTTGTGAGAACACGAATAAAAGGCAGCGGAGGGGGCTGATGCCTTTGAAGCTCCTGGGTCGTGGGTGATTTTCTCACGAAAGTGTCCCGTCTGCCTTGCTGTCCGTGGAGAGCGTGGCAGGTGTGCGGGAAGCTGGTGCGCTCTCTTCCCGAGATGCTGCGGCCTTCCCAGGGCCGCCGGGGCTGCTGGGGATGGAAATGGGCTGGGCGCCCGCCAGGGCCCCTCTGGGCCGGCTCAGTCCAGCTCACCCTTCATTTCCCTGGCGCGCTGCTAACTGGTAGTGTGAGCTCACAGCCTCACACTTGCGCCCCGCCCTCCTTCGGCCACTTGAGCCACACCCTGTGGCCCCTGTGCACCCGCCTTTGCTTGTTTGCTTTCTGCTACTTTCCACACAGGCCGCTTACTTCTTGCAGAGTTGGATGACAGGCAGACACCATCACACAGCTTTCTATTGGTTAAGAGCGAGGGATCTCCAAAACTTTTGCCTAGGCTGGCCTTGAACTGTGATCTTTCCAGTCTCTTGAATATCTGGGATTACAGGCGTGAACCGTATCACCCAGAATTGCTGAAAGAAGCAGAAAGGTGATTTGCTGTTTCTCCCAAATAAACTAACGTTTCATTTCATTTCCTTTGCCTAACCCTAATTTGTAATCTGGCCACTGGAGATCAGAGTACTGTGCAGTGGTTCAGGAGGAGGAGACGAGGAAAAGGAAAGGAGAGAAGCTAACGAAAGCAGTCGTGGTGCGGGCACACTCCCAATTTTGGAAGCCCTGCACATCGGGTGAAGTTTACTAAAATTACCTGTGAAACTGTATTTTGAAAAGAAATCGTGTAGTTTTCCTCTCATTCCAGGTTCTTCTGGGAGCAGCCCCTATGACAATTAATGTATTGGGCTCTCAGGTGGTCTTTATTTTTCTGTGATTCTTATCAGTAAGTAGTTGTACAAAGGGTTTCGTTCAACGTGTCCGTTTATGAGCCCGTGGGTCTCGCTCAGCGAGAACAGACATAGATGGAGTGGGTTTTGGCGCTTGATGTGGGCAATGTCTGCAGACATGGTGCAGGTGCGGCAGGCTCTGACCACGGGGCCGGGATCGCCTCTGAAGCCCTTCCCTGCGGCATACCCCATCCTGCAGGGCAGACGCAATCGGATCCCGGGGGCTGAGGCTCCTCGGCCGTGGGGGTGGAGGGCTTTGCGTCTGCTGCTCGGAAATGCTTCTTGCGCATCTTCTCCAACAAGGGATCCAGGCAAGGAAGAAGAAAATGTAGCCATCAGAGGAAAATGCACGGTGGGCTCGTTCACAGGACAGGGACAGGAGGAGAGCCAAGGGACACTGTTTTCCCAAGGTTTGTCCCGTCAGAGTCTTCCTTGAGTAACATTGCCGCGTTGTTTCCCGCTTTCCACTCAGTGGCATGTGCAGTTGTATTTATTTTCAGTCAGCCCTCAGAAAACAGCTCCACTTCCGTGTTGTGCAGGTTAATTGGAGAGGAGACTCTCATGAGCTCTTCTGCCTGGGCTGGCTTTGAAGCGGGATCAGCAGATCTCAGCCTTCTGAGAACCTCATGACTGGAGACGTCACAGCGGGATGGCTTCACAGAGTATTTGTAACAAAATTATTCTCCAGAGAAATTCTCCTCGGTAAGGGCAAATTGTGAGGTGATAGTTTACTAAGTTCAAGGGACTGCATTCTCTTCCACAAGACCTATAAGACATAGATCTCTGTTTTCCATAGCCCACTGGGTTCCTACAGAAAACAGGCAAAATGTCAGCAGAGATGTGAACCCCTCCCATGTCTAAGATTCTGTTTCTGAGTCCACCAGGTATTAGCTTTCTCTTCACGGTATTTTATATTGGGGAGGTGAGTGCACTGGACATGTTTCCAACCAAGGTGTAGTTGAGCAAAGGAAGTAAGATGTATTCTTATCAAGGTATCATCGTTAGAGATAATGCCATGCGCGGTCTTTTTGGTGTTTATTTAGCCCTTGTTTATAATTCTTTTTGTGTGACAGTGTTGGGGTGGGAGCCCAGGGCACCCAGCAAGGCTGGCTTCTTCCAGAGGGACTGTTTGGTGGGCTTTTCTGTCTGATAGGCCTGGAGCTTGAGCCTCCTGTTCCCAGCCTCCCCGGGAGGCTTGGGTGAGAAGCAGGCACAACTGTACCCAGCAACAGGTTGCAGAGGGACTTAGGAACTTTCTCTGCCCTGGCGTGTCTTGAACCACGACCTTTTACAGATGTGAGCTCCCTGAGCCCAGCTTCGTTTATACTTTTCTTCACAATTCATATCGCATGAGACCTCTGATTTTATCATGTGGCAGGATATTTGGCTTCTTGGCATTCCCATGGATGCTGCTTAAAGGAGTAAGAAGATGACATCAGAAACAAACAGTCACATATACATTTAGCACAGTGTTGCAAGGCCTCTGCTAAGGACAAATTAGGCTGTAACCCTTCTTACCTATGTTAAATCACTAGGAAAGGTCGCTTTGAAATTCTAGGTAAGTGACTAATCCTCTGCGGCTTTATTTGTTTTGTTGCTTAGCTAAATTATTGTACTAATTGTATTAACATTCATTTAGCATTTGCTGCGTACTGAGCAGTCCATCTTATGTCAGCTAATTCAGGAGATGGCCGTGCAGCTGAATTTAATCCACACACACCTTTAACGACAGAGATCTGGCTTCCCCCTGGCCAGGCCCCAGGTTCAGGGAAGGGAGAAGGAAGAGAACAAATACCATTCAAGTGGATTTTAGTCCTCTCGGGCTCGGTGGTCAGACTCTGCCGCTGTGCAAGTGTGAGCCGCCGGCCCTCCACACAGTTGCTTGTGTGAGGCCAGCATGGGACTCTGTCCTGCCGCCTGGAAGCAGGCTGCTTCCACGACCGTGGTCAGGGAGGAAGTGAGATGCGCTGTGCTGGAAGACGCGGCTGCTTGGAGGCCTCTAACTGGCGAACTGAGTCTCTGCTCCTTTGCAAGCTGTTTTCAAAGGCGGTCCAGGGATGGGTGGAATGGAAAATGAGGGACGAGGCAGTAAGTATGGCTTAGGAAGGATTCTAAGACATGGATGCCGGGAAGAATTCGTTTAGCTTTTTTTTCCAACTAGAATGGTGGTGCTGTGGTTCCATTGGCTATGGAAGAATGAGAAGAAGAGAGCGGGAAGATGGAAGCCAAGTCACGCGTGGACAGGCAACATGTATGACTCCACGCTTCCCACAGTCCTAAAGTGACACGGGAGAGCTCCAAACGCCATCTTCCCACCCCTCCCCCCACCTGCCCACCCACCCAGCTACCCCCTCCCTGCTCCCCGCCTGCATCTCAAGAATTAGCTGCTTCCCGGAAAAGCATTGAGAGAGGGGAAAACCTTGGTCAGTGAGTTTTGCCACAGAAAATAAAGCACGTTTAGCTAAGAGTGGACGGATATTGTATCTTCCCCATTACAACAGATATGTAAGCTAGCAATAAGGATTATAAAATACTAAAAATTAGTGTGCAGATGTGCATTTATTAAATACATATACATAGAAGGAGAGAACAAGGAGAGAGATGCGGAGGGAAGGTCTACACTATGAGAGTTCTGTTCTTCATGGAAATGTTGAAGGTAGAATGCTTTTATTCCCAATAATGCTTAATGCCATGTTTGTTTTAAGCAGGGACCTAATATATGCTTACTGGTGATGAGCGCAAACTACAAATGAATGAGTTATTGCAAAGTTTTGTGATCACTCCAGTATTTGGGCAAAATTTTAAATCAGTAATATCTGCTGAATGAGCTAATGATGGCTATCCTAAGAAAGTGAATGAAAGTTGGGTTTTAATAGCACGAGGAACTTGGTAGAGGCTGTTACAATGCAAATGCACAGAGACTTATTACCAAAATGGAGACAGCTTGTTCCTTGACTGAATGTATAAAATATTCTGTGTTGATGAAACGGAGTCCTCTTCAAGTCCGGAGAAGAATGCAAATCATGAAAACTGACCATGTGTGGTTTTTGGTCAAATAGAGCCCAAATCAACCATAAAAGTTTGATTTTAGGGCTGAGAATGTAGCTTAGTGGTAGAGTGCTCGCCTAGCATGTTTGAAGCCTTGGGTTCTATTCCTCAGTACCACATACACAGAAAAGACTAGAAGTGGTGCTGTGATTCAAATGGAAGAGTGCTAGCCTTTAGCAAAAGAAGCTCAGGGACAGTTCCCAGGCCCTGAGTTCAAGCCCCAGGCCTGCCCAAACAACAACTACAACAACAATAACACAACAACAACAAAATCAAAAGTTTAGCAAAGGAAAAGAAGATGAACCATGGGCTGGGAATGTAGCTCAGTGGTAGAGTGCTTGCCTAATATGCATGAGGCCCTGGGTTCGATCCCTGAGTACTACATAAACAATCAAAAAAAAAAAAGAAGACAAACACAAACTTTAGAAACTATGTGTCTTTGTCCCTAAACACATTGAGCAAGAGAGCAAAGCAGCAGGATCTTGGCCTTTGGGTTCTCTGGAGGGATAGATGGCTTGTGTGAAGACGGCATTCCATACTGTATTCATTAACTATTGGGGCCATCAAAATTCTCATTATTCTCCAATGTCCCCATGTACTTTGCTTTCTGGATTACACTTTAAACATCTGAATTATTTGCATGGTTAGACTCACTCAAAAATTTGTGTGTTTGTACATCTATAATATGACATTACATAGTATATCATGTATGAGAGACAGTGCAGACATACAAAATAGCACTCTCCCTCTCATGATGTGCTAGAACGACGTAAATAAGTGAGAGGTTATGATGTCTATGTGTTGTCATCATTTGAATTCACCTGATAAACCTCCAAAACCCAACCGACAGCGCTGAGCAGAGGAAACGTGATCTTCAATGATGATACAGAATTATTACGTGTATCGATTTCTTCGGATACCAGTCACCGTTGGCCTAGGACTCCTGCTGTTTAATCCGTCGCCCTCGGGCATGTACATGTGTGGTGAACCCATCTGCAAATCCCTCTGGAACAAGGCATCACCCATAAAGATGCCCGGCCGTCTCCTGCCCAGAATCAGACCCGCCCACAGGACAGCGTGCATTCAAGTCAGGGGACGCTACGAAGCACAGCTATGGATCCAGCCAAGCGCGGCGCGTGGAGAGAAGCGAGGTGCGGGGGTGCGTGGACGGCCTCGGCGGCCTCGGGGCGCGTTTCCTCACCTTTGCGAGGTGCGGGGGGTGCGTGGACGGCCTCGGAGCGCGTTTCCTCACCTTTGCGAGGTGCGGGGGTGCGTGGACGGCCTCGGAGCGCGTTTCCTCACCTTTGCGAGGTGCGGGGGTGCGTGGACGGCCTCGGAGCGCGTTTCCTCACCTTTGCGAGGTGCGGGGGTGCGTGGACGGCCTCGGCGGCCTCGGGGCGCGTTTCCTCACCTTTGCGAGGTGCGGGGGTGCGTGGACGGCCTCGGAGCGCGTTTCCTCACCTTTGCGAGGTGCGGGGGTGCGTGGACGGCCTCGGCGGCCTCGGAGCGCGTTTCCTCACCTTTGCGAGGTGCGGGGGTGCGTGGACGGCCTCGGCGGCCTCGGGGCGCGTTTCCCCACCTTTGCGAGGTGCGGGGGGTGCGTGGGCGGCCTCGGCGGCACCGGGGCGCGTTTCCTCACCTTTGCGAGGTGCGGGGGGTGCGTGGGCGGCCTCGGCGGCACCGGGGCGCGTTTCCTCACCTTTGCGAGGTGCGGGGGTGCGTGGCGGCCTCGGGGCGCGTTTCCTCACCTTTGCGAGGTGCGGGGGGTGCGTGGGCGGCCTCGGGGCGCGTTTCCTCACCTTTGCGAGGTGCGGGGGTGCGTGGACGGCCTCGGCGGCCTCGGGGCGCGTTTCCTCACCTTTGCGAGGTGCGGGGGTGCGTGGGCGGCCTCGGCGGCCTCGGGGCGCGTTTCCTCACCTTTGCGAGGTGCGGGGGGTGCGTGGGCGGCCTCGGCGGCACCGGGGCGCGTTTCCTCACCTTTGCGAGGTGCGGGGGGTGCGTGGCGGCCTCGGGGCGCGTTTCCTCACCTTTGCGAGGTGCGGGGGTGCGTGGGCGGCCTCGGGGCGCGTTTCCTCACCTGTGCTCCCCACGTGCCCCTGGGCTCCGCGCTCACTCTTAGTATTTCACGGGAATTAGTCGCGGGGCAAAGCCTTGGGCGCTGCGTTTCCCTCCTGGAACGGCTGTGGAGAATTGCTCCTCCTAGGACCAGCAATGCCAACAACAGCGGGAAGCGTGTGAGACATGCATTCCCGGGCCCCACCAGAGCTCCCGTCACCGAGGTCCCGGACGTGGGGTGTCCTCCAGACTCCTCACACCCCCGCGGGGAGAAGCTCTGGGGCAGTGCGGTGCTCTTCCGTCTGCGCCCCGCAGTCTCAGGCTGGGACTTCTGCCGGCTCGGCTTCCTCCTCTTGGGTGGATGACTGCCGGCAGAGAAACCGAACATTAGACCAGGCTGCGCCCAGAGCCAACGCCTGCCAGGGGAAGGAGATTTGGTGTTTGGCAAACTCTTCAGACCCACAGAGGGGGCTGAATACACAGATGCCCGCCAAGCCAAGGACAGCCCTGTGGGAGAAAAACGGGCAAAGCTCAGAGAGGGCACAACGTGGACCAGCAGCCTCCTTCCCCAGGTGAGAACCGCACAGCTCACACCACGTGGACCAGCAGCCTCCTTCCCCAGGAGAGAACTGCACAGCTCACACCACGTGGACCAGCAGCCTCCTTCCCCAGGTGAGAACAACCGCACTGGGACGTGATCTCCTAACATTTATTGATTTACTGACCGGGGTGAGACAGGGGTGAGAACCCAGAGCCTCACCTCCTCAGATAGCATTCCACCTCTGACCATGTGTACAGCCTACTTGTGATTATTATTATTATCATGATAAAATAAGGAATGAAGAGAGGAATTGGAGAGCACTGTCTTAACATTTAATGCACAGCCTTCCAAATTAAGAGCACTGAGGTCGGCTTGGGGCGGGGGGGAGGGATGGGCAGGGGAGGGGGAGGAGACTGAGGAGGGGTGGGGTGGGGGGCGGGGAGGAGCTGAGAGAGGAGACCTGGATCAAGACGCGCTGTCTTCATGAACCGACTTGTTGAATGGCACTCCTTGTACAACTAGGTAGTGAACATTAAAATGCAGTTTAAAGGATTAGAAAATAACCCAGAGCTGTCCGAGAGCCAGTGATCTCCCTCACAGCCTTGCAGCTGAGGGCTGGGTCCAGTCCCACGGCAGTTCAGCGAGTTCAGCAGCTCTGCGCTGAGGTTAGGAGCTGGCCGCCGGCAGGAAGGGCAGCTCCTTGACCCTGCAAGGAAGCTCAGAGAGCCACGGACTGATCTCATGAGCTAGTCTCTAATTCCCCCTCTCTCCATATCCAATCTCTCTCTCTCCCTCTGTATCTATAGATCCATCTCTGGATCTCTGGTCTACTTCTACCTCCTCCACAGACACACTCTCCTGGCTCTGTTCTTCTGGTGAACCCAGATTTCTGTGTGGATGCAATTCTTCTGTAAGGATAAAGGAATTCCCAAGGCCCCTTGAGAGCATGCCGGGCCCCAGAGAAACAGCCATGTCTCTACACCCAGGAGGAGAAACAGCCGTGTCTGTGCACCCAGGAGCAGAAAGCTGTGCTCATTTGGGGTCATATACTCCAAAATGAATTTTTGAAGCCTGTTTAAACTTAACATCCAAAATAACTTTAACTGGACTTTATGGTAAACCTGGGAAGTGGGCACCCAGAAGAGAGGGGAGCATATAAAGCACTTATCCCTCGATATTCCTCTATAATTTAAAACCAGGAAGAAAATTCTGTTACCTAAAATAAAGACGAAAATCAAGTCATATTAACCACCAACTTATAACACTTGAGTTCTTCTGTCCCATAACAATCCGTTAAGCTCTACAGGTGTGAGAGTGCATGCCCCCCTCCCCAGCTCTGCGGAGGGGGAGGGGAGGACCGGGAGGCCGAGGGAGCACCAGAAGCTCAAGATCAGATTGAGCTATCTGGTAGATCTTGCCTCAAAGCAGACATGGGGGAACTGCCAGAGAAAAGACGAAAGAAGAAGATGGCGCAAAGCCATGGCAGAGAAAGGACAGAATGAAGAAACCAAGGGCGGAGTGAGAGTGCTGTGCCGGACACGGCGCGGGAGTGACAGGCGAGGGGCGCTCTTCACCTTGCTCAGCCTCAAGTCCTTTCCCGGATTCTGCCCCTCCTCTCTTCCGCACACAGCTATGGAGTAGCTGCGCTCCGAGGGGAACGGGCTTCCGTGAGCCCCCGGAGCTGAAGGCGGACACAATCATTACCCAGTGAGGGGTTCCGAACAGACTTCTTCACGAAGGAAGAGGTGAGCATCCTGCGGGTGGAATGGAGAATTTCCTCCGGGGAGGAGTCATTAAGTAGGCGTCAGTGGAAGACAGGAGCTCTTCACACCGAGGAAGGACACAGAAGGAGGACTTGCAGCTAGAGAATGGTGGAGAGAAAAGGGGAAGGAACAACCGGACCTGCCCCGGCCTGCCCTGCGTCTCCCACGCTGCGCTCGTTCCCGCGTGCACGCCTCGTGGGGCTACATTCACGTGGAGACTGCAGGATAAAATATTTGTACTAGAGTCTTCTCTAAAGAAGTTCATGTTTGACCCCAGTACGTTTGTTCCTCTTGCTCCTCAGCTCATAAAGACCTCATTTGACTGTTGACACATGTCATTTCTTTTTCTTGAGAGTGGTCATGAATGGGGTGTGCGGTTAGGAACTCCGCCAGCAGAAATGGGGCTCTACTTGAGCAAATATCCGTGGCCTGAGTGATCGACAATCTCTGTGCTCAGCCATTGGGTGGATGCTCCTTCCATACTCTCCACAGCCTGTCCTCACGCCCCATTCTGTGCCTCTCTACGCTCACATCTTCTCAGATAGCAGGTGTCTATTGGATGTAAAGATGCTGCTGGGCTGGGAAGGAGGCAGCTGTACCCAGCCCAGTGCAGGACGTTGAAGGAGGAAGTGGTGGACGGGGCAAACGGACTGGGAGCAGGTTGGGAACCCCTGGCCAGCCTGGGAGCCGGGAGGGGACTGCAGGGAGGCAGACGCTACCCCTGCAGATGGCCGCCTGGTCACGCTTCCACTGGGCAGTGGACATTTTCAGGGAACTTGCCATACTTCAATGGCAGATCATTGCACAATACAGTCTTCTCTCGTTCTCCATATGAAAGGAAATGATCCATTTCTTCATCTTTGCGTCTTTTGAAAATTGCTTTTCTGGCTTTGGGAAATCATAAATGGTTGGAGAAATGTTGTTCAGAGCCACCCAGTATAATGCTCATGCGATGCCACTGGACAGACTGCAGGCCTTGGTGGACACGGCGGAGCGCGGCCGGGCGGCTGCAGGCCTGTCGGCCTTCCACGCGGTTCTCTTCCTCGCAGCGCTCGGGGCTTCCTGTGGAACTAAAAGGTCCACATGGGTGAGAAGACCTTCGGCAAAAAGGACAAAATGGAGGTATTCAGTTCTCTGTGGACCAAAGGACCCCAATCAGGCCCACAGCCCCATGGTGCTGGCAGCCGTCAGCTCTGAGACCCGTTAAAACCCAAATAACGCTGAAAGCCAGGGACAGCTTTTGACTGGCAGATTGTCCAGGCACAGCCCACGTGTTGAAACCCCTTTTAACTTAATACTCAGGGAAGTCACAGTGGGTTTCTCATGCCATTTTGAGACAGTTAAGGCATTGGAATGCTACTTCCCCAGTTGTGGAAAATGGAAGCTAAATAATCTGTCCGAGCGTCTGCACAATTGAGAATACACATCTACAAGCGTGCCATGGATTGGACTGCACTAGCATTTATCTAGCTGTGCACGTGGCTCGTGCAGATAACCACAGTTGCTTGGGAGATGGAGATCTGAAGGCTCCGGTTTGAGGCCAGCTGGGTGGAAAGTTCATGAGGCCCCTTCTCCCTCCAGAGCAGGGCTGGCAACGCCTCCCCAGCATGCTATGTGGTAGGATGAGATCTGGAAGACCACGGGGCCCAGGCCCCCCGGGCGGAAATGTCCTCTAAGGAAGGAAAACCAGATGCAGCAATTCCAGATATGGTGGGAAGCTTAAGAAAGATGGAGAGCTCTTCAACATTGGTGTTATGAGGGATGCTTTGGAATATGGCACAGAAAGCAAAAGTAAGCAAGTCAAGATGGCTCTTCATGGCCAAAGAAATGTCATGAGCAGGCAGCCACAGTATGGACGTACTGCTTGCAAAACGTATATCCAGTTAAGGATTAATATTTAAAATGGGCTAAGAACCCAAGTAAACATTTCTCCCAAGAAAACACACAAGTGGCCAGCCAAAGGATGCAAAGCTGCCAATCACTGGGAAAATGCAAATTAAAACCACAAAGCGATAAGACCTCACACTAATTAGGATGAGATAACAAGTGTTTGCAAAGATTTGGAGGAAACGGAACCTTCCCATGTTTTGGTAGGAATATAAATTGGTGCAATCACATGGAAAACATTATGACATTGCTCCACAGTATTCATAATATAACTGCTACATGAGGTAACGATCCAAAACCTGTATAGATGTATGAATGTGCTCACGCAAGGGAAACAAAAACCAGTATATCAAAGAAGTATCTGCGCTCACTTTGTAACATTACCTCACAAAAGCCAAGCTGAATCAACCTATGTCCTTCAACAGATGAATGGATTAAAAAAATAGGGTATAAATGTGTAACAGAATGCTAGTGAGCCTTCAATAGGACAGAAATTCTGACCTTACTACAATGTGAATGAATCTTGAAGATTCTTCTTTGTTATGCTAAATAAAATAAGTCAAACAAAGGAAGACACCCTGCATGGTCTCACTTCTAAGAGGAATGGAGAAACGCGACATAGAAGCAGGGCCTGGGGGGGATTGCTCGGAGCCAGGGTTGCTGAGGAGTGAAATGTTGATTGAAGGGTGTGCACTCCGTTTCAAACGCGTGAAGCTCTAGAGACCTGATGCGAAGCACAGAGACGGTAGCTCGTAATATACTGTGTACTTGGCATTTGCTTAGCTTGTGTGTCTCAAACATCCTAAGTCCTAGGGAGGCTCTGGGTGTAGGCCTATGGTCTTTATATCATAATAGATACAGACATCAAAGTATCATGCTGGGTATTGAGGCTGGTATTATAGCAGGTTAATATTACCGAAATTACCAATATCTTGGAGATACATAATTTTGTCAACTGTAGCTCATAAAGCTGAAAAATGGAAGCCCTGGAAAACACAAATGGTAACATTCCTGCGTTTCAAGACTAATTCAAGGGACTAATCTTCCAAGAATTTTTGATAGCATCCCATCCCATAAAACATGCTTCCGTGATTTCTATCGTTAGCTAAACGACGCTATCATCTCACCAGATGGTAGCCCAGAAGACCAGGGGAGGTTTTGTTCTGTTGTCATGGGGGGAGGGGAACATTTTAGGAGGTGGTTGTCAATCCTGGGAATTAGAGACGTCTCCCTGAAGTTTAAACTGCCTCCAACCATATTTTAATTTTAATTTAATTTTAGGCATCGGTTCCTAACACCCATTATCCATCCAACAAAGGACTAGGAAAAGTTGGAGAAACACAGGCGGGGATGGGGTCAGAGACGAGCATCTTGAGGACAGAGGCCACGTCCCAGGTTGAGTGGTGGTCCCTTCCGCTTCCTCTGCTTCCTCTAGACACAGGTCCAAGACACAGAGCTGGGGAACGATGGCTATCTTGCCCATCATCACATACAAGTTCGAATACCTTTGAGTGCTAGGATTCCATTTGGTACTATTAGCCTGCTATTACTATCAGTGATTTTCACTGTGATGGTCTGAGTCATCGAGAAGCCTTTTCCTTCCCCACCCTGGGTGGCTTTTATTTAATATGCTACATTATGCGCAATAAAACCTTTGGATTTAATAAGAGGCAGCCATGAACTGCTCAAATGTACCAGCAGTGGTTTGTCAGATCACTCTGTTTCTCTTAGATAGCTGGGTGGTATTGTAGGCATGATTAATTGATGACAGGTGTGAGGCCTTGTGCCTGGAGGGTTGAGGTTGCACGCAGAGCTCTCCCCACAGCTCCTACGCGGCAAGCAGTTGTGATGAAGAAGTCATCTCTATGATTTACTACCAGCACACACACGCACACACACACACACACACACACACACACACACACACACACACACACAATCACGTAAGGATTTTGCAATCAGCCATTCATCCTTCACTCATTTCTTAGCAGTGAGCCTGCTGTCTCTTTCTGCATCTCCCCATCTCCCACGGCTTAAGAACCCCACAGCATGCTCAGTTCCCAGGCCTGCCGTTACTATCCTCCACACCAGACAAACAGTCTGTTCACCCTTGTGCTCCATCCCTTCCTCTCGAGTGCGTGGGCTGGGTGACGGGCCGGTGTGGGATGCTGACTCAGGGAGGTCTCTGGCTTTATAGTCGCATGCCCGTGCCTCGTTGTTGGTCAGTGACTCCAGGGCCATGCGCAGGTGGGGGTGTTGCTCACATCACCTTCCCTCTGGCCTCTGTCGGGGTACGCACTGTCGGGGTGCACACTGTCAGGGTGCACACTGTCCGGGTGCACACTGCGGTCAGCCTCCTGGTGGATGTGGGTGATTAGAACCTGTGAGATTGAGCCCTTTGCATAGGAAGTTCCGACAGCTTCTGTGATTTTTCTGTGTAGTTTCGTCTCCAGTTTCCTGTTCAAATCTCGAACAACCATTTCCAGTATACATTTCCTCCTAAAATTAAATGAAACTTTTAGCAGAAGGGCACTTGGATCTTTATATATTCCAGGCAGTTTTCTTTCAGCCACACTGTCAAATATGCTGCTGTCTTCCTCGGTGGTACCATTTGTCTTTCATGATGATAAAGAAAATGTCCAGGACAAAACTTAATTTTAACTTCTAATTTTCTTCCTTAAAGATTCCTTTCTTTGTACTTGGTGCATCTTTAAAAAAATTGTTAACACCTGTATACAATGGAATAAAATGCAACCATTAGAAAGGACAAAATAATGACATTTGCAGGGAAATGGATGAAACTAGAAAAAAATCATTTTGAGCGAGGTAAGTCAAGAGCAGAGAGACAAATGGCACCTGGTCTCCCTGATAGGTGGATGGTAAATCCAAAATGCAAGAGATATGACAAAGTAAACAGGACTCAAGAAACAAAGGACCTCCACTCATCTTGTGAGTTCATCTTATCATTTCTGAATGACTCCGTGTTCTTGGCTTCATATATGGTATATACATGTGCACTGAGGGGAGCTAGGAGGAGGACACAGAATCAGAGGAAAACAGGGGGAAAATACAACAGAGAGGCCCATCAGCTGCACTGGACATTGATGAAAATGAACTAAGCAACTCAAGGCAGCAATGGGAGGGAGGGAAGGAGAGGGAAGGAGGGAGCAGCTGACACTAAGCAGAAGGAGAGAAATGTACATATCACCTGACATGGAAGAAATAGCTGTAGTGTCAGAACTCGTAGACTTCACAAACATTACAGACCACGAGAATGAGCATTTGCCTTGTGAAGGTTAAAATGTGTGTAAGTATCACCATCTCACAACACTGTGAAAAATTCATTTGCATAAAAACGGTTAACATTGCTTTCACTTGAGAATATTTACTATAAGAAATTTCCTCTTGGTTTTAGCCAATTTAGCGTGTGTGTGTGTGTGTGTGTGTGTGTGTGTGTGTGTGTGTGTGTGTGTGTGTGTGCGCACGTGCAGGCACATACACACCAATCCTGGGCCTGAACTCAGGACCTGGGCACGGACCCTGAGCTTTTCCACTGAGGGCTCATGCTTTGCCACAGGCATACGTGTTCTCTTCTGGTGTTTCTGGTCGTTAGAAGATCACTGTCCCACTGACTCTCCTGACTGGGCCATATGTCTGTCTGTCTGTCTGTCTGCCTGTCTGTCTGTCTGTCCCCTTACCTTTCTCGCCCAGTGTAATGGGCCGAGATGGCAGCAAGCCACTGTTTTGTAAGGCGGAAGAGAATGGAAGGCCTCATCTAACTGTGATTTGGGGTGTCTACTGCCCCCTCTTCCGTGGTCAGCGTGGACCAAGACACTGGCTGCGTCTCAGTCACCGAGGGTAGGGGAAGGCCGGCTCACTCGGCTTGCGGGAGGAACTGCTGGCAGCACGTGGTACGCGGCAGAGTCGGCTGGGCTCTGGGCAAACTCCGAGTGCTGAGCCCTCACCTCTGCTCCCAACAAGTTTCTGGATGGGGTGCAGGTCCACGGGCCCAGGGCCTGCCGAGAGGAGGCCCGGTGGGGGCTGCATCTGGCAGTGGCACGGGTTTGGCTGGAACCCGCAGTTGGGGAGCAGTGGCCCCGCACCTGCGTCCCTCTGGGTGGCCGGGCTGTGGAGTGTGCGCCGCTGTCCGAGCTCACACGCGCTCTCGGGGACTCTGGGTGCCGTCTTTATTGTGTATGGCTGCCGTTGATGAGGCCAGAGTGTTCTGTGCTGGAGCGGGCGCTGGAGCGAGCGCTGGAGAGGGCGGCAGCCTCGGAACACAGCGGGCTCTCGTCTCTGTCCGGCTGTGCTCGCGTTGTTTCTGCATGGCAGGTCATGGAGAATTTCCGCCTCAGCGGCAGCAGGTGCTTTCTCCATGGAGGTATGCCTCCTTTCAAACGCCTGTTGCCTTGGGGATTTGAAGGTCAAATGGATTCTAGTGTTTTTCTGGGCCTGGTGCTTACCAGGATACTTGGCTTTGTCAGGAGCAATCTGGCCTATTCAGGGCCTTCGGTGAGTCCCCTGCTCCTGTGCCGCTCCCACCGCCCGGCCGGGCTCCTCCGCTGCCACTTCTCTCTGTGCCTGGGTGGCTCTTGTTCCATATTTCTCCATCGGTCAGATGACCTGAATCTCCTAACGTCTCCCATTGCATACTACTGAACTGCACGTTCACACAACATGCTGAGAGGTCAAGGTTGAACTCTCGGGCTGGGAAGGTGGCTCAGTGGTAGAGTGCTTGCCTTGCATGCATGAGGCCCTGGGTTCGATTCCTTAGCACCACATAAGCAGAAAAAGCCAGAAGTGGCACTGTGGCTCAAGTGGTAGAGCGCTCACCTTGAGCTGAAGACCTGAGGGACAGCACCTAGGCCCAGAGTTCAGACCCTACAACCAGCAAAAAAAAAAAAAAAAAGGTTGAACTCTGTACATCCATTACCAGTGCCAGCTTTATGTGTTGGAAAAGCTGGTCAGTCCAAAAAAAAAAAAAAAAAGAATTTTGTGGCTCTTATGAAGGGAGAAATTGGGAAGAGGCCTGGATTTGAAGCCAGGTTTTGAACAATAATACCAGAAAACAAATTCTGGTTTCTCTCTTTCAATTTCTTCAAAGTTGGTTCTTTGCTCAGAGGCCTTGTGTATTAAAAACCATTTTGAATTCATTTGCTCATTCACTTATTGGATTATGTTTTTTCTTTGGTACTTAATTGTTTTTAGTTCTTATTATATTCCAGGTATTAATCTCTTCTCAGATGAATACTAGCCAACATTTTCTTCCTATTCTGTGAGATGTCTCTTCTGATATTTGCTTCCATTGCTATGCAGAAGTTTTAAATCTGAAACAAATTAGTCCCTTAGTTCTTGGTCTTTTTTTCTGTGCTGGAACTTTGTTCAGAGACTTATTGCTTGTCCCATACACTGTTTCAAAGTTTCAGATCTGACATTAAGGTCTTGGATCCATTTTGAATTGATTTTTGCATAGTCTTTGAGCAGGAGATATAAAAAGGTCACACTGAAACACATCTTTAAAAATACAAAGAAGACAGAAGGGAGCGGGGAGCGGGGTGGGGTGGGGGACAAGAAAGATCCAGAGACAGTGGATACAACCAACGAATGTTAGATATGTTCGGGAGATGTCACAGTGCTAATGAATGTGCTAATGAAATCAAGGCAAGCTAGAGGCTGCCTGATGGTTGGTTACAGGGTCGCACGTCAGCCCCCAGGGGGAGAGAGAGCGTTCCTTTCCTCAGTTCCTGCCCGTAGGAGCACTGTGCCGGCTCTGAGCCTGTTCAGGGCTGCAGGGTTTAGTCCCCGTTCTCACGCTGTGTGGTGGGGCGGAGCTGAGAGAGCCCGGGTAGAGCAGAGAACATGGTCAAGGGTGCATCCACACTCTTCTGAGACACTGCTCAGAAGAGCACCGAGGTTCTTCGAGGATGTTATCATCTCCTCGGCCCTCAAGACACCAGCGTTTCGGATGCCCTTCTCTGAGAGGAATGCTGGGAAATGTTCTTTATGGCAAGATTTATATGAGATAGGTAATAGTTATAGATCAAAATCTCCCAACACCAGACATCTTCCTGCTACACTCACTTAAAACCTGACCAGAACTAGTACGCTCACGTTCTAAACCATGAGGATATGAATAGAGTATTCTTGCTATAAGGAGATATCCTAAATCAGTAGATATAGGCTGCAAGAAGTCAGCTTGCCTTTCTCATATTATTTGCTAATATTCAGTTCAACTTAATTGTCTTGGAGCTCTAGACAGACATACCAGCTTTTCTCCAACTTTACGTGATTATATGCACCAGCCTCAATTTTTCCCCTTTTTAGTCACTTATAAAGGTTTTCAGTGTACTATTTTACCACTGGAGAAAATCTGAGTGGCACAGAACTCCCTCCTCGGTCAGGGAGTGATAATTCTGCCTCGTGAGGGTTCCCTAGGTAACTGGCAGTTTTCTTCCACAACATGGCTCAGTCACAGTTTGAGGCTCTTCTATCATTTTTGACATCCGGATCTGAGAAACACTTAGTTTTTTTTTCAGGGGTTTGAGAGTCACATATGACTGAGAACTCTTTTAAGACCAGGCTGGAAACGGGCACACACACACACACACACACACACACACACACACACACCACACCCCCCCACCACACATACACCACACACACACACCCCCTCCACACACAGCATAAAAGACTGCCTTCTGGAAATTTGTTTGAAATTGAGAGTTTTTTTCGAATTTGAAATATTTTTCCCTAATTAGGAAAGATGATCTTTTGGTTGGGTTTGGGGGGAGCCCCCAGGTGCAAGCTAATGTCTAGTGCTGAAGGGTTGGGTGTGATGGTTTAATCTACGCTTGACCTTAGCCACAAGGCCTAGACGTCATCTGCACTTTTAGCCTCCATTCTGTCCCTCCTTTGAGGTACTTTGCTGCTAGTCATGGCTTTGGAATTGCCTTCTTTGGTTTCCCCCTTCTTTGTCACCAAGGGACTTGATCTACCCACTCGGGCATGGAACATTCCAAGTGCTCATTCCTATATCTGTGCAGAGCAGACCCAGGTCGCCAACTTGAGGAGCAGACCTCCTGCATTTGTCTTTCTCTGGGAGGGTGCGGGAAGAGACAGCCGGATGTGGGTTTTTTTCTGATCAGAAGCCCTAGATTTGATCTCTGTAGAAATGAGGATCAGTTAACTTGAAGAGCCTTTGAGTGTCTGTGTATAAAATTAGACCTAAAAATAAAAACCTCAGAGATTCAAGGGTGGTAATTCTGGATGCTCCGATTTCTATCAGGCTGTCCTAGCTGTGAGCACGGCAGGGTCGGCGTGACGCTGGTTGCCAAATCCAGGCCAAGGCTGGGGCAGACCCAGGGAAAATCTCCACGGAAAACTTCAGTCACTCTCCTCCAGCCTGCAGATGACTCACACACAGTATTTGTGTCTGCCAAGACCTCAAATTCAGCCTACCATGTATAAAATACCTCAAATTCTACCTACCATGTTTAAAAGAACTACTAAGCACACTTTTTAAATCTATTTCTTCCCCGAGCATGGTGACCTAGGCCTGCAGTTCCAGAACTCAGAAAGATAAAGCAGGAGGATCCAGAGTTCAAGCCCAGCTTGTCCAGTTCCCCAGCCTATGTTTTACTGAACATATGCAGACTTATTTTCTTCTTGTCATTGTTCTGTAAATCATCCAATATCATGACTACTTCATGGCACCAATGTATCAAGCATTGCCTAACATCTGGAGATGGAGGATTGCATAGATGAGACACAAACACCAGCCTCCTGCCTAGGAATCAGAGCCTGGAAGGGTGGAGGCCAGGGTGAACCTGGGACCAGTCCCCATGGGGGTTGGTGTTGGCTGGATTGGTTCCCTAATGTAGAGTTGCCATCTTGAGACACTTCAAATAAATCCAGGGGCTAGAGGAATTTTTCATTTCCATCTCCCATGATAATATACCATTGTCATGTCCCAGATGCTCACGCTGGGAGCCCCTAGCTCATCTTGGACAAGTTCTAACTGCCACCCTCTCATCTAATAAATCATCTTCCAGCCCCCTCTCCTACTGCCTTGGGTCAGTCAGCAATTAGCGTCTCTCCCTTAAACTATTTCAGCTTCTTAGCAAGAATGCCCACACCTTCTGATAACAATTCTCAAATGTACCATGCATCCTCATTAGCGCCGGAATCATTATTCTGCAGATGTAATGAGGCATTTTTCTTAATGCATTGAATTTTTTTCAAAGGCTGTTTTTTATTTCCTTTTTCCTTTTTTTTTTTTGAAATAGAAATCAGTAGGAATGTTTCATTATGACATTTAACACTCAAATCCTCACCTTCTCCAAGGATAGAACTAGAAGAGTACGTGAACTGCATGCGTACATTTCCTGAGATGACAAGTACAAGCACGTCCAACTTCTAGTCTGGCTTTGAGTAGTTGTAACTAATGACCTCGTCCTCCTGTGACCTGGTCCCGCAACCTATCTCTCCTTGTGAAAGCCGGAGACAGGAACCAGAGCCGCATCACGGTTACAGTCCAGGTGTGACTCACGGGTATTGAATATGTAGCCCCCTCCCCCGCTGGGGGCAGCTGTGTACCTGGATTGTGGGAGTCCGACTTCTTCAATGGATTCTCACCCTGATGAGTTCACAAGTTTGGGGAGGTGATACAACCTTCCAGAGGTGGGGCACAGACGGGCAAAGTCGGTCACAGGCGCTGGCATGAAGGGCATGCCTGACCTCTGGTCCCGCCAGGGCTCTCTTGCTTCCTGACCACTATGAGGGAAGCTCTTTCCTCCACCATGCCCTTCTGCCATGACTCTCTTCTCTCCACAAGTCCAGAAAGGCCAGAGCCAGGCAGCCATGGGCGGGGAAGTCCGGATCCCTGAGCCCAAATACATCTGTTCTCCTTTCAAAAAGGAGCATTTGTCCAAATGCATGTAAGTATCTCCACGTTCACAAGTCTGATAGCTAAAATAAAACAACCAGAGTGTTGGAAATGGTGAGGTGGTGAAAGCTCTTGAGAGATGGATGTTCAAATTCTGAAGCAGAGGTGACCTTACTGATAGTAAATTAGAATTCAATATGTAATTATAAAAAGGGTACAGAATTATATGATGGAAAAGAAGGTACAATGAGCCAAGAAGAAATTACAGATACAATTTTCTATAGCAAAGAAGGTAGGACTAAAATAGCCAAAGCCCAAAGACAGCTGGCGACGTGACTTCCTCCGGGAAGCTGTAACACTGCTGTCAGAAGGTAAAATGCCTTAGAAAGCATAAAGACCACTTGACTCCATTTTCTTCAAGATTCTGATACTGCTTAGAGACTCTGAGCTGTGCTGGTGCAAACATGTTTGTTTTCTGCCCCTGTGTCCTTCAGTCCTGAAAACATGCTTTGAATTATTTACTTGCTAGCTAGAGACTTTTTAAGTTGGTGGTGGTTCTGGGGCTGGAATTCAGGGATTATAGCCCTTGCTTGGTTTTTCACTCAAAGCTGGTACTCTACCACTTGAGCCATACCTCAACTTCTGCTTTTTTTTTCCTTGGTAACTGGAGATTGGAGTCTCACAGACTTTCTTGCCTAGACTGGCTTTGAACTGCAATTCTCAGATCTTAGTGTGAGTAGCAAGGATTACAGGCATGAGCCACCAATCCTTGGTGATTTTAATACATGTGGAGTGTCTCAACCTTATTGTTACATGTCTCTATGATTTTCATTTCCATATTTGCTATTATTTATTTGTTCTACTTCCATATTGAATTTGTTTTGTCTGAATATTTGTATTTTAACTCTATTTCTTGACTTTGAACATCCTTTTAAAATTAACTTATTTGTATTTTATAAAATTAACCTTTTTATTTTCTTAATCTGTTAATAATTTTGGGTATATAATTTTTCCAGTCTCTTCAATTACTATTTATTTTCATGTTAGACTATGTCCTTAAATGTCTAATGCTTTTGGAGTTTCTGATCATATGTAAGCTGAAAACTGGAAAGCCTCAGTTGTCTGTGGGTTGCTGGATAGAATATGTAAGGTAGATTAATTGTGTGGTCTCCCTCTCTATCTCCTTCCCTCCTTCCCTCCTTCCTGCCTTCCTTCCATTCTTCCTCCCTTCACTCTCTCTGTTCCCTTCCCTTCCCTTCTTTTCCTTCCTTCTTATACTTCCTCAGAGGTGGGGTACCACTGAAGTCATGTCCTAGACCATTAGAATGTCTTCCCAACAAATGCATTTATGAATTCATGAATTAATATGTACATGGGTACATTCATATATATAAAATATAATGCAGATATTTATATCTATCTAGATTGGTAGATAAATAAATAGCATTCCAAATCATTTAGCACTTTCAAAAAACAAATAGGCAGAATAAACAAAATTATTCACAAAGAAGTGGGTGAAGAGTAAACAAATGTATGGACACACATGGTTTGTGTTCATATATATATATATATATATAAATGTGTGTGTGTATATATACAGATGTACTCTATGTAATATATAATATAAAGGCAATAAAAATTGCCTTGTGATCTTGGGACAATTCCCTTCACAGGCTTATAAACCTTCCCTTGTCAGGACACATAAAGTTGATGATTAGCTATGCTAATTTAAATAATTTCTCCCTTTATAACCTGTTAAATTAAAACCATTTGCACTAAGGAAGCATACTGTTCTTGGCCATATTTGGGAGAGCCTGCTATGTAAGAGGGGAAAAATGCCCCCCGCATTTACGTTTCTTTGTTGTTGTTGCACATTTAAAGTATATGCTTTCAATTTAAGCTTAGTAGAAAGACTCAAGAAGTGCCAGAAGTCATTCACTTGGGATAAAGCATTGAGTTCCACACTAATCAATGCTTACATGTTTGCTCTGATGGAGCACGTGCATGTGTGTATACATGCTTCCTTAATGCAGAAATTGAGTTGATGGCACAATGATCAGAAGGAAAGTCAGAAGCCAGCCAGATGCAGAAGCTCTGGCTCTCAATTCCCCATGGCACTGGGTCGTGGTTGAGCTTGGAGGCGGTCTGGTCCCAGCCGCACCGTGTCTGCAGCCTGTGAGACCCTGAAGTACAGCGTCCGGAAAAGCACTGCCCAGAGCTTGACTCATAGGAATGGTGACATTTTAAAAAGCGTGACTTCAATATACTATTTTTACATTGTGAAAGGCCCCACCCCACCATACCATGTCTGTGCAATCCATTGCAGTGGTGGCGTTCAGCGCATTGCAGTGGTGGCGTTCAGCGGTCTGACGTGCGTCGGAATTCCTACAACTACTGTCCTCTGTCCTCGTCTTCACTCCTTCCGCCTTGTGGTCCTGAAATGCTCTACCTGCTAATGGAGAGAGGAAGAAGGTGTTCCGAGCGGTCAGCAGATGAGATCACAGGACACACGGGGAACCGCATTGCGAAGGACTGTGACAGAGTTATCCCCAGGGCTCGGGAACAGCTGGAGAACGGATGCGTGCAGAGTCGCTGTGGTCCCATCCAGCCAGCGACCCACTCCAGGCTCGACCCGTGGCACTGGGACACGCGTGTCCATGTGGTTGCTGATGAAGTCACTCACCTGGTGCACTGGCTTAGAATTCCAATGCCGCTGACTTCCTTGCCTAACAGCATCTACTTATTTAGATTTTAAAGCTGCTTGCTCCCTCGTTTGTACATTTAACAGCATCCTTTTAGCTGTGAAACAGAGCGGCGTTGCTGCTACAGAGACGGAGCCCCACGTGTCCATCTGTTCTCTCCCGTCCCATGACGAGGAGGTGGCGGCGTGGCTGAGGCCGTAGGATGGAGGCCTGTGGTCTCGGCTCACGCCAGGATGCAGAGCCAAACTGGTCCCTGCTGGAGCCTCGGTTGCCACTCACCCCTGCCCCTGTTCATCTTGTTTGTAACCAACAAGTACGATGCAATGGGAACCGTTGAACTTTGTAAAGAACATCAAATTATTCAGAACTGCGGCGTCTCTGAATTTCTCAGTATTCCAAAGGAAGGCAAACCACCTCTTAATGTTTCAAGGTGAAGTTCAGCTCAAAATGTGATCTATTTCGTGCGTTATTGCCATCATCCAAAACATTCATTACGAGATTGAGCAAATGCATTTTCTTCTGCAGTTTCTTCCAAGGAGCACGATTCTAATGGAAGCTCCTTCATGGCTTCAGCTAAGTGGAGTGGTGGCCCGCTGGGGAGGCGGCCTCACCGTGTGGACCTGTGGTCACACGAGCAAAGCCCTGCATGTCGTGGCTCACTGGTGTGGATTCCCCTGGTGCTGGTCCCCCGGCGGCCAAAGCTAGCGGGGTCCGGCCACCGACCGGGGGCTGGGACTCCTGAAGTCAGGAGGAAACTCTCTTCTTCTTAAGTTGTTTGTTTCAGGATTTTCTTCTTTTGTACTTATTCATGTACTTACTAAAATTGTGAATCATACGTGACATTTTCCATTCTTCTACATTATAAATAAATAAATGTTTTACAATTATTTCCCCTTTGGAGTATTCTTTGGGAATTGTGGGTTTTCAAAGATTCAACTTATTTCATGAATTATGTTTCTTATTGAGATTCAACCTTTTAAATTGGGTATGGTTCTTTTCCCATCTCATGATACCTCAGAAATCCAGGAAAAGATTCATGCTTTTTCTTTTATAAAGATGGCTGAGAGAGCCTTGATCTTTCCCTGCCATAAGCAGAGAACCTCAATTTCCCTCTGTTCAAGTGCATGGGGGTACCCATAATATGCTGTCTTAGTTACATGGTTGGAAGCTAATATGATGCTCTCTGTGTTATATTAATGAAAGAGGTACAAGGTATTCATCCTAAAAATCACAGGTGCATGATATTTTTAATACAACAGTGACCTTTTCCCCCTCCCCCTCCCTCTTCTCTTCCCCTCCTCTTCCCCCCTCCTCCTCCCCTCCTCCTCCCCCTCCTCCTGCCCCTGCTCCTCCCTCTCCCCCTCCTTCTCCTCTTCCCCTCCACCTCCTCCTCCTCCTGCCCCTGCTCCTACCTCTCCCCCTCCCCCTCCCCCTCCTCCTCATTCTAGGATTTGAATTTAGGGCCTTCCTCTTGAGTCCCTAACCCACCGCCCTCAGCCACTGCTTTGCTTTGCTTATGTTTTTCAGACACCTTCTTTTAGCACCCTGGACTGCACCTTTCTCCTCCCCATCCAGCCTCCGGTACTAGTGAGCCGGCGATACAGACACACACATCCACGCTTGGCTTGTTTTCTGAGGTAGGCCTTGCTAAGTATTGCCTCAAACTGTGATCTGCCCATCTCTGCCTCCTCCATAGCTGTAACTGCTGGAGTGCACCGTACACCTACCTGACCTTTATTCCTCACAAAATACCTAAACGGTTTACTTTTCTCCTAAGTTGATTGCCTTTCTTTCTTTCTTTCTCTCTCTCTCTTTCTTTCTTTCTTCCTTTTTTCATCAGTTGTGGGACCTGAACTCTGGGCCTGGGCGCTGTCCCTCAGCTCTTCAGCTCAAGGCTAGCACTCTACCATTTGAACCACAGCACCACTTCTGGCTTTTTTCTGCCTATGAGGTGCTGAGGAATCACACCCAGGGTCTCATGCATGTGAGGCAAGCGCTCTACCACTGAGCCACCTTCCCAGCCCCTGATTGCCTTTCTTTAAAAATCCCAGTAGGCTTCATTGTCCATTTTGTTTTGGGCTATTGTAGTTCCTTTGTATTTTACAATTTGGGCTTTCCTGTACTAAATTTAATTCTTTATGCTTACATTAAACTATCAATGAGATGTTATAAAATGCAAAATTACATGAATGGCTATCTTCTCTCCAATTGCCATATATACTTGTACATTCATTTCTAAGTGTTTCTTCAAAGAACTGGAACATCAGAAACACTATACGTGGTCTATATGGTGAAAGGCTTTCGGTAGCTTCATGGTATATTTCATTGAATAACTGTATTTTTATGCTGCATGTCATGAAGTATTAGCTGCATATTACGAGTGAGTGAATAAAACTTGCACCTTCTCTGCACTCTAATTTATCAGAAACTTGGAACCGTTTGGGATTTAAATTGTGTAATTAGTTTGGCTCTAGCACAAGCACGTTTGGGACGTGAAAGAACAGAGCTCACCAAGAGTAATGACAGGCCGGCGCGAGGCCGGAGAGCTGGACAGATGGAGGTAATTCCGGTTAAGTGTCCTCTTCTGGACGGCTTGGAAACACAGCAGGACGCTATCCAAAACTGGGCCGCAACACGCAACCTCAGAATTGCACATTTGTTGAAAATAATAAGATACAAGCTAGAATGAGGCGAAGTCTAATTTATAAGTAACATTTGCGTTATGCTGGGTGGTGGAGAGCCACCTGGCTGGCCTATGCAGCAGAAGTTGCTAGAACTGAGTGCAGGGTTTCCTAGAGTTGTTATTTAGTTGTAGTTTAGCTTTCAATGTCTCTCTGAATCCAAAGAGTTAGAAGAAGGAAATGTTGACAATAGTCCTTATGGACTCTCGAGAGCCATCGTCAATGAGAACTTGGTTTTGCTTTGAACAGGGAAGTCCTGTTAGGCTGTGGACCCCGGGGACGGCACCTGCTCTGTCTGCTCCCCTCTTCCGCTCTCTGGCATGTGGGCACAGGACAGCATCCCTTAGCACGAGGAGATGCCACACTACCAGGGTTTGTGTCACAGAGAAATCACAGGCACGCACTTGTGAGGAGAATTGTGAGAAGAGCTTCCACCTGGAATGAACACCGCACCGGCCGCCACCAGCGCCGGACACACAGAGGTTTCTTCAGAAGAAGTCTTAAGTGCTATGTCCCACATGGAGTAGTGGGGTTTCTGACGTGTCTGCCATGGAGGTCACACTCTGTCATACTTGAGCCGACCAACTACGGCAATGAGCAACCGGTCTGGACATCAGTTTATCAGCGTTGTCTCCCTGTCCTCCCTTGGTTTAGGAGCTGTTAAAAGAAAACGACAACAGCAGTTCTTCCTTTTTTCCTTTGCAGTCAGTGTGCTGAGACTAAGTGTTCTTCCTCGTCTGCCCAGCCCAGCCCTCCACGCAGGGTTCTCGGTCACGCTGCGGCTAGCTGTGGAAGGAACTGTGTGCTTTTCCCTGCAGATGCAGAGAAGAGGTCATGTGGTGTTGGACTGTTTGTGGCTCTGCAGTATCCATGGCTCTCCAAGAAGTCTGAGGGAAGAGGGAGGGAAAAGAGGAACAGGTTTGAACGATTGGTTCTTTCCCACTTTCTGGGTTAGAGCACCGATCCGAGTGAGCAGAGTCCACCGAGAGGGGAAGAAAGTAGCTGCCCAACAAGAGTGCGTGGGTGCGGGATGCAGGCCGCCAGCGGCCCGGGCTTCTTGTTGGGTCCAGCGGCCCGGGCTTCTTGTTGGGTGCCTCTGGGCACAGGGCTGTAATCTGCGTCTTGGAGGCGCGCCGGCTGAGCTGAAGGCTGCTGTGTGGAGTTGTGCTTTCAGAAGCAACAGACCACAGGGCTCGGTGGGTTCCCTGGCCGAGGGACCCCAGAGAGCGGCCACATTGTCTTATGCGTCACCCCACCTCGTGCGGTGACCGCACCCCCGACAGAGCGCCCCAGGAAGCCAACGCAGGCACAGCCACCAAGCCATCAAGACTGTGATGGCCGACACGACTTCGTAGGCCGCCCAAATCCAGCCCTGGGCAGGGTAACCTTGTTGTCCACTTCCTTAAAATTGACTGAGGACTGGCGTCCAGACGCATGCTGACTGTGCAATAGGGAATGTATGGGCGTATCAAGCAGCAAACATGCCACCCAGAGTGACTTTGGCGGGGACTCGCCTGCGGTTTGAATCTGCAGCACAGCCAGGGCCTTCCTGAGAACCTATCACCAGGCTGCAGGGAGATCTCCCGAAAATGACCCATGGCTAAATACCAATTCTTAGATTTTCTTTTGCTTTAACCTCATTAGTAAAACTGGTAACTTTTGCTTAAAGCTACATTTTACACAACAAAACAGAAATGGAAGTATTTTGCTGAAGAACCAACAAGGTTCAAGAGCTGTTCATTTCTTTAAAAATGAAAGCGTTAAATAACAGAAGTATTTTTGTATTGTGGGAGCTTCAATATCAGATGTTTGGTCTCGCTATGTAAGGTTCCTTCGTATTTAAAATTTGAAAGTCCTTTGGGATATTGCTGAAAGTCTTTCTTACTGAAAATTAAGTGGTCTATTATGAACTGATAGGCTGTGAGTGATATTATTATTTCAACCACAAATGGCTTTTTTGTGAGTTAACATCGAAATGGTATGTTTGTGTTAAGCTGCTAATTAAAGCAAGCCATTTTGATTTATACAACAATTACAGCTAGTGAGTTTTTTTTTTTTAATCAAGCTAAAGTTGAGGACTGGCCCTTCGACCGGTCCTTAGCATGCCAAAAAGAGCTCCGAACTCCTGGTACAAGATCTTACATATGATAAACATGGGTTTTCAACTCCAATCTGTGTTCTCATTGGTGACTAACTTAATGTGCTTTGGATACGCCCAACCTCAGTTACACTTGCAAGGAGGCTCTAATTCCCCACTAGTGGTGTTCCTCATTCCCCATGTGGACGGGTGGGTCATTGTCACCAAGTCACCACGTAGATGGCAATAATCAGTCAGCAGCTCCACCACCTACTCCTCCTTTTTTCCCTGTAACTGTTCTTGCTCTGTGTTTATGGCAGACTCCTCTTTCTTGCTACCGTGGTCCTGAGTTAGAGACGAGCCATGAGGAAAAAGCTCCCACAGTTCAGCTGATGACACTGAATTCTCTCCAGTGTGTCACGTGAGGAGAGTGGAGGGTGGGACTTTCTGATGATTAATTCCACACGGACGGACACGGAGAACAAACTTCCTGGACTTTACTTTCCTACTAAATCCTGGCAAGCCAGCCAGCGGCCTATGAAATCTTTGATTCATTTCTGTGGGCTGTGAGGCAGACATGACTGGGCCTGGACTTGTGGAACTTTTCCTGGTGAATGCTGTGGCGATATCAGGACCGGCGGTAAGTCAAGCAGGATCATCTCCCCCACACAAAGGACACAAGGTCATTTTAAAAGGAAGGCAAGCACATCTGCAAAGCCAAAGGCAGCGTTAAAGTGAAGATCATGCAGAAATGGTTCCTAGCTCTCACACACCTACTTTGCGCAAGTGTGGTACCAAAGGTGGCTGCCAGGAAGAAAAGCTGAGTTTAGAGCATCAGCCCTGCAGAGGTCCAACTCCCTTCCCGCACTATTTCCTGCTAGTGAACGAAGAGCCTTAAAGTTTTAAGGGAGATCACAAAATTAAAAATTCACACTATCATTGCTGAAGTCGGTTTTCTTTCCAATTGTTGGGAATAGAAACCAAAGCCTTGATGCCAAGCAAATCCAATTTATTTTATTTGTCTCTAGCCATCCATGTTTCTCTAACTACTCATCTGGTGTACAGCTAAGTGCCAATTATGTTATAGTTTTTCATTTATGTACTTGCTATCCAACCCATTGTAACAACATGCAAATCAGCCTTGCAGGACAGCACCCGCTGAGATCTTCTGTGAAGTCTGTCTCCTTTACTAGACTATCTTTCCAATTTTAAAATGATTCTAAGACTAAATTATGCATAGTAAAATTACTAGAAGTCTTGTTAAAGCCCAGATTGCTGGGGCTTATTCCGGAGAGTGGCTTCAAAATGTCTGAAATAAAGCTGAAAAATGCTCGTTTATAACAAATTTGCAAATGTCGCAGATCTGACATGAAAATAACCATTGCTAAATTAACTTCATTGCTTTTCTACAAGTGGACGGCTTTAAAAGAAATTCTGTTCACCAGTGCAATAAAAAGGATTTGGCTACTAAAATCTATTTTTAAAATATGATTTTGTGGTAGGAAATTTCTGTGATAACAAGAGCTAATATTTGTTTTAAAATTTCCACATGCTGCATGCTCTTAGTATCATATATGCACTTTTTTAATGATTGCAATGCGTCTGTATCGTATGTGCACTTTTTAATGATTGCAATGCATCTGAGGTTGGTTCCATTTCATAGCTGAGGGAAGGGTTTCGCAGAGAGGTAAGGCCTGCAGTGGTAGAGTGTGGGGTTTCAGCTTGGTTACGGGCCCCAGAACTGCCATGGATTACCGCTGTACTTGCTAAATTATGTCCTCTCAAAATTCTTTGCATTTGGAGATGGGGCTTAGGGTGATAATTTAGAGCATTCTTACAGATGGGAGATGGTGGGCCTTAGAAGAAAGGAGGGGAGGGAAGGATGAAAGGAAGGAAGGAGAGGGAACGAGGAAGAGAAGGAGACAGAAAGAAAAGAGAGAGGAAATAAAGGAGAGAAGGAAACAGAGAGTGAGGAAAAGAGAGGAAAAAGAGAAAGACTGAAAAGGAGAGAGGAAGAAGAGAAGAGGAGAGAGGGGAGAGGGAAAAGGAGAGAGAGAAATGGAGAGAGAGATGGAGGGAAGATAGAATCTACTCTGTTCATACCCACTCAGAGACCCAGGAACACACAAGAAGTTGGAGAACTCAATTTATCTAGAGAACTAAGAAAAAAAAACTAAATCCCCTTGTTTAAGGACCTCAGTCTATGATCATTTTTTTTTGGTTGGTTGTGGGGCTTGAACTCTGGGCCTGAGCGCTGTCTTCAGCGCTTTAGCTCAAGGCGAGCGCTCTACCACTTGAGCTACAGTGCCACTTCCAGTTTTCTAGTGGTTTATTGGAGATAAAAGTCTCACAGACTTTCCTGCCCAGGCTGGCTTTGAACCGTGATCCTCAGATTTCAGCCTCCTGAGTAGCTAGGATGACAGGCGTGAGCCACCTGCGCCTGGCTTTATGATCATTTTTAAATTTTTAATTATAATTTAGCCTAGTGGGCAGAGGGCAGCCATGCTGAATGGTGTTTGGGGTCAGTTCGGTCTCTCCTTGTCTTCAATGAGTGTGGGTGAGGTAGACAGCTCCTTCACCACCGAAAGCTGGGCCAGCACCAGGCTGCCCTCCCAAGAGAGCTAGGGACCACTGCTCGGAAGGCATTGGGAGCACTTCAATCCCATACTGCTAGGAGAAATAATAAGGGAGAGGTAGCACTAGGTTTGTTTTCTCTCTACAATTATATAATATAATATATACATGATAATTATGTACAATGTGTATATCACATGGCTTTTGGTAATTTGTACTCTGTATTTACATCAGATTCCTTGGTTGTTGTAGAAATGCTGGTTCATTCCGATGGATTTTTTTTTTTTTTGAGCTCGAAATGATGCCTTGGTTTTGGCAAATTTATTCAGTCTATTTAAAACTCTAAGTGCTCCTCAGGCTGTTTAGATTTGAAAGCAGCTCCAAGGGAAAGCAGAGCTGGGTAATGAAATAGCAGAATGGCAGGTAATTAAGAAGTCTGTTTTTTATACTCAACTGAGTAGAAGGAAGAAGACCACTCTGTTTGTAAAATACAGATGGAAATTACTTAGAGACAATGAAAAATGAGTACCTGGATAGATCAACAGGAAAGTTTAAGATACTCTATTGGTCATGGATATATGTGTGTGTACATATATATATATATATTTACTATGTATATTAGCATTTATAGAATGTAATTTAATATTTATAATAATATAATTTAATATGTACACTATATAATGAAATTATAATGTATATATTACATTATGTAATTATGTGCTCATATATAATTACAATGTATGTATTTTTATATATAACCCTATAATATCCATAGTAATAACAATAAATCTTAAGTATAATTAATTTTGCACATGGAATGTCAAAGGACACTGTACATGGGACATACATTCTTTACACCTGATATGATATTTCTTATTATTGTCTCTTTGTCTTTACACTGGAAAATTCAATTATTTCTATTTTCTATGTTCACTTATATCTTATTGCTTTGTTTTTCACTGTTTTCTTTTTCTTCCTTTAATTTTTTTTCCATATATTTGCTGATATTTTTGTTTAAGTATTTCCCATACTTTTAGCAGGTTACCAAAAGAACACTGTCCATTGGCAGTGCTTTCTTTGTGGTTAATGGCATTATGTATATGTTTCTCTTTCCAGCTTTATTTTTTATTTTCTATGTTTTTAAGATTCCTTGAATTAGCTGCAGTTTCATATCACATAATTATTCATATTATCCTACTTTTACGTTATGATTTTCTCTGAATTAGTTTCATTTTGTGTATGAGATTAATTGTAGTCTTTTCTCTATGCTGAATGTTTCCTTCTGTCATCATCGTGCGTGTGTAAATGCGCTCTGCTCATCGCTGCTACCCCTGCTCCCTCCTACTCCCCAGACTCCCCCATGGTAGCTGTTCCTCTTCAGGAACGGTACCACTTCTGCATCCGTGTCTTTATTTTCCTAGTTTTGATGCCACATATGAGAGAAAAGATGTGATATTTGTTTTTCTGAACCTGGCGTATTTTGCCTAATCAGAGGCTCTCCTCTTCCACCTGTTCTCCTGAAAGTTTTTTTTTTTAAATAATTGAATAAAACTCCATCATGCATATTTCTCCTATTGATTTCTAACCCACTTGTCTGCTGCGGGTCAGATGACTTCATTTCATAAGGACAGTCTTTTCCTGTGTGCATCACTGACTTGAGTTTTTCTTGGTCTCCTTGGTCAGGGTTGAGCGTGACTCCTGCCTGCTTGTGGATTTTTGTCTTCCTGGAAAGTCCTTTTCCAGCCTTCCCTTTGCAGTCTCTGTGAGTGTTTGCCTGGGAGGTGAGTTTCTTGTTTACAGAGGACGGTTGAATCGTGTTTTCTAATCCATGTCGTACGCTGAACACTTTAGTGGTGAGTTGGGAAGATTTGCATTTGCTTTTATTATTGAGAAGCATGTGCTCACCTCTCCCTTCCTAGAGGTTTGCTGGCTTCCTGGACTAACAATCCTTGATTTCCCCCTCTATCTCTATCTCATCTGCTAAGTCTTCTCCTCCTGAGATGTGTTCTTTCCTGAGCTCTCATGTTTGTAAGCATGATAGACTCATGGGATGTCCTAGTAAAGAAAAAGTATATAGAGAGGAAAAAGACTGGTTGGCAGGCTGGGGGAAGGTGGGCAAAAATGTGTAATAGCTGATATAAAGGCAATTTGGGATGATTCTGCATGTGATAACTTACTGTTTGAAGTTACTTATTTGTCAGAACACACACACACCCTCAACATATCCTTATTTTTTGTTTTTGAGGAAAGCAGTGCTCTTCCCTAGGACTTGCTGTATCGCCATTTCACAGTTCACCGTCTCCGGCCGCCCTGCCGCATTCTGTCCTGGGGCCCAGCTCTTGTTTGGTGGCGTGTGCTGCGCTTCTACAGCTCCTCCTGAAGAGCCAGAGGAGACAAGCGCTGGCCCATTGTTGACCTGAGGTGATGGAGGGCTGACACCCCGGAGTCAGGTGATAGAGGCTGACACCCCAGAGTCAGGTGACGGAGGCTGACACCCCGGAGTCAGGTGATGGAGGCTGACACTCTAGAGTCAGGTGATGGAGGCTGACACTCTGAAGTCAGGTAATGGAGGCTAACACCCCGGAGTCAGGTGGTGGAGGCTGACCCTCTGGAGTCAGGTGATGGAGGCTGACACCCCGGAGTCAGGTGGTGGAGGCTGACACTCTGGAGTCAGGTGATGGAGGCTGACACCCCGGAGTCAGGTGGTGGAGGCTGACACTCTGGAGTCAGGTGATGGAGGCTGACACCCCGGAGTCAGGTGGTGGAGGCTGACACCCCAGAGTCAGGTGACGGAGGCTGACACCCCGGAGTCAGGTGATGGAGGCTGACACTCTGGAGTCAGGTGACGGAGGCTGACACCCCGGAGTCAGGTGACGGAGGCTGACACCCCGGAGTCAGGTGACGGAGGCTGACACCCCGGAGTCAGGTGACGGAGGCTGACACCCCGGAGTCAGGTGATGGAGGCTGACACCCCGGAGTCAGGTGATGGACCCTGACACCCCGGAGTCAGGTGATGGAGGCTGACACCCCAGAGTCAGGTGATGGAGGCTGACACTCTGAAGTCAGGTGATGGAGGCTAACACCCCGGAGTCAGGTGGTGGAGGCTGACACTCTGGAGTCAGGTGATGGAGGCTGACACCCCAGAGTCAGGTGACGGAGGCTGACACCCTGGAGTCAGGTGATGGAGGGCTGACCCCCCAGGGTCAGATGACAGAGGCTGACATGCAGGGGTCGGGTGATGGAGAGTGGGGTGCAGTGGGGTGCGGTGTGGTGAGGGGTGCGATGTGATGCCGTGCAGTTTGGTGAGGTGGGGTGTGGGGTATGCAGTGGGGTGGGGTGGGGTGGGGTGGGGTGCAATGCAGGTATGCAGTGTGGTGCGGTGCGTGCAGGTGTGCAGTGGGATGCGATGCGGTGCGGTGCAGTCGGTGCAGTGGAGCAGGCTCTGGACTCACCCCCGGGAGCGTCTGCAGGTGCCACACAAGTGGAGATGTGGTGCGATTCCTTTGCCAAACATATCCTGGGCACCCATCCTGCCCTCCCACCGACGCCAGGCCGCCACCCGGCACCCGCAGGTGCAATCAGCACGGATCCAATACTCACACGCGTGGATCTGCGGTTATGTGTGAGCTGTGCTGTCTCACAATCCCGCAGGTAGACGTGCGACGGATCCAGTACTCACACGCGTGGATCCGTGGCTACGTGTGAGCCGTGCTGTCACTCACGCAGCAGCAGGATTCTCGTTCCATTCTCTGCGCTCTGAGAACCCACGCTCTGCTTAGCCGCCTGGAAGCGTCCTCCTCCCCAGTGAGAAGCTGTTCTCACGCTCGGGCTCGCATCCTGCTCCACGGCCCCCACAGCTAAGACTCAGTTCTCTTAGGATAAACGCGTTTGCACTAAGGCTACGTTGAACCACAGGGAGAGAAGCTAAAGGAACTTTCTTGATGTAGCTTTTAAAAATAATTGATATTAAAAAAATAGTGTCAAAGCCAGGCAGAAATGGTAGGCCTATACGGCAGATAACTCAATCCTGTGGGTGCTTTACGTCGTGGTAAGTGTTTGGTCAGTGCTCTGCTCGCTCGCTGGCGGCAGGGAGCGCTTTGGTGGATGTCTGCATCCTCACTGAGACGCTGTGGGTTCCAACAAATCCCCGGGAGACATGGCCCAGCGTTGCTTTTCCTGGGACTGCTGCTCTTACTCACTCCGTCAGCACCTCGCAAAACCAGAGGCCAGCATGAGACCCGTCCTTTTGCCAGCTTCAGCATACAGGCCGCCACCTCTGGCTTCCTTATACTATCCATAGCGAGTGGCACAGCCAGACGCCATTACTTAAGATGCCACCAAGATGTCACCGGAAACCAGAAGGAACAAGCACAGATACTCTTAAGCCCCATTTGGAACTGGCTCACCAGGCAGAGGGGTGGGTGTGAGGGACCCTGAGGGAGAGGGAGAGACAGAGACAGAGAGAGACAGAGACAGAGACACAGAGACACAGAGAGAGACAGAGAGAGACAGAGAGACAGAGATAGAGAGACACAGAGAGAGACAGAGACAGAGACAGAGAGACAGAGAGACAGAGACAGAGAGACAGAGACAGAGACAGAGAGAGACACAGAGACAGAGACACAGAGACAGAGAGACAGAGAGACAGAGACACAGAGACAGAGAGACACAGAGAGAGACAGAGACAGAGACAGAGAGACACAGAGAGAGACAGAGACAGAGACAGAGAGACACAGAGAGAGACAGAGACAGAGACAGAGAGAGACAGAGACAGAGAGACACAGAGAGAGACAGAGACAGAGACAGAGAGACAGAGAGACAGAGACAGAGAGAGACACAGAGACAGAGACACAGAGACAGAGAGACACAGAGAGACAGAGACAGAGACAGAGAGAGACAGACAGAGAAACAGAGAGATAGAGACAGAGACAGAGAGACAGAGACAGAGAGAGACACAGAGAGAGAGACAGAGACAAAGAGAGACAGAGAGAGACACAGAGACAGAGAGAGAGACAGACAGAGACAGAGAGAGACAGAGAGAGAGACAGAGAGAGAGTGGCGTTCCATGTCAAGTGAGCTGGGATGACTCAGAAAGGGAGCATGGAACTCGGAGTCTAATTTTCTTCCCGTTTCTTTGTACTTACTGTGCGTGTAAACCATTACCATGGAATGGCCGAAGAGACATGGCACACCGGCATTCTCAAGTGTGTTACCCGTGCCGTCTCCCAAGTGCACACTCGCTCACCGTCCAGCCAGTCGGGTTTGTA
This sequence comes from Dipodomys spectabilis, assembly GCF_019054845.1. Lineage (NCBI taxonomy): Eukaryota > Metazoa > Chordata > Mammalia > Rodentia > Heteromyidae > Dipodomys > Dipodomys spectabilis. The sequence goes on along the minus strand of NW_024871346.1, from coordinate 335,843 downwards.
CAGGACGTCTGTGCTGGACACGGCGGTCGACTCTTTCCTCATGCCGGTGACCTTCTAGAGGACACGGAGGAGACCGGCACGGTTAAAACGAGGCTCGGGAGGACCAGAGCAGTAGAGACCGCTCTGGGCAAGGGCCTGCCTCGGAAAAATACTGCTTTCAGGAGATGGCATTTAATTAATACTCCAAGCACTTTGTTAGTCAAAAAGGCAAACAGCCCAAAGAAATGTGGCTCATAAAAGCTGCACGTATGAGCAGAGAGAATTTGCTAGTAGTTGTTGGAAAAGAAAACAGGGGGTGATCTGTTAGTTGTCTAGCAATGGAGTAGTTGCGTGTCTGTAATGGTAGTCCCAGGGCAGAGTAGTTGCACGTCTGTAATGGTAGTCCCAGGGCAGAGTAGTTGCGTGTCTGTAATGGTAGTCCCAGGGCAGACATAATTAAGGTGCAGGAAAGAGAAATGGGACAAGAAGGTAAAGAAATAAATCAGATGTGTAAATTCTGCCTGAAAAAATCTTCTCAATGAACTTACTGGCAGCAGACATGACTAGAAGCAAATAAAGCAAAGCCTACTAATTTTTTTAGACTTGCTTTGCTCAATAAATCACAAACCTAAGCTAATATAAAGCAACTCTAACCCTTTCAGAGTTTAGCACCTAAACAGCCCCGAGTTTACCACACACCGAGAGATAGGAATCGTTCTGCGAGAACATCAGAGACCCTGAAAGCAAGTTCCCATCACTCTGCACAGCCCTCGTGAGGAAGAAGATGGCGTGAAATCCAGCTGCAGGTGACGAGCAATCTTCTGTTCACACGAGTGTAAACTCCCCTTGAAAAGATGCGTGCCCTGGCACTAGAGGATTAACCGGCTGCGTCAAGCAGAGACATCACAAAGTTCCATCACAGAGACCCGGGGCTTGAGTGGAACTCAGGAACTACACAAGATGTTGCTTTTTCTTTGGAAAGAAAAAACCCAGTGTCACGCAGCCTACCCTACCGCCAAATATAATAATAATAGTGCACTCTGACCGTCTGATGTGATCTATTATTGCTCACACTGCTTTCCCAGGCAGCCACTGCTCTGCTGTCCCTCATTTTACCATTTAGAAGCCGTGCCATTATGAGTCAGATCTCGCAGTACGTGGAATCGTTCCTGTCTTCCTTCACGTGAGGAACGCATTTCAGAATCGGTCCGTGAACATGCCCCTGTGTGTGCGGTCCCCTCCCTTGGTCATGGAGTAGTCATTTGGCAGGCAGACCTGGGTCCTGTCTGTCCATGCAACCGCATGTCAGTCAGAGTCCTGGGCCCTCTATTGTGAATGTGGGGACTGAGCTTCCACGCGTCATTCTGCATTCTGCGATTGTTCGGTTTCACCGTCAAGGAACGTTTTAGTGTTGAGCTTTTCGGACGCTTCAGGGACTGTGCCATTTTTAATTGCTGTAGGCATTGTCTAAGAAGCCAGGGGTCAGAAAACTGTAAGCCACAAGCAAGATTTCACCTACCACTGGTAGTATAGAAGAATAGCACTGGTCTGTTAACATCAGACCAGTCACGCCCACTTATTTACTCTTATAGAACAGCAAGTAGTCAGTGTAGAAGAATATATGGAATTAAAATCACCATGTAACGAACATCGTAATGGCAGTAACAAATCATGAATTCATGGTAAAACTAGGGTGTATATTTGAGAAGTCAGTACTTACAGAACCACAGAGATTCAGCCAGGATTCTTGGCTAGCTTGTATTCTTAGTATCTGTGCGGTTTTAGGAAGGGGTGTCCAGGCCTCCAGTCAGGGTTGAGGACAATGCGTCTCGAGCGCCCTTCCATCCACCTCCTTCCTCTCTCCGGCCCCACCCATCCTCTCAGTGTCCGTAGGTCCACTGCCAGGAGCAAAAGGAGAAGAGGGACCATTGTAGTGGAGAAACTGGCACATGCCCCGCCCAGTACTCCGGCTGGTTTATGGCAGCAGTTGATGCGGATGGTACTGGGAACCGAGGATGGGTGACTGCCCAGAGGTGGCAAAGAGCAGCCGTCAGACAGACGGACAGGGAAGTGTTTCCTGTGGGAGGACCCGCCCAGGGAAGTGTCTCCGAACACACCAGATAGCACCGCTGTCTGCTCGGGTCAAGCGACTGTGGGGTGTGACCAGCTGCTCTCTTCTGCTGTAAAGAATGATTTTTGAGACAACCAGAAAAACACCACCAGGTTGAATTCTGCAGAATGTAAAACTGAATTGCACTACTCATGTTCTGATTTTCAAGACAATTCTTTGGATTGTTTTTTCTTCTTCTTCTTCAGGCTTTGTTTTGTAGGAAACAAAAATACAGATGCCTTTAAGAAGAAAGTCTGCATGACTGTCAGTCCTGTCAGCCAGTTCAGGGAGAAGTTTTATAGAGAAAGAGGGAAAAAGCGGAATAAAGCAGCAGGGGTAGACATGTTGAATTTAGCATTTGAGAAACCTGAGAGGAGGCATGCAGGAGATTTTAACACTAAACTCTGGGTGCTTTTGAAAGTCTGATGCAGGTCACCAAAACAAGTAAATAGAGCAAAGGGGAGCAAGAGCCGCCTTCTCCCCACGGCTCCCCGAGAGCGGCCCCCGTCCGGAGCCTGGCTGACGTCCTCTTTCGATGTAATATCTGCATTGAGATTGTTGGCGACTCCAAGTGACTATTCCAAAGTCAGCAGCAAGCTGGAGATTCCCGCCGTGCTGCTCTCTAACCAAGAACAGAGACTTTCTTCACTGAACACATTTCAAACAGAGTAGAGGACAAACCTAGAGTTGTGTTTAAATAACAAAATACTGAGTAAAGCATGGGGGCATGTCATTTCAAAGCTCTATCGCTGAAGCCACATTGGATACGAAAATGCTATGCACCGCGAGCAGTGGGTGAGCCATCCAAAAAGAGTAGTTGTGACTGTAATAATCTACATCATGTATGTGCACATCATGCAGTATCAACCTACCAAGTCCTTACCCCGGAGAGAAACTGGAAATGTGGTGGGAATTTGACATGTGTTCAGATTAAGACGTGTAAGCATTCAAGGGGGAATCTTTTTTTTTTTGGGGGGTCAGTCATGGGGCCTGAACTCTGGGCTGGATGCTGTCCCTCAGCTCTTCAGCTCAAGGCTAGCGCCCTACTGCTTGAGCCACAGCACCAATTCTGGCTTTTTTCTGCTTATGTGGTGCTGAAGAATCGAACCCAGGGCCTCATGCATACAAGGCCAGCACTCTACGGCTCAAGGAGGAATCTTTTAAGAGACATTATTAAAACATAAAATCATGTACCTTACTCTAAGCTGCATTTATATCTCTCATTACATTAGGAAGTTTTGTGCCCACTAAGAGCCTCTTTTCCTCATTAGTACTTCCCTGGAACAGCAGAAGTGAGTTCCCTTCATGTTATTCTAGAAGAAACTAACAGAACAAGACTTGGCTTTCTCAGGAGTGAGTGGATGAGCCTGGTGTTAGATCAGATCTCTTGTTCTTTTGTTCTTGCCCTCATGCTTGGTTTTAGTCTATTTCAGTGTCACACTTTGAATATAATAATCTTCATCACAGTTGGAGATACCTACTTTGAATCTACTTTTTAAGAAAACAATTTTGAAGGTTGGAAGGAAGTATAAAGGAAACAGACATCATGAAAAAATACCAGAGGCCAGTTCTCGCATTTTTGTGAGTATCCAAATTGTGAAACACAGATCCAAGTTTCAATTAATTGTGACATTGCCCATCTGTCCCTGTGTTGGCTTGCAGTGTTCATTTTCATATTAGGTTAAAAAATCTTAATCAGTTAGTTTATATTCTAGTTCTGTTTGATTTTTAAGACAGAAGCAGTTGGCACATGACAGGTGTTAAAATATGGACTGGTAAAGCCCGAGGCCGGCCCACCATGATTTTTCAACATCTGTGTTCTTTTCACACCGTGTTTCGGAAGGCCGTGTTTCTAAATCTCATCTGGAGAGCCACACGAGTCCTGACCAAGTTTGAGATTATACTTTTAATTGAATGTAGTCTAACAATTCAATGGCCTGGGGCAGCCACTCTTTCCCGAGATTTTTGGTCAGACTTTTCTGGGCTTGTGACTAAATTGAGTCTTTATATCATGACAGGGTGTTGTTATTTATTCATGTATGTGGCGCTTGGAATGGAGGAAGCAAAGAAGTGCTAGCGTTGGGGAAAAAACTCTTTGAAGAGCTGTACGACAAATTTAACTTTAAAAAGGGAGCTCGAGTTGCCTGCTGGAGACGGTGTCTTCATATTTGAAACAGGAATTCGGTGTGTTTCCTCTCTACCTGAGCTGACCTTGAACTCCAAGCCCTCTTCCTCAGTGTCTGGGGTGCAGGGCATGCAGTCAGCAAATGCTGTGCTCTGGTTTCTGAGGAGGAGCTGCCCACCCTCCCCGTCTGCTCTTGGCCCTCCGTTGCCCTTGCTTTTCCTGTCACTACACAGCTCCATCATCTCCTGAGAAGCTCACACACGTGTGCACCCAGCTTCGTCATATTCTCAGAAGCTCACACACGTGTGCACCCAGCCGTCATCTCCTCAGAAGCTCACACACGTGTGCACCCAGCTCCGTCATCTCCTCAGAAGCTCACACACGTGTGCACCCAGCTCCGTCATCTCCTCAGAAGCTCACACACGTGTGCACCCAGCTCCGTCATCTCCTCAGAAGCTCACACACGTGTGCACCCAGCTCCGTGTTCACTTCAGAAGCTCACACACGTGTGCACCCAGCTCCACCATCTCCTCAGAAGCTCACACACGTGTGCACCCAGCTCCACCATCTCCTCAGAAGCTCACACACGTGTGCACCCAGCTCCATCATCTCCTCAGAAGCTCACACACGTGTGCACCCAGCTCCGTGTTCACTTCAGAAGCTCACACACGTGTGCACCCAGCTCCACCATCTCCTCAGAAGCTCACACACATGTGCACCCAGCTCCACCATCTCCTCAGAAGCTCACACACGTGTGCACCCAGCTCCGTCATCTCCTCAGAAGCTCACACACGTGTGCACCCAGCTCCGTGTTCACTTCAGAAGCTCACACACGTGTGCACCCAGCTCCACCATCTCCTCAGAAGCTCACACACATGTGCACCCAGCTCCACCATCTCCTCAGAAGCTCACACACGTGTGCACCCAGCTCCGTCATCTCCTCAGAAGCTCACACACGTGTGCACCCAGCTCCATGTTCACTTCAGAAGCTCACACATGTGTGCACCCAGCTCCACCATCTCCTCAGAAGCTCACACACGTGTGCACCCAGCTCCACCATCTCCTCAGAAGCTCACACACGTGTGCACCCAGCTCCGTCATCTCCTCAGAAGCTCATGCACGTAAGCACAGGTGTCACCTCACCCACTCCGCATTCTCGTCTGAGCTGCCATCTGCCAGCCGAGTCCTCCAGCTCCACCCCAAGCCGCCTGTGCTCTGGGTGCTGCACCGCACACCCCACTCCCCATTCCTCTTCTCCACCGCTGACCGGCCCCCCGGGAACCATCACATGAGCAGGGGCTTCTCCGCAGCTTCACTGCTCAGGATCTAGAGAAGCCGGGAGCTCATGGAGTGGCCACCACCCAGCTCAGAGTTCAGGAACGCGGGCACCGTGCCACCCTGCAGCATGTGTCCCCGCGGGGTGCGGGGGTGCAGGGGGGCTTGCTCTTTGTTGTAAGACCTGACCAGCAGTCAGGAAGGCTCGCCGGCCTTAAACCCATAGCGAAGCATGTGTGAACACGCAGTGCGTGTGCAGAGAACACACTGCGGTTAGCATTTCTCTTAAGGATTTTCCAACAGGAAACAACAGCTGCGAAGTAAGCGCGAATTCATTTCTCCTAAAGAATCCGTCACAGAACTAGACTGCGAGAAGGGACGGTCTCTAGGATAGGGCAGGATCGCACAGGAGAGGATACAATGCGGAACGGTAGGATGCCAGGCAGAATGGGCGTATTTACGCAAGCCATTGACATTTAGAAGTTTTAAAATACTTTTGACGTAGCTCAGGAAGTCCATTTAACGTGTTTTTTGACTCTGGTTGTCTACGTTCTTGATATCTAAGCGCTGCAGTATATCATGCTGTTCTGGGTATAGCACATCGGCACTTTTGGTCAAATGTATCTGCCCTGCATGGTGACTCATTCTTGTAATTCTAACTACTTAGGAGGTAGAGATGGGGGGATCTGGGTTCCAGGCCTGGCTAGTCATAAAAGATCACAAAACTCTGTCTCAGCCAGCGTCTGGGCTCTGTGGTGCCTGTCTTTCACCCCAAGTCCTTGGGGAAGCACACAGCTGTGGCAGGGTTGTGCACACGTCCTCTTCTGACTCACAGCCACAGAAGGATGCACAGACAGGACAGCCACAGCCCAAGCTGGCCTGGGCATCACGAGACCCTCTGATGACGTGAGTTAGCGTAAAAAGAGCTGGCATATTGGCTCAAGTGGTAGAGCGCCTGGTGAGTAAGCTGTGAGTTCACACCCTAGTAACTCACACACACACACATGCACACACACACAGACCCCCTACACCACACATGCACCACACACATGCACACACACAGACCCCCTACACCACACATGCACCACACACACATTTTTCTTTTCATTATAGAGCTCTTTTCAATGGTTTACAGATGTGAACTATCTGTTCACTATTGATTGAAAGACAGCGACTTAGCTAAGCTACATGTTCACTTCAAGAATTTCACCTGAGGGCACATTCTTCCAGTAGAGCAAATTATGCTAAAGGTGATGGGTCAGGGCCTCTTCAAATCTATCGAGTCTTTAGCTCAGAAAGTTATCCTAATGTTCCCTTTTAATACCGTGCCTCTCAGTGCTCTTGGAGCCAGTTTCTCATTGCATGTATTATGTGTTTGTGTGTGTTGCAATAAAACTTTATGTTTGACAGCAGGCCCACCGTCTGTCTGCTAACTGCTGCTCATAGAACTCCAGGTGGACTCCCAAATTACTCAAGCTGATTCAAAACTTTGGCAAAGCAGCAGGTTATAAAATTAACCCCCCAAAATCAATGGCTTTTCTGTATGCCAACAATGAGAAAAGTGTGGCTGAAATTAGGAAAGCAACTCCATTTTTAATAGCCTCACAAAAAATAAAATACCTAGGAATTAACTTAACTAAAGAAGTGAAGGACCTCTATGATGAAAACTTTAAAATCTTGAAAAAGGAAATCAACATAGAACTTAAAAAATGGCAAAAAAAAAAATGGAAAGATTAACATCGTGAAAATGGCAATACTTCCCAAGGCTATCTACAAATTCAACGCAATACCTATCAAAATTCCACCCTCATTCTTCAAGGAAATAGAAGAGGCAATCCAAAAATTCATATGGAACAATAAAAGACCCCGAATAGCAAAAACGCTCCTCAACGGAAAGAACACTGCTGGAGGAATATCAATACCAAATTTCAAACTCTACTATGAAGCCATAGTAATCAAAACAGCTTGGTATTGGCATAAGAACAGACCTCAGGACCAATGGAATAGAATTGAAAACCCAGAAATGAACCTACAGACCTATAGCCATCTAATCTTCGATAAGGGAGCTAAAACAATAGAATGGAAGACAGACAGCCTCTTCAGTAAATGGTGCTGGCAAAACTGGTTAACTACATGTAGAAAACTAAAGCTAGATCCTTATATATCACCCTGCACCAGAATCAACTCCAAATGGATCAAAGACCTTGAACTCAAAGCAGACACTCTGAAAACATTACAGGATGGAATAGGAGAAACCCTGGGTCTCCTTGGCTCAGGCCGAAATTTTCTGAATAGAGACCCGGAAACACAACAAATCAAAGAAAGGTTGGACAAATGGGATTGTATAAGGTTGCAGAGCTTCTGCAGGGCAAATGACATAGCTAGCAAGATCAATAGAAAGCCCACGGACTGGGAGAAGATCTTTACTAGCCATACAACGGACAAGGGTCTCATATCTAAAATATACTTGGAACTCAAAAAATTAAACCACCCAACAACAAATCCTCAAAGAAACAACTGCCCAATAAGTAAGTGGGCGAAAGACTTAAAGAGAAGCTTCTCTGAAGAAGAAAGATGGATGGCCAATAGACACATGAAGAAATGTTCAACATCCTTAGCCATAAAAGAAATGCAAATCAAAACAACATTGAGATATCACCTCACTCCAGTTAGAACAGCAAAAATCAAGAACTCTAACAACAACAGATGCTGGAGGGGATGTGGACAGAAAGGAACCTTACTTCATTGTTGGTGGGAATGTAAACTTGTTCAACCACTTTGGAAAGCAGTATGGAGGTTCCTCAAAAGACTCCACATAGAGCTCCCCAATGACCCAGCAATCCCACTTTTGGGCATTTACCCAAATGATCACAAACAAGGCCACACTAAAGCTACCAGCACAACTATGTTTATTGCAGCATTATTTACCATAGCTAAGATATGGAACCAACCCAGATGCCCCTCAGTAGATGAATGGATCAAGAAGATGTGGTATATATACACAATGGAATTCTATGCCTCCATCAGAAAGAATGACATTGCCCCATTTGTTAGGAAATGGAAAGGCTTGGAAAAAATTATATTAAGTGAAGTAAGCCAGGCCCAAAGAAACATAGGTCCCATGGTTTCCCTTATTTGCAATATCTAGTATAGGTATGAGTCAAGCGGAAAAAGTCAGAGAATGTGATGTTAGGAAAACGAACCCTCAAATATGTATTTTAATGTTTTTGTTTCTTTCATGCATGTGTTTCTAACACATTTATAAGATTATTTCTTTGTTGCTTTGTATGTCCCTCCCCCACAGTGTAACCCCCGCTTTCACTATATTTGATATCAGTATAACATGTGGAGGAGACGGGGACAAACAAGTCGTTTAAGGATTCAGGTGGACCTGTTGCAACAATGAGAAGTACAAAATGTCATGTCAAAACCAGCTTTACAATGTCGGTGGGGGGGGGGTATGATTGGGTAGGGGGGAGGGGGGAGGCTGGGAAGGGAGGTGAAGGGTAAACAAAGGAGGAGGCTGCAATGCTTGGTAAGAAATGTATGCATTATCCTGCCCATGTAATTGTAACCCCTCTGTACAGTATGTTCTCAAATAAAATAAAATTAAATTAAAAAAAAAAAAGAACTCCAGGTGGCCATGTGCGTTCAGCAGCTCTGGGAAGGTTCTGTGCCCGCCACACGGGTTTGCCCTCCCCCTGTGTCAGTGACGGGTGACAGTAGCCTTGGTTTGTTCTCTAGGGAGAAGCCCCGCACGGTGTCTCCTGCAGGGAGAGGCATCGCTGGCCCTGGGCCTGTGATGTGTCTCCCAATCTTCAGAGCACTCTGGAGAGGCCATTTGTCTACTTCATTCTGCCTCCCCAGACGGGAGGTCAGGTCCTGGCGCCCTCGGAAGTTTGGAGAGAACTGGGAACCAGCATTTCACCTGGGATCACACCTCCAGCGAGGAGTTGGAGAAAACATTTGAATGGGTCCATTTTTCCTTTGTCAAAGACTCACACATTGCATATTTAAGTTTACTTTGTGATGTATAAAGTATACATTTGAATCGATGTGAAAAATATCCTGACAGATCTCAGCCATAATATACTCACAAAAGCCATCATAAACCGTACTATGCATCACAAAAAGCCACTTTCTAAACGAACATTTTTAAAATTCTTTTCTTTTTGCACCTAGGTTTCACGGTGATCTACAAGCATTTGCGACCATCTGGGACTTCAGGAGGTGACAGGGCTTCCTGGAGCAGGCACACCTTTGTAGGTATAATTAGATGAGTCAACGGTTTCATCAGAGGAGAGAGATGCAGAGAGGAGGCCATGGGAAGGAGACAGAGCGGTGCTGAAATAGCCCAGCGCTGTGCTCTCCTGAATTCAGATCTGGGCTTCTGGAAGGAAGTAACTCTCAGTGGTTTTAAATGTCCCTGTTGGTGATTCTTGTTCTAGCAGCTGCAGGAAGCCAATGCTCATTCTGGTCATTTTCTGGTATCTCGGGGTTCCGTGGCTGTCCTATCTTTCAAGTACACCCGTATATGTGGACAGGTCAGTGTGTACTCACAAAAATAACCTCCACTGATTTCCATTAACTAAAACACCATAAAGTCAAGCTTATAATCGAGAATTCACATGAAATTGGGAGTTTTCTTTTTTTTTTTTTTTTAAGTAACCTTAATCCAGTAATAGTGAAAAATACTTTTTCTTAATGATATTTCACTAACATTTTCTTATATATAGAAATTCACGCTTTTTGAATTATTTGCTAGTACAAGCATTGTAAGGTACATTATGAATTCCTTATTTTCTTAAAGAGTATTTAGGGAAATGGAAAATAGTCAAATGAAACAGTTGTGAATATCTTGATTCATATTGCAAATGTCATTTTCTCCTGTATAACCAGAGACTCTCAGTATTAGCATTTTAATTGCCTATTTGCTTTATGAAGAAGGAAATTGTGTTAGTTAAATATGCATTTTAAAGTTCTTAAAATGCATATTTAAAGGATTTAAAGATATTTACTAACCATTTGTATAAATACTTTTAAATGCATCTTTCTTTTGCCCATCTCTAATTTGGGTCTGTAATTGTGTTCTAGGGTTGCCCTAAAAAGCTCTTGTAGATAGAGCAGCTCACGGGGGAACTTTGTTGTCACCCAGTTCTGGGGGCTGGAAGTCTGGGAGTAAGGCATGGCAGCAAAGCCCTTTTCAAGGCATGAGAAGAGAGCTTGCTGCACACACTGGCTCGTTCATCTCCCCTCAGTTCTTGTGCAAGTCTGTTTCTATGTCCGCATGCTCACTAGAACTCAAGCTCTAGTGGCCTGTGCCATACTTGAGTCGAATCTTATTGCTTTACAGTCAAGAAAGAACACAGATCCTATACTCATTTATTGGAAAAATAAGTATTATTAGAATGTCCATAATACCCAGATCAATGCATATGTCCATGCTTGTCAAACACCAATGCCATTCATCAAAGAAGCAGAAATGAAAATGCTACCATTTGCATAGAATACTAAAAAAAATCCCGAATAGCCAAAGCCATCTTTATCAAAAGAACAAATCCGAAGGCACCATTGACCTTCAAAGGATCACACAATGTTGGAGCAATCAAAGCAACAGGATCCTGGCATTGATACAGATTCATAGACAGTGAAGCAAAATAGAAGTTAGAAGTAAGCACACGCCTCTGTTGCCATTTAGGCTTTGACAAAGGGCAGAGCAGGGAATGTGCTGGAAAGATGCATCTACACGCTCACCGGGCTGACCCTCAACCCCTCGCTCTCAGTGGTATGAAAACCAACACAAACTGGATGAAAGACTTCGAGTCAGACCTGAAGCTATGAAATGACCGAATCAAATACAGAGGAAATATGTCAACACCAGTGGAGTGTGTAAAGATTGTTTGATTAAAAAAGAAAAAAACAGAAAGTAAAAAGGGCCAGAAAAACAAGTAATGAAATAACATCAATCTAAAAAGAAAAGAAAACAACCAAGAGATTGATACAGCCTACAGAACGAAGGAAATATGGGCCAGCTGTACATCTGTCAAGGGACATTGATTCTGATCCCCAGAATATACAAAGAGCAACAACACTTGACAACAAACACCAAACCACAGCAAAGTCCCGAATGACCCCCATTAAAATGGGCAATCGGCCAAACAGACATTCCAAAAGAAGGCATACAAAATGTCCAACTCCCCCATGAGAAGCCACCGGGCGTCCCTAATTATCAGGGAAATACAACCCGAAGCCACAGGAGCTCCCTACCACCTCACCGCAGGAAGAACCGTTCTGACCGAAAGGCTGCAGAAAACCCAGGGCACTCCTGTGCACGGTGGGTGGGCGTGTACATGCACACAGCTGTTACAGGAAACTGACAGTGGCCTCCCATAGCACCCTGCTACACCATTCCGGGGTAACTGTCCGCAGGAAATAAACATGTCGCAGTGACATTACCAGCGTTGCAGACACGATGGCCAAGAAATGAGACCACCCAGCGTCCATCCGCCGGAAGCGGGCAAGGGACGTGTGGCCTGCATCCTTCACCCTAATCCTTCACCCATCCGGCCCCACAGGTAGATGGCTCCAGGAGTAATGACTTTGGCTGGAACGTGCCAGGCGCCGACAGCCTGGCACACCCTCTCACCGCCGCTGTGGGACGGTGGCCGTCAGAACTGGACGCTGGGTTTTGATGCGTGAAGGCGTTGGCCAGGGTTTCCGTCCAGTTATCTCCTCGGGCGTCGCATTTCACCAGCCCTGCTCGCCAGGGCCATGCAAGGCACAGCGGGAGCACAGAGAGAGGGCTCGGCACGGGGACAGAGAGCTAAGCCATGAGTCTTTGGGGTCCACTCGCGTCCACGCGATTCTTTGGGAAGGTACGTGACGTGCCTGTCAGCCCTGGCTTTCTCCGTGGAGGTGAGCTGAGTGGTTCACAGCGCTGTGATGTGGCAGAGGAGTTCGTCTGAGGATGAGGTGTGTCGGAGGGCACTGAGCGCATCCCCTCCGTGATCAGTACAGAATGACCGATGGGAATTGCACACGACCCCGGGAACATTCCCCATCATTTGAGAGGCCGAGTGCTTATTTCTTCTCACAGAATTGTGGGTTCATAGTGTGCTTTCTCTGGGCTGTCATTTGGACCAACCATAAATTTCTCCTGCAAGGTGACATACCTGTCCAATACAAGAAAGAATCAATGAGAGCCGCGGCTGTGTGGACGCCGTCCTGTCACAGAGGCCGTTAGCTCTGGTGAAATTAAACATTCATAATTCAGAGGGTGCGTTTAGCGACTGGAGGGAGAAGATGTAAAGGCAAAGGGGGAATGTACGTAAATGGACATAAATTGTCCCTTTTGCTTTGGCACTGTGTAAAACATTGGCGAAGATACATACCCAAGGCTCCGTGACTCAGGAGGCCATGAGTTTGAGACCAGCCGGGGCAACCTTTAGACTTTGTCTCAGGCAACAACAACAAACAGAATAGCAACCTAGATCCTCTCTCTCTGAGAAGGAGGAGGGCATCAGCATAGTCACCAGTGATGACACGTTACCCGGGACAGAGCCCGCTGCACCCCGCTCCCTCTCTGCCCCCTCTTCCCTCTCCACCCCCCTCCTCTCTCCACCCCCCTTCCCCTTCCCTCTCCACCCCCCTCCTCTCTCCACCCCCCCTTCCCCTTCCCTCTCCACCCCCCTCCTCTCCCCACCCCCCTTCCCCTTCCCTCTCCACCCCCCTTCTCTCTCCACCCCTCCTTCCCTCTCACCCCCCCTTCCCTCTCACCCGCCCCTCACAGCGGGGAAAGCCCTGAACGTCCAGTGGTAAAGACAGTGAAATGGAGGAGAGTTTGTTTCTTTCTCTCCTCTCTTATTTCTTTTTCCAGTTATCACTAGCATAGTGATTTCATCTACCCCCATGAAGCAAAGGGGAGAAAAAGACTGGGAAAAAGAAATCTAGCCATACCTATCTCTCTTTTTCTACTTTGTGGTTTTTGTTTTTATGCACATGACCTTTTCTTTAATCAGCATTCAATCAATCATTTTATAGTTGGTGGACTGTGGGCAGAAATGAGGATTTATTGCAGCAAAAATGAAAAGAGAAGGAAATGATTTACTCTGCTTCAAACACCCACAATAGGATTTTCAGAACTTCGGTAAGAAAATTGGCTTGGCTACCTTGATTGGGTAAGTCTAACTTCTCAACTGTCAATATCAAGGAATAGACTTAGAATACAGACTTTTACAAAGTCTGTTGGGGAGACAATAGGATCATGGATTTAATGGAAAGAAGATGCAGAAAACTAGGTTCAATGTAATGATTTTCAACGTTCAGATGGCATTGTGGAAGAGTCTCGTTTGTTGAAATATATTTGCTTCTTTTCTATATTCTTTCTTACTATTACTGTTAACATATTGGTTGTGCCAATTAATGGGATCACTATAACAATTTCACACATGCATTCATCATTCATAGACCCTCCCCCATACCCAACTCCCAACTGTGTGACCATCATTCTGTTTCTCAAGTTGACAGAATTTCATCTTTTTTTTTTTTTGAGTCCGGTCGTGGGGCCTGAACTCTGGACCTGGGCACTGTCCCTCAGCTCTTCAGCTCAAGGCTAGCGCTCTACCACTTGAGCCACAGCTCCACTTCCAGCTTTTTTCTTTTTGCTTATGTGGTGCTGAGGAATCGAACCCAGGGCCTCAGGCATGCAAGGCAAGCGCTCTACCACTGAGCCATCTTCCCAGCCCCAGAATTTCATCTTAAACTACTGTACAGGAGAGAGAATGGGTGGTAAGTGTGGTACTGTGTCTGGCTTCTTTTGCATAGCACCATGAGCTCAGGTGTACTCTGGGCTGACAGACACTTTGTAAACTCCGCGTCTTTCTTCTTTGTGACTGAGCAGTACACCCTGTGTGTGCATGCACAATCTTTTCTCGATGGATACCTAGTCTGATTCTTAGTTATGATGTCGTGCTGTAGTGAATATGAACGTGCAGGCATCTCTTTTTGATTTGACTAAATTATCCTTGTGTGTGCACCTTTGGAAGCTATAGCTCTGTGTTTCAATTCTTAAGGAATGCACAGGAATTGGCTTTGCGCAGGGAACATCTTGAATGGAGGCTGGAAAGACTCTCCATCTCCTCACTCTCCAGAGATGTGAATACTTGATCAAATAGTCAAGGAAGAGCACAGTGGAATAATTATTTTATCTTCCTGTCTGTGTAGCCAGATCATCACTTGAACTCAAAATCCAGCACTTTTAAATGTTAAGAATGGGAAAAATATGTGAGCAACTTTTTGTGTGAGTTCTAATTTTCCTTAAACTTGTAAATAGCTTTTAAACAATTTGCAGAAATTAGAAACACCGAAATCGTGCCTTGGGTGGGCACGCATACGTGCTATGGAACAGAACGAAGTCCTCGCAAATGCCAGCTGTATTGGGGTAGGTTAGAAACAGAGAGACTTGAACCCCACCCCCACCCCCCTTCAGGATGTACTAACACTAATGAGTACAGGCTGAATCCAAACCAATATCATTCAGATTCGTCTCCCAAGTAATGTAAAAGTTGAACAAAGTTAAATGGACGAGCACATAGCCAGGCCACAGATACCCCTTGGGAAGCATCGACTCTAGGATGTGCACAATAACAGACCGGTTGACCATTTTTGAACAACATTTGCATTTTGACCGATAACTCCCAATTCAAAAGAAATTTTAACGAGGGGAAAACACATTATGTATCCACAGCCATGTCTCAGATGACCAATTATTTTGATGGGGCCTGCACCCATGTCTCCAGAAAAACCCATTAGCCACTTTTCTCCTGATGAGAATTGAAAACACAAATGGAAAATGAGAGGCACCGATAGCACAGCAGGACACAGAACAGGCCGCGGGCCAGGCCAGCTTGAAATCACAGGGAACGTTAACACGCCCGGGGCCCACGCACAGACCATGTCTGCTTCACTCTGGAAAACCAACTGATAAACCGGGGATGGCTTGGAGTTCTTGGGTGAGTGAGGAGATGTAATGTTGAAGTGCGTGTGTTAAGAAGCTCATGAGAGTATGCCGCTGTCATCATGTCTTTGCTCACTGGAAAAGTACACATTTCAGAGGAGAGACGCGTGAGCACACGGCCTTGGCCCTCGGTGGCCGGCAGTACACCCCAGGATCCCGGATCCTTCTAGGGTCACAGATGGTAGAGAAACACCAAGAAAACTGCCCGAGCCTCAGTTCCCCACGGAGAATCTGAAACCGGAGAGCGGAATGACGTAAAGTCGAGCATGATGGCTTCAAGCTCAGGCCCGCTCCTTACTTTGTATTTTAAAACCACTTGCAACAATATTTTTTGGGGGGTCGGTCGTGGGTCTTGAACTCTGGGCTTGGGCGCTGTCCCTCAGCTCTTCAGCTCAAGGCGAGTGCTCTACTGCTTGAGCCACAGTACCACTTCCAGTTTTCTAGTGTTTTATTGGAGATCAGAGTCTCATGGACTTTCCTGCCTGGGCTGGCTTTGAACTTCAATCCTCAGATCTCAGCCTCCTGAGTAGCTAGTCTGACAGATGTGGGCCACCGGTGCCCCGCTAACTCACAACAATACAACAATAAGTATAAAGATGTATGACTTAGTTAACGTGTTCATATCTTTTCGTTGGCTTCCATGTCTCTGTTTTGAAGCTTGTCTGAATACAAATGACTCTGTTTTTGCTCTTTTCTTTCAATCCATTTCAAGAATTCCGCCAGCATGGGCAGCGTGGCCCTGTGTGTGATTTGGGGTCATATCATGGGTTTTTCCTTCATCTGTGCAGTGGCGGTCTGACTACTTCTATCATAATGAAATTTAAAACCCACTTATATCCTGTAGGAAAGTCACAAGTCACGTTCACTGAGTGGCGACGGCAAATGCCCCGAATTGGTGCAGAAATGAAAGCTCAAGCACATTTGAAGTGATTGTGCCCCTTTAAGGCTACCTGTAGTGCAGTGTGGGCCCTGTGGCCTGGACACATCGGTCGGGCCCAGGAGGTTTACGCACAACTTCAAGATGGCAGGGACAGCCTCTTAGGAGATGGTTGGGATGAAGGCCAGCGCTTCTGGTCCTGAGGACCCCCAGGCTGCCCAGCTGCCCATGTGACCCGGAGACCCCACACCAGATCAGCGGCACGGAGAGACGCTGAGACCTCTCACTGCGCATGTCTGGCACCAGAGCTGACCTGCGCTGCTTTCCTCCCAGGGGTCGGAGCCCAGGACACGCAGAGTTGCATGCGCCTGAGCCAGCGGCCTTGGTGGGGTGGCCAGGCTCTGCTGGGGAGACAGAGGCTTTCGGAAGGTGGAGCCAGGTGTCAGGTTAGGACACTGAGGGGTAGTGGTGTTTCTTATCCGTTCCCTCCAGGTCCTCTCCTCTCTGCCACACATTCTTGTTTCCTCAGTGAGAACGGCTGTCGTCTGGGCTGGAGGCGCAGTGGTGCGGAGCCCTCCGCGTCGCGGTGGAAATGTACCAGGAGGAGCCGTACCAGCTGCCAGACCACGGAGCGAAGCCAGAAGGAAGTCGTTTGCCAGGTTAGCCGTGGTGAAGTCCAGGATCTCAGAGCACAGTCTTCAAGTACGGCTTGTCTTCTTTATTGCTTTATTGCACTTATTTTGAAGCTCTCAGAAATAAACTCTAAAGCACCACAGACACTCCTCGTGAATGAGGATTCCACATTTGGCATGGCCAAGGAAGCTCAGTGGCTCTGGGGGAGAAAAGACTTGAGGGGTAGATAGATCTAGCACGTTCTAGATCTACAGCAGATGTTTTCTCACTGTGACCGGCCGGAGGGAGGGCTGGTGGAGGAAATCCTGGAAGGGCCCTGTCCTTTCTCTACCAGGGGAAAGGCTGCAGTCAGAGAAGAAGAGCATTGGGTTGCGAGGCTACCGGATGCAGTGGGTAGACACAGGCAGTATTTATCAACAGGAGCAAGAGGGGGTGCACACTCAGCCTTGGGGGCAACAGCATCGCCTTAATATGTAGCTATGACAGTGTTTAGTTATGACCCCTTGCAGGGTACAGGGACGGGCCCCGGGCAGCCTGCATCCACAGGCTTCTTCTACCTCCCACTTATATGATGTGGGGGGCCAGATCTCTGTCTACAAAATGGGGTGAATCACGTGTCAAGGAAGGTTGGCAGGAAAGATACCATGTGTAAGACACCTAGGGATGTTCTGAAAATGGACAGTATTATATTTTGTGATCGGCACAAGGAAAGGTGAGCCTCTTGGTCATAATGAGCCTGAAGGCAAACCGAAACAGAAAACAAAGAGTCTCTGGTGAAGGTTGCTTTCATTGCTTTTAGAGGAACCACAGCACTTTATCTTTTTCAAAAAATTATAAAGCCACATAATTACAATTTAGAGAAAAAGAAGTACTTTAAAAGTCTTCAGACATCGACCCAGCAGTCCCTGGAGTCCTGGGGCATCAAGTGATAAATGAGGCGAAGCTTCTCTCGCGGTAACAGTGCCAGTGGCGGGTCCCTTACAATGCCCCAGTTCAGGAGTCCACGCTTGCAAAGGTGCCTGGTCGTTGAAAATAAAATCAGAATGCTGGATGCCTAATTCAAAGCTTAGCCAGTGGTGGATGGGATTGTGATAGCCAGGAGAAAGCCACTGGTGTGCCTCTGTTTACTAAATATACATGCCCAAGCAAACTTTCTTCCTAGGAAAACTCCTTGACATTTTAATCACCAACCAAATGGGAATCTGTGGGCTCTGTTTGGCTTCTTGGGTTTGGCCTGGGAAAACAATGGCACTGGGACATTATCTTCAGTTGACTACAAATTTGATAAGTGTTCAGTTCTTTTAGAGCAGACTAGGTACAGAGGAGCCTGCCTCTCAGACATTAATTACTAAGAATAGGAGCTCCTCTCCAGCTCAGAACATCACAGTTCCCCATCACTGTTCAGATCTATGGAACAGGAAGTGTTCTGTGTTCAAAATAAAGAAGTAAGAGTGAAAATGAGTGATCATCAGAAAGTAAGGCCACAAGAATAAATCTTTTATAAATGTTTGCTTTTGCCTAAAGATCTAGACTGAATTGTCACCCTCTTGGAGCCAAGGACAGGCTACGCTCCCCTTAATTTAGAAGAAGGAAGAGCATTATTTTGGAGGTGTTTTGTTTTCCTTCCAGACTTCCCCTGTTGCTAAATAATTTATGTCGGCTGTTTTTCATACACCTCTGTGTGTGCATCATATGGTAGTGGGAGAATCTGAAGCTGGTGCTGAAAGCCAGATCTCCTTCTTTGCCCCTGATGTCTGCACCTGACCAGACCTCTCTCAAACAGAGCAGAATTCTCAACTGAAAAAACTCAAAAAGAAGATTTCCCAGGTTCTTTATTTTTTGTGACATGTAGGCACAAAGTACTTGTCTTCCCTTTGAGAAATAACATTTGCATTATCACAAGCCTCTAATTCACAAACTTCTGACTGTGAGATAAGATAAGAAATCGTGCATGAGAATGGGCCAGTCTGAGGGGGCTTTGCCAAGGAGGATGCCCCTTAGTACACACAGATGATCTGTTCTGGATTGAGACTCTGGGCACAGGATGCACTCCTGTTACTCTCTACACTCATTTCCTCTGTGGGGCTCACATAGGCATTCTGCTTTCCTCTCACTATGTCTATAGGATCACAAAGCTTGTGTCCATTTGATGAGTAAAATGTCTTAAGAGGTGTTCACAGTGAATTCTGTAAGACATAGTGGCATTCATTACCCATAACTACAGCGTGCAGCATTAGAGACCTCTTAAGAGTGGGTTGTCAGCACTGAAGTAAGAAAATCCTCCAATGAGAAGAATTTCAATAACCATATTTTGAAGTAGACTGTGCCTTAACACCTACCTGATCAACCCTGCACCGACACTCCCCTGCCACAACTTTACTCATTAATACAATTTATTATGCTTAAAACATATTCCTTTTTATACTCTCAAAGTCAGACATCTTTCACACATTTCTAA
Organism: Dipodomys spectabilis; assembly: GCF_019054845.1. NCBI lineage: Eukaryota > Metazoa > Chordata > Mammalia > Rodentia > Heteromyidae > Dipodomys > Dipodomys spectabilis. The sequence continues at coordinate 316,371 of NW_024871346.1, read as the reverse complement.
TAGAATAACTTTCGTGCTTGTTTTAATTGAAAGAGGAAGATAGGCACCCTTATACAGAAAAGCCAAGAAAAACTACATTTTTTAAATTGCAAATGCAATCTTCACAATAAACACATTCCTTTCAAATCTAGTCTAAATTGAAATTGATCTCAACAAAGGACAAAGCTCCAGCAGAATGAAAAAGTATTCTATTAAATTTTCATAGGCATTGTTTCAGCTATTTAATTTCTTTCCTTAAGTCAATGTGTGCCAAGTAGTTAGCTAGGTGCCACGAGAGAGATAAAGATGAAGAAGATGTGGCCTTTGTTATAAGAAGATGTTCCAATGTCGTAATCATGATTGATTAATTAGGTAGCTTGTAAGAGCTTAGAAAGTGGTATTGTTCCTGGTTATGGGAAGATAAATTATAAATAATTTTTTTCTTCCTACAGAAAAGATCCATGACAGACACTTTTGTTCTCTTCCTCGTATGGAAGATCTGTTCGTAGTTTTCCTTATTTATGTTTTTTTGCCATAGAATATTTCTTTAATTTTTAAGTTTTTAAAAATTATCTAAGAAGTTGTGCAAAAGGGTTTCAGTTCAGCAGGTCAGTTGATGAGTACAATGCATCTTGGTCACTGTCACCCCTTCCATTGTTCTAGAACGTTGTTTAATGAGTAGTTTTATGATATGAAAAAAAAAGATCTGTTTGTAGAAAGATGAAACTGCAGTGTGTCACATTGTTGTCAGGAGCACATTAGTGCTCCTGAAATATCTCTTTAAAAATGGTGGAGACTGTACATTTCATGTAATGTGTATCCCACTATAACTTAATCATCCTGTAGAGTTAAGAAACAACTTATAGAATGTGAACTATATCTCTAAACTTTTCATATTCAAGAAGGGATTATTATCTAGAATATATAAGGGACTCAAGCAATGTGGCTGTCTAAAAGCAGCCTAAACAAACAAAGGAACCAAAAAAAAAATCCTCAACAAACCAAAAAAGGAGAAATACTGCCTGTGGTGGCTGATGCCTATAATCCCCATGTTCAGGGGGACCAGGGTGTGAAACCACACTGAGATATCTATTCAGACTTATTCTCAAACAGATAAACCATGAAGTAAGAGTGGGCAAAGAGCCTGAATAAATATTCTGTCTCTTCTTCAAGAATTCTCCAGTGTCCTTACTTTCCTTATGTAGATCTAAGTACTTGATCTATGTTGTTTGGCCCTGATATAGCATATCTTTTAAAATTTCTTGCAAAAGGATTCTGGCCTTCTTAATTAGCTTTTATTTGAGAAAATGATTTCTTCTTAAGCATATGCTATTTTTTTTGTAGTTGCCCTTTTACTTTTGAATATTCTGCTCAGTTCAGTTTGGGAATTCCCATTGACTTGTGTTCATGCTCACTGATCCTTTCTGTACCTGTGTCTAGTCTACTGATAAGGCCATCACAGGCATTCTTCAGTTTTTCTAGCTCTTTGATTTCTAGTATTTTCTCATGCTTTACTCTAAGTCTCCAGTTCTTTGTGAGGAACACTCATCTGTTTATGTGTCTTGCCTAGTTTTTTTCCCACTACAATTTGGAAAAGATTCATAGTTATTTCAAATCTCCTGTGTAATGCTTCTAAAATCTATAAGTCTAACTACAGTTTGTTTTATCTTCTCAGATTGTTTTTTATGAATTTGTATCAAGTCTTATATATATTTTTAATTGAAAACCAGGTATGATCTATTGAGTAATAGGAACTGAGTTAAATAGTCTAAAGATATTTTGGTCTATGCTTTATGTTTTAGACATGGCCTCCCTGTGTATTTCTGGCTGGCTTCAGACCCATGATCTTCCTGTTTCTATTTGCTCACTTCTACCATTAGAGGACATGCCATCATATCCAACAACAGGGTGAAGTTTTAGGATGCTCTGTCTAGGAGTTGGACTGTTTATAATGCTTGCTCTAGCTGTAAGTGGTGGGGACTTCAAATTATTCAGTGTCCTTATTTCATGTGGTTTGGTTGGGAATTCTTTTCTCTCCCCTTGTTTGCAGAACTAATATATCTTCTCCTTAGAGTCTGCCCAGTGGCTCCTTGAGTTGGAAACTGCTGTGAGCTCTCCATAGCTGTTCAGGGCAGCACAGATAGGAGGCTGCTTAGCATTCATAATCTTACAGTGAGTTTCTGGTTGCTAGTGGGCCTATGTCAGCGATGAGGTCCTGCACAAGGGTGTAAAGATCCACCTGGAGTGAGGAGGAGATGGAGGAGAAGAAAGCCTTTCCCTAGATGGATGAGGGCCTGACAGGTTGTCCTCTGGAGGAAAATCTTTGTTTTGCACAATTCTCTTTGTGTACTTCACACAGGAAACATTTTAATTTCTCCCAGCTTAGATTGTAGGTGAATCTGGTAAGTTTTCTGGAGCTAAAGTGCATGACGGCCTCAGGTCTATCAAAGACTACAGCTCTAGAACTTTCTCAATCTCATGCTAGACCACACTCAGCCTCCAACAACTCACCAAGCTTATCACACATGTGTGGCTGGAGCTTAGCAGATGCCTTCTTTTTTTTTTAAATTTTTTTGGGTCTGGTCGTGGGGCCTGAACTCTGGGCCTGGGCGCTGTCCCTCAGCTCTTCAGCTCAAGGCTAGCGCTCTACCACTTGAGCCACAGCGCCACTTCCAGCTTTTTTCTTTTTGCTTATGTGGTGCTGAGGAATTGAACCCAAGGCCTCATGCATGCAAGGCAAGTGCTCTACCACTGAGCCACCTTCCCAGACCAGTAGATGCCTTCTTGACCCTGGTAATACCTTATTTCTGATGCTGTTTCTCCTGATCAGAACCCTGATTAGTGCAAGAAAATGTGTTGCTTTCCAAGCTTTAGCTTTTTTCCTATTGTAAGAATCAAAGTTGAAACCCAGAGGTTCCCTGGAGTTTTCTGGAGTTTTTTTTATAGATCATTTGCCTTTTGGCTGAATGTTAACTGACTCTTGCCCCTATTTTACTTTTTTAGTCCTAAAAGGATCGTTACTGTTCATGACAATCCAAAATAAGAATCTACTCGTTCCTTTTCCCCAGTGAATGCAGTTTTCTCTAAGGCCAAAGTGCCATGCTTCTTCGACATTTTTCCTGTTAACATTTGTCTTCAAGCTTGAAGCTTCACAGCCAAAGGACACAGAATTGGCTGAAGATTTCCATATTCAAGCCAGCTGGGAGAACCCATCAAGTTGTATGTCCATCCTTTTATCAGACCATCTGTATCTTGTGTCTGCAAAGGTTGCAAAAATGAACATTTAGCTGGGTTCATTGCTTTTACAAATGAAACTGAAAATTTATTGGAAAATTTTATTGACAAATCTTACTGGCAAATTTTGTTGGCAAGATGGAAGGGGGAATAGATGACGATAAGTACCCACAGTGCCTGCCACACAAATGTAATGTGAAGAAAATATATGCAGGTTTCTCTAGCAGGCAAACCTCAGTAAAATACATTGATCATTCAACTTCAATATGAATTAAGAAACTCATGAATGATAAGACTGTGTTATGAAAAAATTAGCAGTGTACACTGACTCCATTTGAATAACAAAATGATTTAAAGAATAGAGCAGTGCTTAAGGCCACTACATTGGATACAAATGTTAATTTTTAATAAAAGGAGATAATATCATATGCTAATCAATGCTAATAGAATCAGAAAAAAATTACAAATCCAAATAACTCATCATAGAATAGTAGCAAGGAAGATAACTTGATGTTTTCTTGAGAAATGTAGTTGCGTTCAAATGGTTATTTGAAAGAAAGAAAAGGAAAAGCAAGTGGAATTTAAAACAGATGTAGCTCCTAAGTAGGGAGCTTGCCTGGTGGGTGTGAGATCTGGGCTCCAGCCCCAGGACAAGGATGGCAAGGGAACTGTTTTCCCTGTAGAGTTTCTGTGGGTTGGACTTGCACTGCATATGTGTTGAAACCTTGTATACCCAGGGTGATATATGTGGGCACTGGTAAATTCAGAACTCAGAAAATTCTGTGCAACTAGATGAAAACCCAAGTAGGCAAGCAAATTAAAGACGAAGGGGAAAGAGAAAAAGGAGAGGGAAGAAGAGTAGGTAGAGGAGGAAGAAGACAAAGGAAGGAAAAGAAGGGATAAGGAAGAGAAAGAAAGGGGAAGAAAAGAGAACAAAGAAGAAGGGGAGAAGAAAGAAGAGGAGGAGGAAGAAGAGAAAAAAGGAAGAGGGAGGAGCGTGAGGGGAGGATACATAATTTCTTAGAGCCAGAAAAATAGATTCCAGTTCTCATATAGCGTGAACACACCTGTTTACACACTATCCAGTTTTCCCATACAGCATGAACACACCTGTTTACACACTATCCAGCTTTCCCATACAGCGTGAACACACCTGTTTACACACTATCCAGCTTTCCCATACAGCGTGAACACACCTGTTTACACACTATCCAGCTTTCCCATACAGCGTGAACACATCTGTTTACACACTATCCAGGTTTCCCATACAGCATGAACACATCTGTTTACACACTATCCAGCTTTCCCATACAGCGTGAACACATCTGTTTACACACCATCCAGCTTTCCACACACTTTACTATCTATACATATAGGGATATATGGAAATAGATGACTTTACCACTTTGCTAGAAATAAGAGACCAGAAATGGTATGATAGTTGGTTACCATGCAAGAACTGAGTTATCCTATTATCTGACAGGAAAAAAAAGTCAGAAAGAGCAGCACACCAAGATGTAAAGTCTCAGTCTCCAGAATTATAGGGAAATAGTTCACAACTTCATATTTTATTAGCAAAATTTATTGTAAATAAGATGAAAATGATCACTTTGCTATGTCTCAAAAAATCTTTGATAAAATTCAGCATTCGCAAACTAAATATGAATATAAAGATATGCGTAAGAAAATCACAAGATTAAACAATAACAAATCAACCACTGGCCTCCCTTGTATAACACTTGTTATGACATTATAAAGCTGACCTCTGACTGTAAAATCTCAGGTCTCCTCATGAATGTTGTCACCTTCGTTAGCAGTAGTAGCATTGGTTGGTGGTGCAGCTCCAGAGTAAATGCTATGTACACTCCTGCACTGGAAACCATCCAGACCAAAAACTCAGAACAAGAGCGCCGTCTTCCATCTTCTTTTAGGAAGGAGACAGATTTTTTTTTGCTGTAGAAATAATGCTTTAATTAATGATTAAATATTGGGCTTCAAGTTTTCTAATTTTTTTCTTAAGTACAACAGCATTTCATTCCATAGGAATTACAGAATCTTAAAGGAGATAGATTTTTATATACAGATGGACAGACAGGCATACAGACAGACAGACTAACAGATGAGCAGACAGATGGGTGGATGGATGGATAGATGGATGGATAGATGGATGCGTTGTCTGTGGGGGAGATTTGAGTTCATGTTTGTGAATGTGGGGTAAGACTTAGGACAGACATCACAGAGCCCTTCTAACATGTCGTCTCTGATAACGTGCTTCACTACATAGCACGTCACCATCACAGACTTAAGGGGACAGCAAATTGCTCTTCCAGGAAGGTTTTCTTATGTCCATTTGCCTTGGCTCATTTGGTACCTGGGGATGCTCAGCAGGAAAGCCTGAGGCTATCAGTGATAGCTGCCTGGGCTCCACTCGGGATGCTGGCCGTGAGAGTGAGGTCCCAGCTGACCGCCCCGCTGTCCCCTGACCATGGGAGCCAGGTCCCATCTGACCACCCCGCTGCCCCCCCGTACCCCCCCTGGAGCAAGAGCAGCACGCCTTTGCACATTTTCACTCTCTAACCAGATATGCTTTTTGCCAGTTTTGAATAAATACGTATCTTATTCCAATAGGTTGGACTGATCTCGCCCAAGCATTCCTGCAGATGGCAGGGGTGACTAATCTGGCCACTGAGGGAGTGGTACTCCGCCAAACGATGGTGTGAGTGAAGTGGAAATGGGCGCGTGCCTTCGCTGTTAATGGTGAGCAGATGCGTAAGGTATCAGAGGCATGTCAGCCAGACCCGTGACAGTCCCCTCAGCCAAGGAGTGCCGCCACGTGCACCATGCCATTCTGGCCGTGTGATTGTGAACTACAGAACTTTCTAGAAAGCCTTTGCCATTCAAACCGCTCCCTTCCACAGTTCAACACATGCTGAACCGAACAAAGGCGTCCGGTCCCAAGCTTCCATTTCCTCCCCGCAACCCACAAACATCCGACCGAGAGCACAAGGCTACACTTCCTCCCAGGCTGGGGGTGGCGCGGGTCACATGCGCCCCTGATCTCGCATTTCTCTCTGGGAAAGGCACCGTCTCCATCTGTACAACCGAGGCTGGGTTCATAACCAGGGTTAACCGTTATCGTCAGCGCAGAGGTGTCTGCAGAATTATTCCTCTGTTGTAATACACAGCATGTTTGGCTGTTTAAGACTAGTATTTTGCAAATTGGTGTTCAGTAGATAAGTACGATTACTTATTCATAGATATAGTTTCAGTAAGATATTGAAGATTAAGTCATTTATCTCATAGTTATATTTCCTGATAGACTTGATTTTTATAACTGGTGTGAAGTTTATTACAATGTAGGAGAAAAACTACTAAGTCTAGCATTGAAGTGTGAAATGATCCCTCAATTTAACCAATCCATTCTGTCTCGCTCCACAGACCATAAGCCGTTTGGACTGTTTTCTTTAGAGGCAGTATTGGAACAAGAATCCCATGCACCTCGTTTCTGTGTACTGGCCTTTTGAGGCCCTGATGGGGTATTTGAAATTTTAGGTCTTATCATTAATGTCATCACTTTCATTAGTAACGCTTGTAGAAATGATTGATGGTAGAAAAAGCATGATGAATATTCTATTCTAACCAAATAGGACATTCTATTTAAAAAAAAAAAAACAACAACAACTCAGCGTAGTTCTGGACAAAATACAGCCCTGGGGTTAACCTCATCGAAGCCTCCACACTTTGACTTCTTTTCAGCTCCTGCCCTCTGTTTATTCTTTTGCCGTGCTGAGGATGCAGCTGAAGGCCAGCAGGATTGGCGGTCAGTAGTCTATCCCTGAGCTACCAGAATGACCTAGTCCTCATCTAGAGAATTAAGAGACTGAGCAGCCCAAGACAAAGCTTTGAAGTCAAAGGGAATTTGGTCACTAGTGCACGCTCTCCATGAATGGCTGGCTCTTTTTTCCCCCTCGCCAGGCTTGGGAGCGTGCTGGCCTGAGCGGAGCACAGGCAGGACAGAGAAATGGAGAGGAAGGTCAGGCTGTGCCTCGGTCTGCTCTGGATCCCACGCCCGTCCAACGAACACTGGAACAAAGCAGAGAGTTGCGTTTCTGGGGCACCACATCTGGAGCTGGGGTGTCACTGGAGTTTAACATCTGTTGAGAAGTGTACAGCCAAATCTGTGCTGGAAGAGAACAGGTCCAGGACAGAGGCGGGCGGGGGGTGGGGGCGTTGAGATGGAGACTGCGTGATATCTGGGAGGCCTCTGAATCTAGAGGACCTGGCTCCCGGCATCCATGTGGTCCACCTTCCACATCTGATTACTGAGTAGCTGGCAGTGGATGAGGGAAGACCTGCAGGAGGGGCATTCACTCCTCGGGCAGCAGAAGAAGCAAGTGCTTTTGTGAGCAGGGGCGGGGGTCTGGGGAGTGGAGGCCCCACAGACCCCACCGGCCAGGGGCTTTCTTGGGCAGGGGCAGGGTAGGTGAAGGCCAGAGGGGTGGAGAGAAAGGGAAATGGATGCTTACAGGAACTCCCCTGATTTCCCCACTTAACTTTTTTTATTTTTATATTCACTCTTTTTTTATTGTCAAGGTGATGTACAGAGGGGGTTCAGTTACAAAAGTAAGGTAATGAGAACATTTCTTATCAACCTTGTTACCCCTTCCCTCAAATTTCTCTTACTTTCTCTCTCCTCCAGCCCTCCCCCCATAGTTGTACAGATTGTTTCCAACATATTGTCTTGTGTATATCTCTGTTCGTGCCAGTTCTGAGTCTTGAACTCAGGGCCTGGTGGGTACTGTCCCTGAGCTTTTGTGTTCAAGGCTAGTGCTCTGCCACTTGAGCCACAGCTCCACTTCCGGATTTTTGGCTGGTTAATTGGAGATAAGTATTTCACGGGCTTTTCCTGGACAGGCTGGGGCTTTGAACCTCGATCCTCTGTTCTCAGCCTCCTGAGTGGCTAGGATTACAGGCATGAGCCACGGGAATCCTGTTGTCCCATTTAACCTTTACAAGTCTGCATTCAAGGAACCACCTCTATTTTACAGGTGAGAAAATTCAGCAACGTTGTCATTACCAACGCACACAGCTAGAAGGCAGCCAGAGAAAAGCTCTGTGGCATGGATCCTGTCACCAGCTAGCTCCCTTTCCTGACCCAGGCAGACGCCAGACAAGCAGTGGATGTCAAACCTAAAGAGGGTGAGCTCCCACACGGCGCTTTCGCTTTATTACAGCACTACGCAACATTCTAGCAAGCATATTCTTCTTTGTAAGCTTATCACTGTAAACTGGCACCGGCTCACACCTGTAATCCTTGATTCTCTGGAGGCTGAGATCTGAGGATCACAGTTCAAAGCCAGCCTAGGTAGGAAAGTCCATGAGACTCTTTTCTCTAATAAACTACTCAAAGAAGCTGGAAGTGGAGCTGCGGCTCAAATGGTAGAGTGCTTACCTTGAGCAAAAGAAGCTCATGGACAGTGCCCAGGCTCAGAGTTCAAGCCCCAGGACCAGCAAATAATAATAATAAATAAAGATGATCACTGTTTTTAAAAACATTAATTGCTATTCAACTGAAAACATTCTGGATTAGTTTTAGGGTTTTATTTATTTGTTGTTTTCTTGGGCTTATTTCCAATAACGAGAATGTCTAAACATTCTAAAATATTAAGAAAAAATGTTGCACTCTATTGCAAATCAGGACAAATGCCTTGGTTTTTTTAAAAATAATTCAAGCAAAATCTAATAGAAAACTGATAGAGAAGAGAGTTCATTCAAGTACTCAAAGTGCAAAAACCAATTAATTGTGCTGTCTTGTTATAATGGTTTAACACAGCAGAGCAGTTTTGTGTTTCTGAGGTGAAGTTATGTTTTATGAAATGAAATGGAGTCTTATCAGCTAAATCAAAGAAGTTCCAAATTGTAAGCTTCTCATATATTCTGGCTTTCATAATATGTCTTCAGTGGTGCCAAGAAATGAAGAAGAAAATGCTTCCATGTGAATTATGTAATGGAATTTGGCATTTTGTAATAATTACCTCTCTCCTAGGCTGGAACCAGGCCAGATATAAAATTTATACCAGATCTGCACTTTTTCTGGGTGCCCTTAGCTCATGCTTGTATTTCCAGCTACTTGTGAGAATGAAATCCTGAGGATCATGGTTTGAAGTCAATCTGGAAAAGAACAGTTTAAAGGATTCCAATTTCAAAATAATCAGCAAAGGGCAGGGCTGGAGGCGTGGCTCATGTGGCAGAGAAGCCCTGAGTTGAGATGCTGATACCACCAGCAGCAGCAAAACTGTGCTTTCTTTTTCCTTGTATTTTATTGAATTCTTTTGAGGACATGGGGCTCAACTCAGGGCTGCAGGCCGCCAGGCAGGCATTCTACCACTTGAGTCCCATCCCTAGCCCGCCTGGGATTGAATTTAAACTGCCTTCTTAAGAGACTCGTGGAGTCTGTTCTTCGGACAGATAAAGGTAAAGTAAAGATGATTAACTTAAGCCAGAGGGGGTGGCGCCAGCCTTTAATCCCAGCATTTGGTGGAGTGAGTCAGGAGGATCATGAAGTTTAACGGGGGAAATAAAGATGTCCTTGCAATCGCCTTGGATTTTTGTGCAATCCTACCAACTTGAAATAAGATGGCAACCGCACACTTTCTGCCTTGCAGGTTCATAGAGCGCCACCTCCCCCATATTCACTGCGCAGTGCATGGCATGGTGCACTTTGTGACGTTGAACTTGGTTTCAAGGTAAGTCCACGCCGATCATGAGAAACACAGCAGAATCTGAAATCGAAAGATGCTCTTCTGCACTGAGAGGGCCGCACGGTGTGCGCTAGTTCTGATTCACACACGCTACTCCCTGAGCTTCAGACTTTTGTTTTTAAGATGACTAGACAGATGCTCAACGGTGCTGGGAGAATGCATGTAAGTGGTTTATGTAAAGCAAACGTTGTAAGCATAAAATGGTATGTTTTGCTTTTAGTTATGTCTTATTAATTTCTAGCAAGTTTGAACAACTGTATAGACTTTTTCAAGGTCTTTCGGCTATGAAGGGTCGGCTTATAGTCTTTATGGGTGCTGGTTTACAAATGAATTTATAAGAGTTCTTGAAACAATAAGGATATTAACATATTTAATATATTTGGCGTGCGCGCGCACACACACACACACATATTTATTTCAGTCCTAAGGATTGAACCCAGGTGCATTCCTTCTTGCTAGTTGATTCTTTATCACTTGAGTTATGCCCCTTCTCCTTTGCTTTTACTTTGTTTTTGAGTTGGGGTCTCAGTGAGTTCGTGACGGACAGCCTCCACATTTTGTGTCTTCTGACATCACCTCCAACATAGCTGGAATTACACCGATCCGTACATACCTTATATAAGTACAGGATGGTATTAATGTATTGCAATTAATCAATTTATTAGTGTATTTGCAATGAAGTGCTTTCCTTTTACATGTCAGCTTGCCTGGGCTGAGGGGTGTCCTGATCGCTGATGAGTAGAACCTCCATCTGTGTGAGCCTGCGAGCGAGCACGCGCTGGGAGAGCTTCCATTTGAGTCAGTCACTGGGAGAAAGCCAATGACCTCATGCCACGTGCCGTCTACCCTGGAGGTCCCCAATAGACAAAGGAGGTAGAGGAAGGGCAGACTGGCTCTGTGGAGCTAGAGCATCCATCATCCTGAGCCAGCAGACAAAGGGCAAGAGAGCCATATGGACTCAGACTCTGAGCTCATATCACCGTGAGACAGACAGGCAGACAGACACACATACACACACCCATACCCCTCCCACACACAGATACACACACACATACGCACATACACATACATACATGCATACACACACACACACACACACACACACACACACACACATACTACCATGCAGGATTTTCTTAGACTCTAAATATAGACAGCTTGATCCTTGCGCTGACTCTGACAAAACAAAGCAGATGCTCTTTTGTGTATGTTCTTGTCTGCGTTTCTGTCATTTGGCCATATTTGAACTATTTGAAATGTTTTCTATAGATAGGCTCATAAAATATTAGCATATCTGTGTGGTGGTAGTTCTTGTCATAAAGAATATATCTTACGTGTGAATCAGAAAAAAACCAGACATCACAAAGTGAAGGCTGGAAACAAGTCCAGCCCGAGTAAAGAGGCTTACAATCCCTTGGGAAGAATGTAGGCAAATGTCTGTTTTGAGTAGTCCCTAGCATATTGCCACCTGGTAGAAATAGAAAAATCACTATTGTGCTTTGTGATAATCTGCTTCATTCATCCAAAGTCAATCTTCTAAATTGCTCCGTATATAAGAATATCATACCGTTGGCATTGTCTGCAAATGTTTACAGGAAAGTGCAGCCAGATTTCTATTGATGGAGAAAATGCCCAGTATCATTGAGAAGATAATCATATTTTATACACATTGCTCCATTTGGTTCAAACAGGCTGTCAGAAAGATTTTTCTGATCAGGATTTTTTTTGTAATTCCCATCACCCATAGCAGTACTCCTTAAAGACGCTTGTTGACTTGTCTTTATTCTTTATTCTTGAAATCCAGTAACTTCAAGGCGTAATGAAAACCAGGCTGTAAAATGTACATACAAATAATATCGCACACTGCAGATTAGTGTGTCAGCACCTAAATCGGTGCAAACTCTGGGTGCAGAACCAGAGAATAAGTGGCCAGATAATTAAATTCCGCTTCCCCTTTGGTTCATTCCTAACTCTTGCCACACGACTTGCTGTTGCTAATATGCTGTGAACTGGGAAATTAGAAGGCTAAGCTCGGTGGAATTTATGATTAAACAAGAGTAGATGCTGACCTGAGGAGCTGTTCTGCAGGTGACTCGTGTGTGCATGTGTGTGTGAGTGTGTGCGCGTGTGTGTGAGTGTGCATGCGTGTGCGTATGTGTGAGTGTGTATGAGTGTGCACGCGTGCGTGTATGCATGTGTGTGAGTGTGTACAAGTGTGTGCACGTGTGAGTGTGTGCATGTGTGTGAGTTCACGCACGTGAGTGTGCGTGCATGTATGTGTGTGTGCATGCGCACGTTTGTGTATACGTGTGTGTGTGCATGTGTGTGTGAGTGTGTGCGCGCGTGTGTGAGTGTGCATGCGTGTGCGTATGTGTGAGTGTGTATGAGTGTGCACGCGTGCGTGTATGCATGTGTGTGAGTGTGTACAAGTGTGTGCACGTGTGAGTGTGTGCATGTGTGTGAGTTCACGCACGCGAGTGTGCGTGCATGTATGTGTGTGTGCATGCGCACGTTTGTGTATACGTGTGTGTGTGTGTGTGTGTGTGTGTGTGTGTGTGTGTGTAGGCTCCTGTGGCCTCCCGAGAAGAATATCCGCATCCCCCCGGTTTCCAAGGTGGCTGCGTGCGGCTTTGTCCCGCAGGAGGCCATACACCATTGGCATGTGCATGCTTGATCATCACTGGTTTTTATGCTGCACCTCCTCCCGCACAGTCTGGAAACCGTGTTGGGGGACAGGGTACCTGGCCTCCTCCCAGCACCCAAGAGCCCACAAGTCAAGAATGTCCCTCACTTTCTGTATTTAAGGAAACAAAGGTCTCAGGAGGCTGAGGAGTCCCCGCATTCTCCAGTAGACAGTGGCGCTGGGCGGAGCTTGCGCTCTGTGTGGCCAGCCCTAGCCTTGGTCTCCTTGGGGTCCCCCTTGTGTGGGCCGGCCGGGACTTCCAATCTCTCTCCTTTCGTCAGGATGAAAGCGGGCGCTCACTGTCTTTTGGGATCTCATCGGCTGGTAGAATCCCTAAGTAACCCCCAAAGGACAAGGGGGACAGGACTCAGCACCCCGAATGTTGGCTAAGATGCTTTCTGTGCCTGGGTGCTGGAGTCACACTTTTCTCTGTGGATCACCTGGGGGCTCAGGTGAGTGCCGGGCAGACGGCTGCGCAGGGCTGGGAGGATGCAGCGGGCCGGAGTCAGCTTGCCAGTATATCCTGTCCACAAGGAGCGGAGCGGACCCGGGGTGTTACCGTGGCAATCCCAGGCATCTACCCCAACAGTGAGCTCCCGGAGGGAGGACATCACCACCACACATGCCTTTGCTTCTCCTTTCTTCCTGTGGCCCTCGGATCCAGAACGGCCTCTGGTCCTCAGTTTCTCTGTTCATCGGGAAGCACTGTGCATAGTTAGATGGCAAATGCACTGCAAAATCTATTTGTCTTCAAGCATCTGTGAAAGGAAGGGAAGGAGGGAGGGAGAAGGAGGGAAGTAGAAGGAGGAGGGAGAAGGAGGAGGGAGAAGGGGAAGGAGACTGGCTAAGAGCGGCTCCTCGGCAGGGCGGACCGGGCGGGCAGCACGGAGCTGCCTCCCCTCCTCCTCCACGCTGTCTGCAAGTGTGCTCGCAGTGACGGCTGCAGCGATCCACATTTCACCTCTTGGTCATACTGAGCAGAACCTGTCCATGATTAATTTAATTCTAAATATTAAAAACCATCTTTAAGCAGCTGTACCAAGGGTTTCAGTTCAGCACCAGCTGTCCCTTCCTCATGCAATTACAGCTAGGTTCTCCATGAGTGTTGTTGTGTCTACCTTTTTTGCCTTTAGTGGACAAACCCAGCCACCAGGCACCGGAGGCACCGGAGCCTGTGTGAGGTCTCAGGGAGAGGTAGAAGGAACCGCTGCCCAGATGTGGTCCTGCCTGCTGCTGCCTTTGGCTATCATTTTCTTTCTGCCAAGGGTGTCACAGCTCTTGTTTGTTTTCTTAGCTCAGCCCAGGGCCGCAGGCCTTTTCTTATCTGTGCAGCTTCACAGGATTGTGGGAAATCAACAAATTGCCATGAGTGAGCCCTTCCGCCATGTTCTGCGCACATCCCCGAAGCCTGTACAGCATCTTGGGATGGCCTACAAGGTAGACAAGGCCAATGCATCATTCAGTGGCCCAAGATAGGTTTCTCCAGCTTTGTCTGAGCAGAGGTGATGGGAAACTTCATCCAACTCCAGTTTGTCTTCTTGTTGGAATAAAACAATGCACATCCTTCTGATGACCTGAGGTATAATGACCAGGCCTGGGCCAACGTGCTCCTGTGAGGAGCTCAAAGGTATAAGACACCAGATAGGTAAGTAGATGGATAGAGAGATGGATGGGTACAGAGATAGATGAACAGAGAGATGGATGGATGGATAGATAGATAGATAGATAGAATTACCATCTTCAGATAGCTGTGTACAGGGGTTTCAATTTAATGTGTCCATTTATCTGTAAAATATATTGGGACTAGCCTCCTCTCCTGTCATTTCTGTGAATGTTAAGAACAATAATGGGGGTCAGTCAGGAAGACAATGGGACCTCAGTGCTGTACCCCAGGAAATGAATTCTGCCAACAATCTGAAAAAATATTTTTATACCAGTCCTGGGACTTGAACTCAGGGCCTTGGCACTGTCACTGAGCTTTTTTGCTCAAGGCTAGTGCTCTACCACTTGAGCCACAGCTCCACTTCTACCTTTTTTTGGTGTTTAATTAGATATTAAAATCTCACAAACTTTCCTGTCCAGGCTGGCTTTGAATTGTACCCCCCATATCTCAGCCTCTTGATTAGCTAGGATTACAGGTGGGAGCCAGCAGTGTCTGGCTCTGAGGAAGTTTCTAAGAGGAACTTTCCCTGGTCACATCTCAGAAGGAGGAGAGTCAAGTCACCCTTTGAGTTTTTCTTAGGAGCCACTAAGCGGAGCACCTAGTGAAATGCCCGGCTTGGGACTTGCAGGGAGAAGCAGTCCATGAGTTCAGCCGCAGAGTGACTGGCCCCGTTGGGACTGGCACCTCAAGCTGCTTCGAGCGCTGGGAGTCTATGCAGGAGCACCTGACATCCACGTGACAGACCCTCTGGGATGGGACCCACAGCTTCCGGGACACTGTCTGTGCTCCGGCTGGCGGTAGAGTCCACAGAGCAATGTCGGGGGCTCAGCTGTGGTGTGCCCAGCTTTGAGGAGAATGCGTGCAACAACATAGATAGTGTTGGTAGTGTTTGAAGCAACGAGTGCAGTGGTAGCAGCCAAGCCAGGGTTTTCCGGGGAGCCTCGCTGGCAGAGGCTGATGGTCTGTGGCACCGTCTATAAATGAACGTTGTGAGTCTCTTGCACTGCTCCATCATGGAAAGAGCCTCTTGTGTTGCAAAAGTAAAATGTTTACCCAGGTACTGCTTGTAAAAAAAAAAAAAAAGCCTCTCATGTTGCAAAAGTAAAATGTTTACCCAGGTACTGCTTGTAAAAGAAAAAAAAG
Source organism: Dipodomys spectabilis (assembly GCF_019054845.1). NCBI lineage: Eukaryota > Metazoa > Chordata > Mammalia > Rodentia > Heteromyidae > Dipodomys > Dipodomys spectabilis. Next base: position 300,908 of record NW_024871346.1, on the reverse strand, counting down.
CATAGGAAACATTGAAAATTCAACAAGGTGCAAAAAGAGAGAGAAAGAGGTAATGCAATGCAATACTTTATTGAAATGGAGGGATGAAGCCAAGACAAAGATGACACACGGTGGAGCACAGACAGACAGTTATTGTGCATAGCACACACAGTAGACAGCATGCTGTCAACAATCCAACAAGACCAAAGCAGAGGAAATACCCTCTTTTTCTTTTCAAACCAAAATGGTATTCCCTGGGAGGCAGATAACTATGCAAGTTGATGTAGCCATGCATTGCATCATCAATTGTTTTAAAAAGAAATATGTCCTGAAGTGTTCCCAAGGAGAAAATGCATGTACAGACTCGAGTGGGCAGTGTGGCAGATTGGCGTTAAATACAAGACCGACGGGACGACCTGACGCAGGAGAAGAAATATCTCTGGAAAATGCAGCCTCAAGAAGTTGGTTTGGGAAGGGCGAGCGTCTTAGATGAGTGAGCCTTGAAGAACCGCCATGCAGGGAGCATCAGCTCCAGCACAGCCGGGGAGGGTTCCGTGCTGGAGCCTTCCTCTCCTCGCTCCTGGAACACCTGGAGCGGGAAGTTCTTCCTGCCTCACGCCAGCCAGTAATTAGCTGGCTCATGTGGATGTAGCGTTTCGTGCTGCTCTTCTTCTGGAAGTAACTTCTCCAATTCCATTCACAAGGAAACCCCCATTTCTCCTCCTGACTTAGAAATACCCTCTCCCGCTGTATGCCCCAGTACCTGGAGCCCCCCCCCCCACTCATACACACTCGCTTTCCTTAGCAAGGCCGGGCCCGCTTTGTCACACTCAAGCAAGTGGATGTACACAGTACAACCGTGGTCCTCCGGGCTATCATCGCTGAGTCCTGGGCCGCCCTGCAGAGCTGGAAGGGGCGCAGCTCTGGGGTCAGTGGATGTGGGGCTCCCTGCAGCAGCCCGAGGGTTACAGAAGACTCGTGAAACGTAATGAACCCAGTCATTGGATTTCCGGGGCACAAAGGATATGACTCAGCAAGTGTGTTCAAGATACTCAGCGGGACAATGGAGCTCTAATAAGGTGAAATGCAGGACGTAACTTTAGAAAGAAGCCATATTGTTTAAGACGGTTATGATTGGAGTTGGTCAGGACAGCTTTTTGAAACTTAAGCTTTTGATACTGGTAGAAAATAATTAAGCAACGTTAACTTTCTTCATCATTAGGGTCTTATGGAAAGAATTTCGAAAACGTTTAAGCCGTCCTTGTAGCCACAGTGGGTCAGTTATGAAATTTTAGCAAATGAATTACAAAGAAATCCTTGCTGAGGAGTTTACCTCTCTTCCAATAGATTAACAGCCATTTATCTTCATACTATTTGCTTCTTTCCAAAGATTGAAGTAGGTGCATTCAAACTATGTGTATGGAAGTCACATGGAAAAGGCCTAGGGGCCTAGATCTTTCATTACAGATTGGAGAGGGCCTTGAACTTCCCATCTTTCTAGTTTTTTGTTGCTTGGAAAATACACACACACACACACACACACACACACACACGTTAAGCCATGACCATTGTTTTACTACTTGACAAAGCCAAACACCATTCTACAGTGTAATAATTAGTCAATGCAACTGAATGCTTGATTCTTCAGAGAAAATTTTAATAGTTGCATAATCAAGAGATTTTAGTGTGTAACTAACTTCCTTGCCAAAATAAGCACATCCATCCCAATGTACAAAATGTTAAAAAAAATTGCATTTTCTGTTCTAATCTGCTTCAACTGAGAAGATAACATTTAGGTGGCTTTGAAAACTTTGAGATCTCCAATATATAATTTGTGCGACATTTTAAAATCAAAGTTGTATTTGTTGCTGCATGAAGAAACATTAAATTATACTCCAATCAGGATTTGAAGAGCTTGGTGTTCCTCTTAGAATATCTGATTAAAAAATAGATGCAGGTGTAATCAATAATGCATATAGGTTCAATCAGGAATCTTGATTTTTGCTTGTTATTGAATTGAAATCTCAGAAACTAACACATTTCTAAAGTTCTGTTGTGCTCAGAGTCTAGTTACTTCTCCATAGATACTTCCCTTCTAGTGCCCTTTGAAATGTCATTCTAAGCAAAGGTACAAAGTTTATGCTCGTGAACTCTCCAACTGTGTGTGTCACATCAATGGGGTAATAGCAACACGGAGAGTTCTGTTTGGACTCTGCCTTCACGGTCATATTCAGAGAGGGAATAACACATGCTGGAGTGTTTTAAAAGAGGAAAGTCCTCAGAACACAGACAGATTGAGAGTTTATAAAGTGAAAACTGGTATAAAAAGTAAATAAAACATACTTGATTTGGGGGTCAATTACCAGATATTGAATATCTACAAGCGACACGAGACGCGGCCGTCCCTCCTGCTCCGTCGTGGGGGAGAACGGAGGCGTTTGGTCACTGTGAGGAGAGCCCCAGTTCAAGACCCACGAACGTTTCTTGGGTCTGAAGTCAGCTGGCAGAGGGCCAGCTGGGCCCTCCCCTCTGTCAGCTCGGGCGGGGCCCTCTTGGGGCCCGGTGTCTGGGAACACAGCTCTGCTAGTGAGCTGCACAAACATCCCACGACGTTTGGAAAGGCCGGCCCGGCCCAGAGCAGACGCAGGAGTCGGCAGCGTTGGGCAGACTGCATCACAGGCTCCAGTGGAAGAAGGCCAACTGTGGTCAGCGGACTTCTGCGCTGCCTGGAGGGAAGCGATGGCATCTCCTGCTGGTGTCGCCTTCTCTCTGCCAACGCTCGCTCCGGAGACCCCGGCGTGCAGAGGAAGTATCAATCAGAGAAAGGTGAGGAAAAGCAGCTGCCTGCCCTGCTGAAACTCACTGTACACGGAGAGTTCACTGAGTGATAAAACAGCAAAAGCTCCAGCAGAAAGAAATCCAGCGCTCTCAGGGAGGACAATTAGAAGAGAGCTTTCTAGAACCATAAAACATTGTATTTATATCTCACAACAGTAGAGGAAAATGAACAGTGAATGGCTTCTTTCGTGTTCTGGAAGCGCAGTGGAAGAATTATCTCAGGAGACAGCAAAACACCCCAAGGTATGGTCTCCGCCTGCCTCGCCATCCGGGCCGTGACGTGCTGGGCCTCCAGTGTCTGGATTCTCAGTGTCTCGACTAACAGAGTTTTTGAGATGTTCTGTAGAACACTTTGTGAAATTCTCCTCCAATGAGATGTAAAGCACTGTTCAGAGAGGCCTTTCTGGTGTCTCCATTTTTGGCCATGTCTTTAATCAAAATGAAAGAAGTGGAGAATGAAAAGAAAATGTCAAATTTTACTGAGCGAGGTACTCAGCTGACAAAGGAAGCTTCTAATCCAGAATGTCTGGCTGGAAATGGTAGCATAACGAGGTGTCATTCTGCCAGTCCGCATGTCCTGTTGGCCGCCACACGAAGTTCTCCTAACACTGCCATTCTTAGGGAGATTCATTGGTTACACAGTGTCAACATGTCTTCTGTTATGTTCTCATAGAGAAAGCAGAGACACGGCTCTAGTGTTACAGATTATAAATCCAAGACTAAAAGAAGCTAGGTAGGTAATGTGTTAAAATTAATGATTAATTGAACAGTATCAGACATTCATTAAAATACTTAGAAGCAGGGAGGGAGGGAAAGAATAGAAAGCTCTCTGTGTGTGTCTGACGATCTTCCTCAATGTCTGTGTATTGGGTGTTCATGTTCCCCTTGGGTTCAGAGACCCCTCGATTCCTTTCCAGTGTTCTACTGTATGCGAATCGGAAGCCTAGTGTGTCACCTGCGACTGGAATCTGCGGGATGCAGACGTGGTGGTGCGGGACAGAACACGCCCGCTCTGGCTGGGGTGGGTCTGCCCCAGACGTGGCGTGTCCTGTGGGTGGAGGAGAGCAGGAGGCTGCCAGGCTGCGTGGGTGCCGGCTTTCCAGCCCCCCATCCAGCCCTGGAGCTGCACAAAGGGCGTGCGCGGCCAGCAATGGTGGGTGACCTCGAAACTGCCCCTCCTTCTTCCCATCTTCCTCTGCGCGCCTGGCAGAGCCCTCAAACTTGTGACCTCATCCCAGAGCTAAGAGCCGCTCCTTTGTAGCACCTGTGCCGTCCTGCCCGCTGAAATCTCCGTTGGCACCGCAACTAATTGTCGAGGTCACGGTGAGGCAAGGAATACAACAGACAGCCCAGGAAACCCAGGGCTGCAGGTGCACAGTGCAGACAAAGACAGGGCAGTGTGGGCAGGAGGTGGAGAGGAGAGTATGGGACTGTGCAAACAGCACCCACACACGGAGCGCGGGCTGCTCTCCTTAAGACTCCAGGATGGGTGAGGTCATCAGTCTCTGTCTACAAATACCTGCGCGCTCAGGGCGCAGAACACACCGTGGCTGCTACTTCTTCTCTGAACCCAGGATTCCAGGGCCCAGATACACAGGCACCTTTATCCTTCCAACTCCTCCATCATACTTCTGTACAGACCCACATTCGCCCAGAACACAAGTGTGACGTGTGAAGAAGGAAATGAGAACTGGTTGAGTTTCTGCTTATGGACATAATTAGACCATGGTTTTCTCTCCGATGACCGGGCAATTGTATTTTAAAATGTTTCCTATGCTGAAATAGTAAAATGCGTGATGCATACACATTTTAACGTCGCCTTGTCTCGGTCATTCCTGCCTGGTCTCCCCTCTCTCCAGCCCAGGCTCTGCCTGAGTTCTTTCTTTCTTTCTCTCTCTCTTTCCTTCCTTCTTTCTTAGGTATCTATCTCCGTTTTTTCCTTTTTATTATCATCTTTAAGTAGTTGTATGGCAGCGCTGCATGTGACAGAGCAGTTTATGAATATGGTGCATCTTCATCCACTCGCCCCTTTCCACATTCCCCTCCCTACCCCTTCCTTGCTCTTCCTAATTTTGTGGGATGTGCTTTGGATCTTGACTGCATTCTCCTCCCCATCTGCTCACTTCCTTATCTGCCCCTCTTCCCCTGACCCCACCCAACCCCTCTAAGTCTCTACTGCTCGGGATTTCTTATTGGATCCTACATCGTACCAAACACTGTGTCAGTCTACAAAAAAGCAAATGAACAACTGATCTCATAAGTGAAGGCAGAGAAAAAGGGGAAATGTCAGGACATCTCTAGCCACTGTCTGCGGTTTTGGGGCTTGCCTGTTTTGGACAAGCCAATCACAATGGGACAAACTGCCTAGAGGGAGAAGAGGGTGTAGAGTAACATTAAACAACAGCCCAAAGGCCCCGGGACAGACAGCCGGTTTCCCGCCCACTGCTCACTCTCCAGAGTGGCTTCTACTTTCCCTTTGTAAAATAAACTCCTTGCTGCTTTGTGAATCCCCTCCCCGCCAGGTTTATTTCTATACTGCAGGAGAACAAGAACCCAGCAGGTATTACAAAAGAACCGAGAATTCTTACACAGTGACGTGGAACAGCTTCACTGGCGTTTGCTGTGGCGCAGCAAGAAACGTTGGCTTCTCTGTGAAAGAAGGGGTGTGAAGGAGGGTGGGACCGTCGGATCAGCAGAGCTTTGGCACCTGGGCATAGCCCGACCCTCCCTCCACCAGGGGCCACAGAGAGAGCGATGTCCATCTGCATTGCAGAGAAGGGGCCGCACAGCCGGGCTTGGAAACAAGTCAGAAAACCTGAGCACACACCGCACAACAGCGGCACGGACGCTGTCCTGGGAAGAGCTGGAAGAGGGGCTCAAAGGGGCACAGGGCCTGGAGGTTTCAGAGGGAAGTGAGACCTTGTCCTTGGAAGCCCGGTTAGGGCTGACGTGGGCACCTGGGACAGGGAGATGCAGACAGACAGCGGCGCTGTGAGAGAAGGAAGGAAGGAAGGAAGGGAGGGAGGGAGGGAGAGAGGGAGGGAGGGAAGGAAGGGTGCGTGCGTGTTGTAGCGGGGTCTTCGGCTGCATGGACACTGCATGTTTGGGCTCCCCCCCAAGTGTCAAACTGACAAAGCAGAGACGCCCAGCTCTCGGTGAACTCTGGAATAACTTTTTCTCCCCGAGAGCACTGCTGAACCCCGAGGGGAACAAGGCAAATGTGAATCCTTCAAATGATGACGTTTTACCACGTCTGCGTTGCTCCAGCCTGAGAACAGGGGCCGGTGGTCCACGCCTGCTGCGCGAGGTCCCCTGAGGGGAGGAAGGCGATTCAGGAATCCGGAACGCTGTCCGTTTTCCCTTTGAATTGGCTCTGACCCACTTTGGAATGCTTTGAATATTCTTTTATCAAACTTTTGGCTATTTCCTGCCAGAGTACAAGTGGGGTGTGAGCACTTAATCCTCCTGGATAGAAAAGTAGAAGGATGACTGGATGGGGGGGGGGGGGGGAGTTCTGCAGGGGGAGGGAGGGACAGCGAGGACGGGAGAGGGGTGTGGGGCAGAAGCTGAGTCCAGGCCGCTCAGCTCCGCGTGTGTGCAAGCCAAGCCAAGCGGGTGTGCAGCGTGCAGCTCAGTGTTTGGAGGGACCACAGCACGTGGAAAGAAAGCGTGCCATCTCACGCCGGGCAGTGGCACAGGCAGTTTGAAAGTGTGATGTTCTTCAGACATTAGATGGCACAGCCTTAATGCACTGCACAAATTACAAATGTGTCAGCAACTGGACGCATCATTGAACATCTTTTTCAGGGAAGGGTGAAGATGGGCGAGGTCAGAGGCCACAGGTCGCTGCACCCCGGTGCCCGAATGAGACCCCCAGAGTTCTGCGAGGTTCCTGGGTGCCACCGTCTCCCGCAGGGTGAGTGAGTCCCATCTCAGCCCCATGGTGGGTCTTAGCCAGATGGCTGCTGAGCTCTCTCCTTCTGGATGGAACAGGGTCGTGGGGTGTTGTGTTATTCAGGGAGATGTCATACTTCCTGAATAGCTGGGACTACAGGTACCGGACACAGTACCACCCTGCGCTCATCTCTATAAACGGCTCATCAGAGACATCGTGGTTTTTATTTTCTTTTTAATGTGTAAACGCTGGGCCTGCAACTTGAATGAGTTCATCTGCTATGAGAACGAATGCCTAATGAATACCTTGAACTAAAATTTAATCACAAAGTACAAAAGGCGGTGATATTGCAGAAATGCAGCGTGAGAACAGAATTGAGAGCGAGGCCTCACCCCGGAGCACCTGCCTGGTGCAGAACCTGCGGAACGAAGGCGCCGGGGTAGCGGAGATAATCATGCCAGCCTTCCACGCCTCGCGGATCACCAAGTCACCCAGCAGGTTAACAGGCGGTGTCAGAACCTGTGTCGTTTGCTGAAACCAGGCCAGGTCGCCAAATCAGAGTGGCAGCTTCGGCTGCCAACTGTGTTCTGCATCACTAGCCAGTACGCTGACCTTGTAGACAGAGGTGTCCACGCTATCCTCAAGATCATTGCTTCAACTGCAGATCAACCTAATCAGAAGGAAAGGAGACGGTGCTCGGTCAGGAAGAGAGATCCCAAGAGACTGGAGGGGCCTGGGTGTGCCAGAGGGCTCAGAACCACCAGCACCAATCACTTCAGGGTCACGTGAAAACCACGATCTGTCCAAGTGTGCAGATGGGCGCGAGGCTCAGCTAGCCGTGGAAGATGGGAACAGTTTGGGTCACGATAACACCAATGGTCCCTGTGGGGTTTCTCCCCACTGACTTTGCTCAAGAGCTCCTTGTGTTCGAAGGCACCCGGAACTTGCTGTCACTGCTACAAATCTTGGCCTTGGAGGCCGGTGTGATTCTGTCCCAAGGCAGTTGTACGCAGGGGACACAAGAATGCACAGAACCCGTTTTCATGAACGGGAAGAAGAGAAGTTATCTGGCAAAGACAACAACCAAAGACTTGGCCATGAGTTTGCAGCCAGGCGTGGTGGCACAGGCCTGTAATGCCGGCTCTCTCCAGAGCCTGAGGCAGAGCCCTGAGGACTGCAAGGCCGGCCTGCTGGCCTCGGTGGGTTAGAAGCGTACTGGAAAGGTTTACACTGTTGCCATGATAGCTCGGTTCTCAGGATCCCGTAGCTCTGAAGCGGTCGTTATCAGCGATTTTCCAAGGTGAGCAGTGAGGCAGGTCTGGTTGGAATGATACTGCTTCACAGCGAATCAATGAAGCTCGCTGCCGGCTGACGGAGGACTTATTTGGGTCTGCCCTGCATTCTTTAACCAGCAATGCAAGGACTGTATAAATCAGGAATATTGGCATAGCAGTTTGATCTGATTATCATTCTGAGAACGGGGTTCAGCTCTGGAGGGGGGATGGTCACTGAGTAACCTCTTCACCCTTTTAGATGGTGACAGTGCCAACAGACAAACTGTCACTGCACCCACCACCTGTGGATCACTCAAATCCCTTCAAAACCAGGTTATTTTAACACTAATATAACTCAGTCTTATGCACTTCTAGCATTTTTCAAACATTGCTGTATTTGTCCGCTCACTTTTCAAGCTTTATTACCTGATCCTTGTATAAAATGTTCGAGATCCTGCCTGCAAATTTCTTCTGATGGCCAGACATTGTGAATAATGCCGGGTTTCCATGCACATCTGGTAGTTGTTTTTATTCTTTTCTTTGTTTGTTTGTTTTAACCCCTCGGGCTTGAAGAGTGTTATAATTATCTAGCAAATCTGCCTACTTGAGGAATCCAAAGAAGGGAAAGAGCTTGCCTCTGGAATTGTAGAGAACTGTCCATAATCACAGTCCCGACAGCTTACAGTCAGACTCCTGAGGGAAAAGGGAACTTCTGTGAACCGCCCTCGGAACCCGAGGATCAGGGACAGGCTATCCACAACCATTCTTTCCTCTCTAGAATTACTCACGTCAATCGAATGAGCCGGCCTCCGCTCCACCTCCGCTGGGCCGGGCTGCCACGTGTCAGCGGGCATGATGGGGCACGGGGGTGTGGCCGGAGGGAAGAGTCCTGCGCTAACAGGATGCCACACACTCGGTCCGGGATAACAGAGCGTTTGCCAGGGAAAGCATGGGGCGGGGCAAGCGGTGTTCGGCTAGCGGGGAAATGGCCGAGCAAACATCGCCTGCTCCCCAGGAAGCTCTGAGCTGCTGGGTTTGGAAGTGGTCACGGGATGGCAACGTGGAAGGTCTTTCACAGAGGTGATGGTTTGATGTAACCTCTCTGGGGGAACTCACCGACTTTATTGTAGAACGACATCCCCCCCCCCCCCCCCCCCGTGTGGCTCTAGTCCCTTGGGGACGTCCCTCTCAGAGCTGTTTGTGGGACAATGAGTGACCGGCAGGACTGGAGCCATCTACCCGTGCCGAGTGTGCGGCAAACGCCCCCATCGCTTGCCCACGTGAGGACAGGAGGAGAAGAGCTATAGATTCCACTGTGTGCTCGAATCTGGGATGGTGCCTCCTACGGCAATGCTGTATGGGGCTTTGACAGAGCGACTTCCAGCATCGGCTCACACCCGGTGTGCAAACTCCCCCCCCCCCCCCCCCCCCGTGGTAATCATGCAACTCGGAGAATTAGTGAGGACTACTTCATGCGGAAACTGCATGTGGAATTGTTCAAGGAACCCCGCACGCCGGGCTCAGTTCACGTGTGTGAAAATGCACAGACCGGAGGTGATCCTCTGTGCTGTCTCCCAGCCCTACATTTGCTTTGATGTATAAACTGAATTTCCAGACAGACATTTTTAACAAGTACAAAAGGACATGATAGAAATTTCTCTTACAAGAGAAAGCATGTATTATACCTATTACCCCATTCCAATTTCCCCGTGAGCTTGACATCTTGCACAGAATTAGTTCATTCTTGGGCCTTGGTTTACACAGACCTCTTTCTTTGATGCTGGAAAAGTTCAGGGAGCTGCCACCAACGGGTGACTAACTTTAGCTGGCACAAAGCAGCCATCACCTGTGTGTTTCTTGCTTGCTGTGGCTTTGATTCCCCTTCAGTGGGTGAATTTCCTGTGGGCCTTGATGGGCTTTGGAAAGCTATGGCCTCCGATCTGCGGGGTCTTCAGGAAGCTTCTGGCTTCATCGAAGTGCAGTCGCTTCCCCAAATATTGGCACACTTGGGATTTCTTTTAAAGAAGATTCTGTTTCCCATTAAAAACCCTCTGTAATGCGTCTGTCTGCGTGCTTTAGTGAGGGAGTAAAAAAAAATATAGCTAAGATTCATGAGGAAGTAATAGAAAACTAAGGTGTCCAGAGTTTTCCCTCCCTCTCACACCCAATTCAGAAGACAAGTTAGAAAAATCTATGTATACATTAAATCCTGTACAGGTGCATATTGAACGTGAATGTTCTTCATCTCAAAGCTGTGTCTAGCAAAGAGATGGAGAAAGGGAGGAAGGGAGTGTGTCATCAGAGGAGCAGGTGTTTGGTTTTTATTTTTGACATGGATGTGCTCTGCGCAGCACTGGGCGGCGGTCAGGGCAGCTGTGTGGGCCTAGGGTGCTGTGTGGAGCATTGCCGGCTGACCACGGGCTGGGGACACAGGACTGGGGAGCCTGGACGTGGTTTGGAAGCCGTACTGTGATGTCCACAGACAGATACAAAATCCGAAGGATTCTCATCCATCTCTGCTTCGTGTGCTCCAATGGGCATCCGTTAGCACACAGAGACCTTTCTCTGGCCTCGTGTCTTCCTTGAAACCAGGGTTCTGCGTTCCTGTGTCAAGCATTCTCCTTTCGTGTTTCTGCAAGTTGGAGGCACCTCAATGCTGTTCAGGCCACACCGGACCACAGCACCCAGCCTTGTCCAACAAGCGTTTAGATAAGTACAGACGCACGGTCAGCTCCTGGGCTGCCTTTCACCCCTGCCCCCACGGCCCTCCCCCGCCCCCACCGCCCTCCCCCCCCCCACGGCCCTCCCCTTCCCCCACGGCCCTCCCCCTGCCCCCACGGCCCTCCCCCACCCCCACGGCCCTCCCCCTCCCCCACCGCCCTCCCCCCCCCACGGCCCTCCCCCGCCCCCACCGCCCTCCCCCCCCCACGGCCCTCCCCCTCCCCCACGGCCCTCCCCCGCCCCCACCGCCCTCCCCCCCCACGGCCCTCCCCTTCCCCCACGGCCCTCCCCCTGCCCCCACGGCCCTCCCCCACCCCCACGGCCCTCCCCCTCCCCCACGGCCCTCCCCCGCCCCCACCGCCCTCCCCCGCCCCCACCGCCCTCCCCCTCCCCCACGGCCCTCCCCCTCCCCCACCGCCCCTCCCCCGCCCCCACGGCCCTCCCCCACCCCCACGGCCCTCCCCCTCCCCCACGGCCCTCCCCCGCCCCCACGGCCCTCCCCCGCCCCCACGGCCCTCCCCCACCCCCACGGCCCTCCCCCTCCCCCACCGCCCTCCCCCCCCACGGCCCTCCCCCGCCCCCACCGCCCTCCCCCCCCCACGGCCCTCCCCCTGCCCCCACGGCCCTCCCCCGCCCCCACCGCCCTCCCCCCCCCCACGGCCCTCCCCTTCCCCCACGGCCCTCCCCCTGCCCCCACGGCCCTCCCCCACCCCCACGGCCCTCCCCCTCCCCCACGGCCCTCCCCCGCCCCCACCGCCCTCCCCCCGCCCCCACCGCCCTCCCCCTCCCCCAGGCTGGGCCAGTCCCAGCTACACAGGCCCACCAGCCGGATGCACACCCTTTCCTGCAGGTGCACAGCCCATCTTACCTGTCCCTGGACTCCCTGGTCCCAATGTTCACCTGGTGAAAATCGTAGCCACTTTCCAAGGCTTAAAGAAGGAAAACACCAGATGAGGGAGCCGACACATGAAGAGAGGAGAGGGAGGATGCAGTCGTAATGCTCAGTGACCTCCTGTGAAAACGGAACCGGGGAAGCGGAGGGGCGGGGCTGGGGCAGGGAGAGATGCAGGGAAGGATGAGGGGGAGACACGGATCCGAGCATCGTCCTCACAGCAGACGTGTGGGGCTGAAACGTCTCTGCGCAGCTGCTCACTGAGGGAGGAGGCACTGACACGCCATCTGTGGACGAGAGTGGCCTCCAGGCTCTCACCCTGTCCATGCGCGCCCTCCTCGGAGCTGTCTTCCAGCTGCACTACGCACGGTTACTCTTCTTACCTCCGTGCCTCGCACGCACACGTGTACGGGGCCACACACGCACCGTGTTGTCATTGAAGTGACCTCTAACTCGAGGTGCAAGGTGCACACCGCTAGCTGACGGTGCACAAGAAGGATACTTTGCCCCACCTTTCACGTCATTGCTCTTCTGTCCTGCTGTTGTTTTTGACTCCGTGAGAGGCTGTCAGTTCACTCTGGTTTTCCAAAATGCTTCAATCGCCTTTCTAGGCACTGCTGTGCATCATCATTCAAATGAGTTTCCAAAGGCGGCCTGGTGAGCGGCTGGGGCCTAATGAAAGTGCGAAGTGCTCCTGGGAGGTGCTCCTGGGAGGTGCTCCTGGGAGATGCTCCTGGTGAGTGCTCCTGGGAGGTGGTCCTGGGAGGTGCTCTGGGAGGTGCTCTGGGAGGTGCTCCTGGGGAGGTGCTCCTGGGAGGTGCTCCTGGGGAAGTGCTCCTGGGGAGTGCTCCTGGGAAGTGCTCCTGGGAAGTACTCCTGGGAGGTGCTCCTGGGAAGTATTCCTGGGGAGTGCTCTTGGGGAGTGCTCCTGGGGAGTGCTCCTGGGGAGGTACTCCTGGGAGGTGCTCCTGGGGAGTGCTCCTGGGGAGGTACTCCTGGGAGGTGCTCCTGGGGAGTGCTCCTGGGGAAGTGCTCCTGGGGAGTGCTCCTGGAAGGTGCTCCTTGGGAGTGCTCCTGGGAAGTGCTCCTGGGAAGTGCTCCTGGGAAGTGCTCCTGGTAGGTGCTCCTGGGGAATGTTCCTGGGGAGTGCTCCTAGGGAAGTGCTCCTGGGGAGTGCTCCTGGGAGGTGCTCCTGGGAGTTCTCCTGGGAGGTGCTCCTGGGAGGTGCTCCTGGGAAGTGCTCCTGGGGAGTGCTCCTGGGGAAGTGCTCCTGGGGAGTACTCCTGGGGAAGTGCTCCTGGGGAGTGCTCCTGGGGAAGTGCTCGCCACTGGCTGACTACTCAGATGGACTCATTCAAGGCAGTGAACAAACTGACTCTTGGGTTTCAGATCCCAGAACTGCTTTACAGTCTGTCAAAAATGTTTACGCCTGCTGTCTGCACCGTATTCTATTTCTCTCGTGGACTATTTACTTGCACTGGAAAACAGTTAAGTTGTAATATTTAATTAATTTCAGTCCCTAAGACAAAAAATAATAACCCAGGACCACTGAGAAATAGACTGGACCTGCTCTCAGCCAGCACGCCTCTCTAGGCCCTGACGATGGAAATTCTACCTGCGGTCTGACTGCAGTCTGGCCTGGCTTGGGCTCCAGGTGATGCACACTGCTCCACCAAGTCCCCAAATGACCATAAGATGAGAGGCAGGCCCGCCTGACCCACTGGGTGGGCTCTGAGTTCTCCAGATCTCTTGAACCTCCAAGCCCCATGTGTGACATTTATTCTATTGCCTTTTAAAATCTGAGACTCCATTTGTGCATTTTCAAGTCCCAAGGAATACATTCACTCAAGTCTGCCCAAACGAGCCTTTTTAAAGCTTCTGCGAGCAGCGTCCCGCCGCAGCGGGCCCGGAGGCAGGTTGGAATACACAAGCCCTCCCTCTCGATCTTTCCCATCGCTGCCTGCCATCAGTGTCGAAGCAGACACAGGCTGAGCTGCGGCTTTGAACCCGGAGTGTGTCCATTTTATCACCCACTCGCATAATGCGTCTAGAAGATCAGAATATCGAGGCAAAGAAAAAAAGACTATTATTGATTTTGACGTGCAAGAAACAGAATGTACCACTGAGGCATAAAATCCAATCAACAAGCTTTCATTCATTTAAAACCAGGAATTACTGAGCACTTTTTTGGACAGTACACTTTACTACTCAAGAGATGAGCATATACATAAAGCATGTCAGAGTAGTTTAAGGCAGTGAGATACCAGTCTTCCCCTCGGTAAATGCAAGCATTGGGAAGTGGTGCTGACATACGCAGAAATATCTAAGGAGCTCAGTATTTTAGATTATGTTGCGCGTGCATCCAGAAACGGATTTGACTTTATTATTGACCAAGGCTAAGAAAGCATTCGCAGAGTTAATGAAGAGGTGAGCCTGGTAGAAATACGAAGACAGAGAGCCTCCTTTTTAGTAGCTACATCAGGACTATAGACGGTTTACTGGAAAGAGAAGGAGGCAATCCCACAGAGGTAATTATTCTGTCTTGAGAAGCTTCGCTGTCTGTGAGTTGTACAATTCTACACGTAGAACTTGAGAGACAGCATATTAATCTGATAGGGAAACAGAACACTGGCGCTCAGAGCCATTCTATAGATAGCCTTATTCTAGTGGTTGCAAAGAGAATGAGAGGGAAGCGTCCGTTCCTCTGTTCTTCACAGGAGCTCCGGAGATCACAGACACTGGGAGAGGCGGCTCTGCATCACTCTGCACCACCGTGAACAGGGAAAACTCCTACACACAAATAGGAGTAAAATGTGAGTGAGGAGAGTGAGGAAGAGGAGGAAGAGGGGGAAGAGGAGGAGGAAGAAGGGGAAGAAGAAGATTAAGAGAAAGAAGAAGGAGGAGGAGAAGGAGGAGGAGGAGGAGGAAAGGGAAAGGAAGGGAAGGAAGAAGACATTTCAGGGAATTCAGGATTAGAAGGGGAGACATCTCTCTACACTGTTGCTGGGAATGTGAGCTAGTGCAGCCACCACGGATTGCTGTATGGAGATTTCTCCAAAAACAGACAACAGAACCACCCTATGTTCCTGCCCTCACTCCTGGCATCTACCCAAAGCAATGCAAGTCAGCACCCAGTAGAGGAAGCTGCAGGCCACCGTTCACAATGGCCAAGCTGTGCGCTCAGGCTAGGCACAGACGTGTAGTCCATCTGCACAAAGGAGCATCCTTCAGCCGTGAAGAATGACGTTCTGTCACCAACGAGGAAAACAAGTGTGGTGGGAGAGCGTCCAACTGAGTGAAATACGTCAGGCTTAGAAAGGCAGTAAGAAAGGGTCACAATGGTGGGGATCATCATTTTTAAAGGTGAGCAAGGCTGACTGACGATGGTTGGCAGTCTCTAGGGAGAGGTGGGTGACGGCACCGCGGGTCTCTGGGGGCCGCCCTGGCTGCCCTGTGTGGATGGCACCGCGGGTCTCTGGGGGGCGCCCTGGGTCTCTGGGGGGCGCCCTGGCTGCCCCGCGTGGACGGCACCGCGGGTCTCTGGGGGGCGCCCTGGCTGCCCTGCGTGGACAGCTCCTCCGCTCTGGGAAGCAGTGAGCTCTGCCTGGCGTCTCCAGTCCCCACACATCGTCTGTGCTTCATATCACGTTCTTCTGGTCTGATGCTGACTCAATGAAGATTATTTTCTCCTCTCTACCTTTGTGGGGTGTATTTAGTGCGTTTACTTGTGTTTTTAATTACATTTTCCCAAGGCAAGCTGTGTAGAACAAAAGTGACCATAAAGGCGCCAGGCTCCAGAGACTCACACCTGCCATCCTAGCTACTCAGGAGGCTGAGATCTGAGGATCGCGGTTCAAAGCCAGCCTGGGGAGGGAAATCCATGGCTTCCTAGCAGTGCATACTATCAGCCTTTCCCGACTCCTTCCTCGGCCATGAGTAGGAAGTGTCTTTGCAAAGACAAAGCAGCGGGTCTGAATTGTTTTCCTGAATCTGGGATTCCATCAGACCCTGGGTGGGGCAGGAATTTCCCTTGCTCCAGCAGGGATGACTAAGAAGCCATCCAACCTGCCCTTCCAGCCTGGGTTCTCACAGGAGGGCTGGGGTGGCCTCGCCTCCCAGCCCCACCCACTGTGCTGACTAACGCCATGCCACAGGGCCATGCCACAGGACCGGTTGTGGCCAGAGGCCCCTGACGAACTCCTCATACGCCCTCAGAGTCCCGCAGAAATCCTGACCTTGACCAAGGTCATGGCTGGCTACGGCTGGCGTCATCCTGTGGAAAGTTGTAACTTCACAGTGAGCGTGTACAAAAAGGACCAACTTGGTCTAACTGAAATGGACAGTTTTTTCTTGATTGAAGCTTTCTAGCTGGGAAGGAAGGGCGTAATGTCATGTGTTTCTAGAAGGGCCTGGTAAAGCACCATAAATGGTCCCTACTGGAGTGGAAGATTCAACACAAGCACCCCAGGGTTGCTGGCAAGTTCCCAGGGAGATACATGGCCCAGCGGAGGTTGAGTCCCATTGTCTCTCAGAGATGATGGGACTTTACATTAATATAGATAGAAGATACATAAAAGATAGAAGATACATAAAAGATAGAAGAGATAGAAGATACCTATAGATAGAAGATACATAACGTAAAGATAGAAGATATATAAAATATGATGTACAGGATTTAGAGTTACCTCTTGCCCTAATACAATAATTTCTAACTAATAGGTTAAGCTTCTGTCCAGTGTTCAGAAAAATACATTTGGGCCTTCAAAAATGTGTTCAAAGGAATCAAGTTATTAGGACTTCTTTTTTGGGTGAGAGCTCACATGCTTGCCTTCTAAGAGATGATGGAAATGCATAACTCGGTAACTTCTTGAAAAGAAAGGAAAAGAGAAACAGAAAAGGAGGGGCAGGAAGGGAGAGAGAGACTCTGATCTAGACATGGAGAGAACTAGAAAAGGAGGGGGAGATGGAAAGAGGGGGAGAGTCACTGGGAACAGGGAGGGGCTGGATTTCACCCAGCCCCACCCCCTGACACAGCTCCCAGCACTGGTGAAAGTCATTCCCGTCATCAAGCAGAAATAATGGTGAATTGCATTTCAAGAATCCTATGCTGACACGCTTGCGTGAGTCAGCCGCTTCTCTAACAATGGTCCTCTAAAAGCAGCTCCCTTTACCTCAGAGCAGATGAAGGCAGTATTAAAAAAAGAAATCCCACGTAGAAAACGAAGTCATTAGTGAAGAGCAGGACCACCGCGTTGCTCTCTTCCTTGTGACAAAGGTGATCGGGGAGAGCTTCACACCGAAGAATCGAATTTAGGATGAACGCTGCGGCATCTTTGAGAAACTCCCGTTTGGCCTTCTATTTCCTAAAATGAAAGTTGTTGTTTTCAACCCCAGTACAGGAGGGAAGAAGATGTCTCCCTTTCCTTTCAGGGATGCGCACGTGGTCTCTTCCGCCGGTGATAAAGGATGAGCAAGCACATTCGCTAGCTACCTCTAAAATACTAAGGTCATCCGTCATCTGAATCAAGGGTTTGGTTTTGCGTTGTTTTACCTTTCCGAGGTAGGGAAGGAAGGTAATTTTCTCCTCGGTTCTACAATCCCTCTGCAGAAGAGCGATCTCTTCATTTTAAATATGCCCACAGACATTCAGCGCTAAGGCAAGAGCAGGATGAGGCCCCCGAGCGCGAGGGCAGGGGCCGGGGCAGGGCGCGGGCGAGGGGCGGGGCGCGGGCGAGGGGGCGGGGCGCGGGCGAGGGGGGCGGGGGCGCGGGCGAGGGGCGGGGCGCGGGCGAGGGGCGGGGCGCGGGCGAGGGGCGGGGCGCGGGCGAGGGGCGGGGCGCGGGCGTGGGGCGGGGCGCGGGCGAGGGGCGGGGCGCGGGCGAGGGGCGGGGCGCGGGCGAGGGGCGGGGCGCGGGCGAGGGGCGGGGCGCGGGCGAGGGGCGGGGCGCGGGCGTGGGGCGGGGCGCGGGCGAGGGGCGGGGCGCGGGCGAGGGGCGGGGGCGCGGGCGAGGGGCGGGGCGCGGGCGAGGGGCGGGGCGCGGGGCGAGGGGCGGGGCGCGGGCGTGGGGCGGGGCGCGGGCGAGGGGCGGGGCGCGGGCGAGGGGCGGGGCGCGGGCGTGGGGCGGGGCGCGGGCGAGGGGCGGGGCGCGGGCGAGGGGCGGGGCGCGGGCGAGGGGGCGGGGCGCGGGCGAGGGGCGGGGCGCGGGGCGAGGGGCGGGGCGCGGGCGAGGGGCGGGGCGCGGGCGAGGGGCGGGGCGCGGGCGAGGGGCGGGGCGCGGGCGTGGGGCGGGGGCGCGGGCGAGGGGCGGGGCGCGGGCGAGGGGCGGGGCGCGGGCGAGGGGCGGGGCGCGGGCGAGGGGCGGGGCGCGGGCGAGGGGCGGGGCGCGGGGCGAGGGGCGGGGCGCGGGCGTGGGGCGGGGCGCGGGCGAGGGGCGGGGCGCGGGCGAGGGGCGGGGGCGCGGGCGAGGGGCGGGGCGCGGGCGAGGGGCGGGGCGCGGGCGAGGGGCGGGGCGCGGGCGTGGGGCGGGGCGCGGGCGAGGGGCGGGGCGCGGGCGAGGGGCGGGGCGCGGGCGAGGGGCGGGGCGCGGGCGAGGGGCGGGGCGCGGGCGAGGGGCGGGGCGCGGGCGAGGGGCGGGGCGCGGGCGAGGGGCGGGGCGCGGGCGAGGGGCGGGGCGCGGGCGAGGGGCGGGGCGCGGGCGAGGGGCGGGGCGCGGGCGAGGGGCGGGGCGCGGGCGAGGGGCGGGGCGCGGGGCGAGGGGCGGGGCGCGGGCGAGGGGCGGGGCGCGGGCGTGGGGCGGGGCGCGGGCGAGGGGCGGGGCGCGGGCGAGGGGCGGGGCGCGGGCGAGGGGCGGGGCGCGGGCGAGGGGCGGGGCGCGGGCGAGGGGCGGGGCGCGGGCGAGGGGGCGGGGCGCGGGGCGAGGGGCGGGGCGCGGGCGAGGGGCGGGGCGCGGGGCGAGGGGCGGGGCGCGGGCGAGGGGCGGGGCGCGGGCGTGGGGGCCTCGGGGAGGGACGGGAAGATGAGCAGCGGGAGGGCAGGTGGGCAAGGCCATGAGGAAGCAGAGTTGCTACAGCAAACAGACGAAGCCGCTTCTGACTGTCTGCAGCCATCCTGAGAAATGTCCTGAGAAATGCTTCTCTCTTCAGCGTTCAGGCACCGGAGGGCTTGGAGGGTGGCGTCTGGGGAGAGAGCGAGGACAGCCCGCCATGCCCGCCTGGAACCATGGCGGAGCATGGCTGGCACAGAACCAGGGACCAAAGAGCCCTGTGGTTGAGCAAGGTGGGGGAACGCAGCCCACATATTTTTGTGGAAATGGAAGAACAAAATGGAGGGGGCAGCTGGTGCTGAGAGACGGGGGAGGGGGAAGAAGGGGCTGATGGGGAAGCACCGTGCTCACAGCTGGCTGCAGGATGGAAACGAAACCCCTGTGAACGATCCAGAGATCAGCTTTCCAAGAACCCTGCTGCTCAAGGTCCGCAGGACCAGTTGAACTTCAGCGTTCACGTCCTCAGCGCCCAGCTCACTGACGGTGAAATGAAGTAGGTCTAATCAAAGAGGGAAAGGGATGCAGAATTCCGGACATCTGCTCCACCCTACCTGTACTCCCAAGAGAATATGCTGAATTCATGTGCGTTTGACTACTAGTTTTAAGAATATTTTTGCTAAGTAGTTGGATGATTACGGAATTATTCTGCATAAGGCATAATAGTCACAGAGAGAGAAACAGACATAGAAAGCAAGAGGGGGGAGAGACAGAGAGACAGAGAGACACAGAGACAGAGACAGAGAGAGAGAGACAGAGAGACAGAGAGAGAGAGACACAGAGAGAGACAGACAGAGACAGAGAGAGAGAGACAGAGAGAGAGAAAGATGGGAGAACAAAGTTTCACCTGAATTACATGACGTTTTGAAGTCACTTGAACTGGTTTCCCAAGACTGAATGTCCATGCGTCCGTTAGAGGTCTGAGCTGGCGCTTGTGTGGAGAAGTGGAGGTCCTGGCCGCGGGAGGGCCTGTGATTCCAGATGCCAGCTTGTCACGTGGACCCCGGGCGGGGGGGAGGGGGGGCACAGGCAGACGCTGCCGGTCCTGCACTGAACGCTACTGAACCACCACCCTGCCTGGAGACTTGAACTCCAGACCACAGCTGGAGCACCGGCATAACAACTATCTCATGTAACAGACACCATCAATGCATCCACCGTAAGTTTGTGTACTTTGGTGGTTCTTTTATAAGTCAAATGTTTTTTCAGAGCAAAAAAGACAGAAGAATGAATCAGCATGACTCCCTTCCATTGTGTAAGCAGAAAGCCCGCTGCCCCGGCAGCCATGGTGACTAACCCCGGGACAAGGGGCCCGTGGACAGCTCCGTGGCCACCGCCGGCTGCCCGCCGGGGTCTGCAGATCATGCCGAAATCCTCGAACCTTCAGAACAAAACCCTTTAAGAAAGAAAGAACAGCACATATGAGATGGAGGAAGGTAAAAAGTAAAAAGAATTGCTATTATTGGTCGGGGGTGAAAAGCACATAAAACACTAGATTAGATAAGAAGAGAAAATTGGGATTCCAGGAACTCTGTCTGCTTAATTCTGTGATGGTTATTTCCTAATTCAACCAATTCTCCTGATTGGCAGTTCGTTGACCTTTCCGGGGTTTGCTGTTAAAGACGTCCTAGGCTAAGCTCCTCCCCCCCCCACGAAACTGTGCTGAAATGAAAGATATTCTGGTGATGACAATGAGACACTGCTGAGAAGGTGAGTTTACACATGGAGAAGACGTGGGAGAGCGCGTGGAGAGGGAGTCAGGTAAGACCCAGCTGCGGTGAGGCCACCAAGGAGACACGGGCTGGGGGAAGGAGACACGGGCTGGGGGAAGGGAGGCACGGGCTGGGGAAGGGAGACACGGGCTGGGGAAGGGAGACACGGGCTGGGGGAAGGGAGGCACGGGCTGGGGAAGGGTGACACGGGCGGGGGAAGGATGACACGGGCGGGGGAAGGATGACACGGGCGGGGGAAGGATGACACGGGCTGGGGGAAGGGTGGCACGGGCTGGGGGAAGGGTGACACGGGCTGGGGAAGGATGACACGGGCGGGGGAAGGGAGGCACGGGCGGGGGAAGGATGACACGGGCGGGGGAAGGATGACACGGGCGGGGGAAGGGAGACACGGGCTGGGGGAAGGGTGGCACGGGCTGGGGGAAGGGTGACACGGGCTGGGGGAAGGGAGGCACGGGCTGGGGAAGGGTGACACGGGCTGGGGAAGGGTGACACGGGCTGGGGAAGGGTGACACGGGCTGGGGGAAGGGTGACACGGGCTGGGGGAAGGGAGACACGGGCTGGGGGAAGGGTGACACGGGCTGGGGGAAGGGAGACACGGGCTGGGGGAAGGGTGACACGGGCTGGGGGAAGGGAGACACGGGCTGGGGGAAGGGTGACACGGGCTGGGGGAAGGATGACACGGGCGGGGGAAGGATGACACGGGCGGGGGAAGGATGACACGGGCTGGGGAAGGGTGACACGGGCTGGGGAAGGGTGACACGGGCTGGGGGAAGGGTGGCACGGGCTGGGGGAAGGGTGACACGGGCTGGGGGAAGGGAGGCACGGGCTGGGGAAGGGTGACACGGGCTGGGGAAGGATGACACGGGCTGGGGAAGGGAGGCACGGGCGGGGGAAGGGAGACACGGGCTGGGGAAGGGTGACACGGGCTGGGGAAGGGAGGCACGGGCGGGGGAAGGGAGACACGGGCTGGGGGAAGGGAAGCAGGGCTGGGGGAAGGGAGACACGGGCTGGGGGAAGGGTGACACGGGCTGGGGAAGGGAGGCACGGGCTGGGGGAAGGGAGACACGGGCTGGGGGAAGGGAGACACGGGCTGGGGGAAGGATGACACGGGCTGGGGGAAGGGTGACACGGGCTGGGGGAAGGGAGACACGGGCGGGGGAAGGATGACACGGGCTGGGGGAAGGATGACACGGGCTGGGGGAAGGGTGACACGGGCTGGGGAAGGGAGGCACGGGCTGGGGGAGGGAGACACGGGCTGGGGGAAGGGAGGCACGGGCGGGGGAAGGGAGGCACGGGCTGGGGGAAGGGAGACACGGGCTGGGGGAAGGGAGACACGGGCGGGGGAAGGGTGACACGGGCTGGGGAAGGATGACACGGGCTGGGGGAAGGGAGACACGGGCTGGGGGAAGGGAGACACGGGCGGGGGAAGGGAGACACGGGCTGGGGGAAGGGAGACACGGGCTGGGGGAAGGGAGACACGGGCTGGGGGAAGGGAGACACGGGCGGGGGAAGGGTGACACGGGCTGGGGGAAGGGAAGCAGGGCTGGGGGAAGGGAGATACGGGCGGGGGAAGGGAGGCACGGGCGGGGGAAGGGAGACACGGGCTGGGGGAAGGGAGACACGGGCGGGGGAAGGGTGACACGGGCTGGGGAAGGATGACACGGGCTGGGGGAAGGGAGGCACGGGCTGGGGAAGGATGACACGGGCTGGGGAAGGGAGGCACGGGCTGGGGGAGGGAGACACGGGCTGGGGGAAGGGAGACACGGGCTGGGGGAAGGGAGACACGGGCTGGGGGAAGGGTGACACGGGCTGGGGGAAGGGAAGCAGGGCTGGGGGAAGGGAGATACGGGCGGGGGAAGGGAGGCACGGGCGGGGGAAGGGAGACACGGGCTGGGGGAAGGGAGACACGGGCGGGGGAAGGGTGACACGGGCTGGGGAAGGATGACACGGGCTGGGGGAAGGGAGGCACGGGCTGGGGAAGGATGACACGGGCTGGGGAAGGGAGGCACGGGCTGGGGGAGGGAGACACGGGCGGGGGAAGGGAGGCACGGGCTGGGGGAAGGGAGACACGGGCTGGGGGAAGGGAGACACGGGCGGGGGAAGGGTGACACGGGCTGGGGAAGGATGACACGGGCTGGGGGAAGGGAGACACGGGCTGGGGGAAGGGAGACACGGGCGGGGGAAGGGAGACACGGGCTGGGGGAAGGGAGACACGGGCTGGGGGAAGGGAGACACGGGCTGGGGGAAGGGAGACACGGGCGGGGGAAGGGTGACACGGGCTGGGGAAGGATGACACGGGCTGGGGGAAGGGAGGCACGGGCTGGGGGAGGGAGACACGGGCTGGGGGAAGGGAGACACGGGCTGGGGGAAGGGAGACACGGGCTGGGGGAAGGGTGACACGGGCTGGGGGAAGGGAAGCAGGGCTGGGGGAAGGGAGATACGGGCGGGGGAAGGGAGGCACGGGCGGGGGAAGGGAGACACGGGCTGGGGGAAGGGAGACACGGGCGGGGGAAGGGTGACACGGGCTGGGGAAGGATGACACGGGCTGGGGGAAGGGAGGCACGGGCTGGGGGAGGGAGACACGGGCTGGGGGAAGGGAGACACGGGCTGGGGGAAGGGAGACACGGGCTGGGGGAAGGGAGGCACGGGCGGGGGAAGGGAGACACGGGCTGGGGGAAGGGTGACAGACACGGGCTGGGGGAAGGGAGACACGGGCTGGGGGAAGGGTGACACGGGCTGGGGAAGGAGACACGGGCTGGGGGAAGGGAGACACGGGCTGGGGGAAGGAGACACGGGCTGGGGAAGGAGACACGGGCTGGGGGAAGGGTGACACGGGCTGGGGGAAGGGTGACACGGGCTGGGGGAAGGGAAGCAGGGCTGGGGGAAGGGAGACACGGGCTGGGGGAAGGGAGACACGGGCTGGGGGAAGGGAGGCACGGGCGGGGGAAGGGAGACACGGGCTGGGGGAAGGGAGACACGGGCTGGGGGAAGGGAGACACGGGCTGGGGAAGGGTGACACGGGCGGGGGAAGGGAGACACGGGCTGGGGGAAGGGAAGCAGGGCTGGGGGAAGGGAGACACGGGCTGGGGGAAGGGAGACACGGGCGGGGGAAGGGTGACACGGGCGGGGGAAGGGTGGCCAGCCCAGGTCAAAGTGTGGGATGTCGGCCGCAGCAGGGCTTCACATCAGGGCCAAGGCCAGCAAGGCCCAGGTCTGCCGCCCAAGCCAACTGGAAGGCAGAGACGGGAGGATCCCAATTCAAGGTCAGCCTGGGCGGGAACTTCAGTGGATCCCATCTGAACAGAAGTGTACCATCATCCCATGACGGAGGAAAACCTAAATAGGAAGCTCACGGTCAGGGAAAAATAGCCAGAGCAAAAAGGTTGGAGGTGTGGCTCAAGTGGTCGAAGGCCTGCCTAGCAAGCAGCAGGCCCTAAGTTCAAACTTCAACAGCAACAAAACAAGAAAACGAGAACGAAGTAAACGTCTATATTTCAACTGGTAGGTGACTGGTTAAAGATTTGCCTCCAGATACTCAGTCTAGCTCTAGTGTCTACTGTACTATTTGTGATTACTTTTCAACACATGGTAGAGAGCAGTTAGAAATACAAGAGTGGTTATGTGAAGAGCAGCATCATAAAAGGAGCTAAGACTGACAGCAGACTGCTTACTGCGACTGCAAAATGGCAGTTATTCCTCTCAGTTTAGTGAAGAGTTAAAATCTGATGGTTCACATGCTTACAGATAAAGCCAACTGGAAAATACAGCTAAAAAAGATCTGTAATTATCTGACAGCATTTCCTGAAAATAGTGCTATCCTAAAAAATCATATTTATTATTGAATATGGATAGACAAAATGATTATTGGCAAGTGCACTTTCCATAGATTACATACTATTCATTACATGCATATTATTTATGCTTGAACAACTCCTTGCATACAATAGATCATACAATTGAAATACAACCCAAATTTTCAGAGACTTAAATTTGCGGTAGCTATTTTTGAAGCCTATCATTCTGAAAGTGTAGCCTTTAGTTAAAATCCTCGGAGCCTCATTTCAAGTCATTGAAGCAACTTACCTCTATTATGTAAATATTATACAAACGCATTATCTTTTACATGGTATTATTCTTTGTTGAATTTTTTTAATAGTACAACTTGATTTCCTATTAAATAGTAACTTATGAAAGATAGCACCAATTTTTTTCTGATAAATTAAGATTCAGTACAGAGTTAACACTTCAACAACGGGAAATATAAAATCTGTATATTTACACTTAATCAGGAGTGCCACCATACCCATCATTACCTTTAATTGAACTGTTATTTTCCTCTGTACAGTGTCTGCTGATTAAAACAGAAACTAGGTGAACACTTTGTGTATCTTTCCCTAAAATACCTTGTCTCCTTTTTTCAGAGGAACTCAGTATTCAGATGAACAGTGATGCTTAAGAACAAATAGCTTATATCTACAAATTCAACGCAATACCTATCCAAATTCCAACCTCATTCTTCAAGGAAATAGAAGAGGCAATCCAAAAATTCATATGGAACAATAAAAGACCCCAAATAGCAAAAACGCTCCTGAATGGAAAGAACACTGCTGGAGGAATATCAATACCAAACTTCAAACTCTACTATAAAGCCATAGTAATCAAAACAGCTTGGTATTGGCATAAGAACAGACCTCAGGACCAATGGAATAGAATTGAAAACCCAGAAATGAACCTACAGACCTATAGCCATCTAATCTTCGATAAGGGAGCTAAAACAATAGAATGGAAGAAAGACAACCTCTTCAGTAAATGGTGCTGGCAAAATTGGTTAACTACATGTAGAAAACTTAAGCTAGATCCATATATATCACCCTGCACCAGAATC
The DNA here is from genome assembly GCF_019054845.1 of Dipodomys spectabilis. Lineage (NCBI taxonomy): Eukaryota > Metazoa > Chordata > Mammalia > Rodentia > Heteromyidae > Dipodomys > Dipodomys spectabilis. The sequence goes on along the minus strand of NW_024871346.1, from coordinate 275,651 downwards.
AACTCCAAATGGATCAAAGACCTTGAACTCAAAGCGGACACTCTGAAAACATTACAGGATGGAATAGGAGAAACCCTAGGTCTCCTTGGCTCAGGCCGAAATTTTCTGAATAGAGACCCGGAAACACAACAAATCAAAGAAAGGTTGGACAAATGGGATTGCATAAGGTTGCAGAGCTTCTGCAGGGCAAATGACATAGCTAGCAAGATCAATAGAAAGCCCACGGACTGGGAGAAGATCTTTACTAGCCATACAACGGACAAGGGTCTCATATCTAAAATATACTTGGAACTCAAAAAATTAAGCCACCCAACAACAAATCCTCAAAGAAACAACTGCCCAATAAATAAGTGGGCGAAAGACTTAAAGAGAAACTTCTCTGAAGAAGAAAGAAGGATGGCCAATAGACACATGAAGAAATGTTCAACATCCCTAGCCATAAAAGAAATGCAAATCAAAACAACATTGAGATATCACCTCACTCCAGTTAGAATGGCAAAAATCAAGAACTCTAACAACAGATGCTGGAGGGGATGTGGACAGAAAGGAACCTTACTTCATTGTTGGTGGGAATGTAAACTTGTTCAACCACTTTGGAAAGCAGTATGGAGGTTCCTCAAAAGACTTCACATAGAGCTCCCCTATGACCCAGCAATCCCACTTTTGGGCATTTACCCTAATGTTTACAAACAAGACCACACTAAAGCTACCAGCACAACTATGTTTATTGCAGCATTATTTACCATAGCTAAGATATGGAACCAACCCAGATGCCCCTCAGTAGATGAATGGATCAAGAAAATGTGGTATATATACACAATGGAATTCTATGCCTCCATCAGAAAGAATGACATTGCCCCATTTGTTAGGAAATGGAAAAACTTGGAAAAAATTATATTAAGTGAAGTAAGCCAGGCCCAAAGAAACGTAGGTCCCATGGTTTCCCTTATTTGTAATATCTAGTATATGTATGAGTCAAGCGGAAAAGGTCAGATAATGTGATGTCAGGAAAATGAACCCTTAGATGTGTATTTTAATGTTTTTTTCTTTCATGCATGTGTTTCTAACCCATTTATAAGATTATCTCTTTGTTGCTTTGTATGTCCCTCCCCCACAGTATAACCCCTGCTTTCACTATATTTGATGTCAGTATAACTTGTGGAGGAGATGGGGAAAAACCAGTTGTTTAAGGATACAGGTGGACCTGTTGCAACAATGAGAAGTACAAGTTGTCATGTCCAAAACGAGCTTTACAACGTTGGTGGGGGCGGGGAGAAGGATTGGGATTAGGGGGGGAGGGAGGAGGCTGGGAAGGGATGTGAAGGGTAAACAAAGGAGGAGGCTGCAATGCTTGGTAAGAAAGGTACGCATTATCCTGCCCATGTAACTGTAACTCCTCTGTACAGTATGTTCACAAATAAAATTAAATTAAAAAAAAAAAAAAAAAGAACAAATAGCTTAGATGAGTGCTTACTCAGTTGGTTTTGAGGACCTTGGAGAAAGACGCTTGCCACTGAACCCAGGCATGATGCCCCGTGCACAGTTACCATCTTTCAGCAAACTGGATGGCAGCAAGCATTGTGGGGAGATCCACGGCTGAGCCCCTGCCCACGCCCCTCCGCAGACAGGGCTCTTCTCGCTGCCGCAAGTGTTGGTGAATTCAAATTTGCTGGCCTCCACGGGTGGAAACCCTTAGAACTTTTTGGTTGGTGGGCATTGACCTCTGCTTAGTAAATCATCACAGATGAGGGATGAACGGAGAGAGAAGGAGGAGGAGGCCCAAGTTAACCTTCAGGACCTCCCGGCCTATGGCGGTCCTTATATAAAGAGCATTGGTCAGAAGGGAGGACCAGAGGCCAGCCTCCTGGATAGGATACAGACCTGGGCCGCATCTGCTGTCAGTGACGTAGGAGATCTTCAGAACCATCCTTCTCCGGGCCCCATGTGCAGTATTGAGAGATGGCGTGCCTCAGTAGGATTGCGTGGACTGGTGCCTTGTGGAGTGAGTGTGGGAACTGCTGAGGGTCAGCTGTCAGTGGCCGGCGGCACAGAGAAATCAGAGCATTAGCCCGGGCTTTTATCCCATGCCTTCATATCAACTCCTTCGCGAGCACGCTAGTAACTCTCCTCTTCTGTAACCCAACCTCCTCTTGATAACAAAGCGAGGGAGGGGCTCTATCCCCTGAGCACTGGCTTCCTGACCTCGACGCACAGGTTCCCTCCTCGTTGTGGTGTTCAGGTTTCCCGTCCCCGTACTGAAAAGGAAAAAGCTTTCCCGGGCTGTTTATTATCTGAACAGTCTTTCCCATGCGGGAACTGTTGCAATTCTATTTCTTTGTTTATTGCTCTATATCTGGTGCCTGGCCTGCAACAATAAATATTTATTGAACAAATGAATCCTTTCTCTGCCTGGAATGTGACACCTGCTTAATTGTTTGGTCCTGACCGATACACAGGCAAAGGAGCCTCCAGGGTCTGTTTCTGAGCGCTACTGAGCACAAGCAGGAGTCCAAAGTCTCATTCAGCACGAGGTCGCCACCGTTTTCTGATCTCTGTCAATGACTGGTGTACGGGGCTCCCTGGGAAGCTCTGGGGCCTCTGCCACCGATTTCTGTGCAGCTCCTGGGCCGCCGTGGCTCTCCTCCCTCCGTGCTGGGCTTGCGAGTCGGAGTCCTGGCGCTCTTCCTTTGGAACCTTCCTGCCCTTGGCTCTCTTGATACAATGCTTCTTAGTGGTCCTGCATACTCCATCACCTCCTCTTTAGGGTCTGTTAGACTTTCTTCAAGCGATTCTTTAGAAAGACAATCCTCTCTTCATGAGACAGCACAACCATCACTGTCCGGACAAAGGGCTGAGTTTGCTGCCATCTCTCAGTAAGTTAGACTCACTCTGTGTGAACTGCAGATCCTAATGAAAATGTGTTACCTGCAAGGACCACTATCTCCAGTGACTCACCTCAAGTAGAAAGACAGCCTCCATCCGTAGTTACCCAGCAAATCTTCCTATCACTGGGGCCATCTTTGCTGTATAAGGGAGGAGGGGCTCATGATTAAGGGAATTCCTACCGATCATGGTTTGAAACCACTTTTTCTGGAGCTGTTAAAATATTCACAAGTATGAAAGTCTGTGCTAAAGGTAACATTTAAATAGGGTGTAAGGGGTAGATATTTTTCTGTCGTTTCTCCTAGTGTGACACCACCTGGAGGTCTTTTTGGTGGGAGCTGCCGGTGCTTTTAGAACAAGCTCATCACTCTGGCTCTAGGTATTCCTTCTAACTTTATTTTTGTGGGTCATGGGGCCTGAACTCTGGGCCTGGGCGCTGTCCCTCAGCTGTTCAGCTCAAGGCGAGCGCTCTACCACTTGAGCCACAGCACCACTTCTGGTTTTCTGATGGTTTCTTGGAGATTAGAGTTTCCTGCCCAGGCAGGCTTTGAACTGTGATCCTCAGATCTCAGCCTCCTGAGTAGCTAGGATGACAAGCGTGAGCCACAGGCTCCCAGCTCCTTCTGACTTTCACTGTTCTGATCACTCAAGCCAGCCCCCAAATTTCAGACGCTTCCATATAATTTCTCTAGCTTTTGTAAGATGGTGCAAACTGCTGTTGGTTTCCACTCCTCAGCTCTTAGCTCATGATGAATCATTGGTGCCGTGGGCCATTCGTGGGACAGAGTAAGGTGCTCTGTGTGAGGCATAAGATGGGGCCCCTTAACGGGCCCAGGACAGGCAGGCACGCCCCATTCATGTGACGGCAGCACAGGGCAGGTAACTTCCGCTGCAGACGAGGCTTCGGGTGTCCCTGTTTTAGGAACTGTCCCCAGGGTTGGAGTCTTCAGTTTCCAAATAGTAAACGACCCACACCTCTGAAGCCAACTCTGTTTGATACAAAATCTGTGTGCTTCATAGTTGTTGTGGTATCTGTTGTCGACTTCATTGCGCGATGGGGCGTGGAAGTTCAGTAGCTCCGGGAATTACACCCTGCAGTGAGAGCTTGCCACCGTCCATTGTGGTGTTGCCAGTGCCTCTGCAGTCTCCGCCCTGCGACAGATAAGTGAGTGGATCTGGAGGCTGGGAAGGCCAGGTCCTCCGGCTGCTTCTGGTCCAGCCAGTGTCACGCACGTGTCCACCACAGTGAACGCTGGCCACTTGCCCCGTCTTCATTTGAATGAATGAAACGATGGGATCCGGTTCCTCAGACTGGCTGCATTGAAGTGCTCCCCAGAGACGTGGTCAGAGGTGCTGCAGACAGCAGTACTGGGGGCTTGCAGTTGTGTCAGGCTGGTCGGAATTCTGAGTTGCTAACAACCTGAGTAAGAACTAGGACAAATGAGGCAATCGTTTTTTATTTGCTGCGGTTGCTGAAAGAGCCTCACTGGTGACTATGCTGAACATTTTCTCCTCTCTCTTAAACCTTCAGGGCCACGCCCACCGCAGAGAAGGGCTTGCTAAAGGCTCTCCACCCCAGAATCCAGACACACCCAGTGCGCACAGAGCGTGGCTCGCAGAGGAGATGACCCGGAAACACGAAGCAGCTGCGGCTCCGCGTCCATTTGGAGGGCAAAGCACAGTTGCCTTGGGAGATGTTCATCACGCAGGGCTTCATCTCTAGGTATTCCAAATCAAGGACATTTCCTTCCAACCTCATCTTAAACAACTGCGCGCGCACCACTAGGAAGACAGAGCCAGGCAATGCTGAAGGCTTCTGTTCCTTATCTAGGACTCCCGGGGAGAGAGAATCAAATTAAAACCTGTCACCTCTGCTGCTCCTTCTGATTCTGGGCGTTGGAAAACTTCTTCTCTAAACCAAACCTCATGTTGTTCTTTAGCACCCTGTAGGTAATCTTCTCACACAGGGATTGCATCTTAGGGCACATGTCACAGTCTTGCTTGCTTGTCTTCAACTAGTATATGAAATGAAACAAACCACAAACATGCTCCGGGAAGCAGGCATCTCTACGAAGAGTAGCCATTTAGCCTTTATGACTTTGGTTGCTCCTGATAGGCTGGTACGTTGGATGAAATTAGAATGAAAAAGTTAGAACTAGGGGGAAACTTACTGAAATCGGGTATGCGACACGTTTTCTTCCTTTTACTTGCTTATTTTGGGGTAGGCTACTGAGGAGATGCTGGAAAGAGCCGTCTCGGGCTCGCTCTGAAAGGTGGTGACAAGCCCCAGACCTAGGTACCGGAGGTGCCAGCCGCGCCTGCTACCCAGGGGTTAGGTTACTGAGACACTAGAGCAGACTTGTCGGTGTTTGGCAAACAGATCAGCGCAGATTGTAACACTCTCCTGTGATCAGAGCTGGGACGCAGCCAATGACTGTTCCTCGCCCCTTGTCTGTGGTAGCTCTTTTATTCTTTCCTTTCCTTGTTCTCTCTTCTCTTTTCCTTTCTTTATACTCCTTCCCTCCTTCCCCTCCTTTCCCTTCCCTTCTTCCCTTTGGGTGGTCCAGCGGTTTTCCTGCTTGTTGCCAGCTGGGCTGGATGTAGAGATTGGGTGCTCTCCAGCCCTGTGAGTGGGCTCCGTTAGCTCTTCCTCCCCACCCCCCACATTGCCACACCCCCCATCATGCCTACCTAGTCCCTCTGGCTCTTGCTTCTTGAATTTAATGTTTATTTACATAAAATGACACTGAGAAAACACTTTTCGCTTCAACATAATCTTTTAAGTATATGTACTACAAGCTCTAAAATAGACAGTGTCCTATATGCATGGTTACATAGCAGGTGAGCTTGTAGTATAACCTATATTCACTTGAAATGGATGTGTGATGTACGCTTACCGTCATTAACCGTATTAAGGCTTAGGGTTATAATAAATGAAGGCACACCTGGCTCGTGGGAGGGGCTTCCCTCTGGGCCCTCCTCGCTGGGCGCTGCCCGCTGCGTGGGGATTGGCTCTGTCAGTGCCTTGCAAACCCCTCTCAACCCTGGGTGGCTCCAGCCCTTCAAGCCAGCCCCTGGGCCCGTGGCTGTGGGCAGAGCCCTCCCCCCTCTGCCCCCTCCTCCAAACACCTCCCCCCCCATCTGCTCTCAATCCGCTCACCCCGGCTTCCACGCACCCATCTTCCACCGTGTGTGCTGGGCTCACCCCTGAGTTCACCCTCTGTAGCAGCGCCTAGGAGAGGCTGGGTCCTCAGTCTCATCTTGAGTCTGTACAAGGCCTGGGAGGGGCTGTTGGTCCACCCCTCTGTCTGGAGAGCCATCGTTCTCCCCCGAGGATAAAGCCCTGAGGGGTTTCCATAAGATAAACAGGTTCCCTCCAGAAATGGGGAGACGCAGAGGAGCGGCCCTGCGACACACAGCACAGAAAAGCCAGGCTGCAGAGCCTGGTCTGCCTTCCGGAGCCCCTGCACACGGCCTTCCTTCTGCCTCCACACAGCTCTCCTAGCCCGCAAATCCTTGGGAATCCCCAGTTCTCCTATCCCATATACTCAGCTATTAGAGGAAGGTTTACACCTGAGAGGCAGATGGGGCTTCTTCTGATTGTTCACATGGACGGTCTGGATTCTCGGCTGCTCAGCTGCACAGAGCTTGCATTTTAAACCAGGCAACAGGGTATCGGCGGATCAAGATGGGAGCTGTTTCACGTTCATGCCCCTTGACTGTGTTCTTTATTTCTTTTCATTGCTATTGAGCTGCCATAAGTTAAACACTCGAATTCTCCACATTTTTTCCTCTAACAGTACTCCACTGGTGTTAGGGGAAATTCGGATCCTGTTTGTCAGTTTGAAAATCAGTGGAGAATGGACGTGACATTCCTATGTAGGACCTTCGGATTCATGGGTCACATTAAGTCCTGTGTTCTGTGGTTTAGATCACCTGACCGGTGCCCACCGGGTTAGCCTAGAGAGCCACGTGAAGCTTCCGTGTGGTTGCCGGAATGGAGGAAAGGACACTGTGGAGGGGGACCGGCGTGTGAAGCTGGACACTGATTTCCGCACGGTGACCCCAGCAACGGTGAGCGCCTGGCCATCCCCCGCTGGTGTGCCTCCCGCCCTGGTTGCAGTGAGTCAGCACCAGGGGGCGCTGCTGCTGGTGATTCATAGCCGGTCAGTCCGGGCCCGCAGAGCCCTTGGGGCTGGTGCCTGAGCGTAGAGCAAGTGGATCTGGTCAAGGTGCGTCTGTGAACTTCCGAAAGATCAGGGGAAATCCCCAGCCTGGTTAATTTGAAATCATGCGGTATCTGGTTACCCTATCATACCTTTTAATGAATAAAAATGAAATTGGTTTTATAGCTATTAATTATCAGTCAGAAGTATCTATTTATTTAAACTACCAGGATCTAGGACAACCTTTTACCATTTTAACCTCTTTCTCCAAATTATACAGTTTCAACAAATATATTACCCTGCATGGTTTTATGACTTAAATTGTTATCTTCCATGCATCTCTCTCTCCTTCTCTCTGTCCCTCTCTCCGTTGGTCTCTCTCTCATCTTACTGTTTCTCTCTCTCGGTCTTTCTCTCTCTGTGTGTCTCTGTGTCTGTCTCGGGTGGTCTTGGAATCAAACACTGACCCTCCCCTGTGCTAGGCTAGCTCTTCTACCAAGCCCCCTCCCTAGCCCTTCTTTCTGCGTTGGTTTCTTCGTGCATCAGTGTCTTCCTTCTTTTCTGCCCACCCTACCCCATACAAACACTTTGGGAACACAGCTAGATCCACTTTGATGCCAGCAGTTATTTGCTGACACTTTGTGAGCTAGCACGTCTCCCTCACCCTGCTCTTCCTTACCACACTTCTGCATCCTCTCCCTTAATTTCAGGTCCAATCTTTAATTAAGCCGGACCCAAAGGTGATAATGCAATCATAACTTTTCTCTTTCTGCACTTCCGCGAGATCCCTGGCAGCCTGGGACAGGCCTGGGCAGCTCCACAGCCGTGCTGGGTGCACAATGGACGATTGTTTAAGGAATCTAACCGGTGGTCAATCAAAAGCTGTCAGTCAGCTTGGCTCTCATAGCTACTGTTGAAATCTATTGCTCTGAAACTCTCTAAACATTAACCAAGATCAACACGAGGCCAGCGCTGGTGATCATACCTAACGCTCCCAAGGCCTCCACGCCCAGGCCCCAGAGGGCCAAGGTCACAGAGCCACGGGAGTGGGAGGCTCCGAATTCACAGGCACCACTGTACCTTGACGAGTCACTGTGCCGACGGTGATTCACATGCGTTTGGAACACCAGGGCCTCGAGGACAAAGGCTAACAATCACAGATACTACAGACTTGCTCCTCACAGGGAGACCAGCCCGCCTCCTCTGTGTAGGCTTGGCGGATGAGAGAGACGCACAGTGCACTCTTGAAGTAATCGCTTCAAAAGGTAACCAGAGTCTCTGTCTCTCCTCTGTCTCTCTTTGTCTCTTTGTCTTTGCCCTTGGCTCTGTCTGTCTGTCTCTTCTCTCTCCTTTTCTGTCTCTGTCTCTGTCTGTCTGTCTGTCTGTCTCTCTCTCTCTCTCTCTCACACACACACACACACCGCTTTTGTCTCCTTCTCCAAACCTGTTCTTTATTTCTGCTCGTCTTTTGCATGCCATGGTTGTCAGGAGGATAGCATCCGTACCGCGGTGCGGGCCCCTGCATCCTCCGGTCTCAGGGAGATCCTTGCTTGGCTGGCCTGACCCTCGGTAGTTCATCATTCTTACATAATCCGGCAGCAGCTAGAACACAGACCTTCTTCCCTCAACATTCTGCGGGGAGCTTTGGAGGAGCCAGCCCTTCCGAGCGTCCTTGAATGTGCACTGCCTGAGAGCTGTGGCCGCCTGGGTCTTGGAGCCTTGTGCTTAGATCTATGCCAAATGTCAAATCTCGACCAGGTCATTGAGCATGGCGATAATGTAGCCGCTGATAACTTCCTGCGTGTCAGACATTTGCACAGGATCAGCACCTGCTGCATGATTTGTTATTGATTCTTTACAAAATCTCTAATTTGACAGAGGACAAAACTGACCCCGGAGGACCAAGTTCTAGCCTACACATGGACGGAACGACACGATGAATGTCTGGTTAGATGAGCCACTATAAAGGCCCACCCTGATTGATTTGTATCAATGGAGAGAAAATGGATTTGGCTCATGAAAGAGAGCAGGAGCTCAATGTCTTGCAGAGACAGCTTGTCCATAAACGGATTCTCAGGCCTCAGCGCGTGCAGTGGGTAGCTCAGTTGTATTAGGCAGAAAAAGAAGCTTTGATTATTTTTTTATATCTATAAATCATGACTAAAAAATTAGGGCACTTCCCTCATGACCAAATGTTTGTGCGTGTGAATGAAAACACCCATTTCATAATATTATGGCCACCTGTTATTCTTAACTGCTGGTTAACACTCAGAAGCAATACAAAAGCCACTAATGAGTTATAACCGGCATTTTAAAATCTGTTCATAAATCATCAAAATTACTCGTAATGATGAGGAGCCCTGGAATGTTTTCACGCGTGTATACATTATACCATGTGTCCTTGGCATTTTGAGAAACCGGCTGTCTGATCTCACAAGAGGGTAGAAATCCCACCATACAATTAGGTGAAACGTGGTTGCTGTCTTCTCCTGCACAGGGTTAGATAAGGACATTCTCTATGTTCACATGTCCGTTTTCCTCTGAAGATCTGGGAGTGCATTCGCACTCCTTCGGTGATGGCCGTGTGAAATGTGGAAGCCCGGCTTCGCTGGCTGGGTGGATGCCCTGGGAGTGCCGGGGGAGCCACGGGCCAGGAACTGCGAGACGAGCCCGAGAAGGCACTGGCGTCTCAGTCCAACTTGGGCCTGCAGAGGCTCTCACATCCTGGACCGGTGGAAGAGGCAAGAAGCCCCGTGAGGGACGGTGGCTGGCAGCTAGGCCACAAGGTGCACCGAGGAGTTCAACTCCCTTGGGACTGCCAGGGATGAGGCCAGGGTGGCAGAGCCCTGGGATTCCCACCGGCGCCTCCTGGGAGGCTGCAGGCACCGGCCGTCCGCTCGGTGTCCTGAGGCTGAGGGGATTGTCTGCAAATGGCCTGATGAGCTCATAGAAAACTCACCGTCCTGTCATGCCCGAAATGAGACGACACCGGGACCCTGGACGTGGAACTGCGGGCAGGGCACAGCCATGCACCACGCATCCAGAAACGATGCCAGGGTTTGGAGCAAGACCCAGGCGGAGAGGGTGGCCGGACTGCGGAGAAGCTGGGATGTGCGAGGGTTGGGAGGGAGGAACTCCAGCGAGCAGGCCTGTGCTATGCGCCGGGCGTGCCGGCGCGGGGAGAAGAGGCTCGGGAGGCCCAGATGGCCCCGCTGCCAGGCGTATCCCGGCTGGCGCAGAGCTCCGTCCATCTTTCTAGATGATCACTGCTATTAAATAGGACCACATAGGAGCAAGAGAACCAGCAAGAATGACTTTCTGAGACTTAGAATGGGATCAGAGCAATCTGTAGGTTTGTCCAGTGGTGGAAATGGAACAAAGCTAGAACTTTCTGGAATTGCAAAGGGGGTGGGGGTGTCACATAAGGCAAGATTCTCTAAGACATGTAATTCCCTGTCTCTCATTCTGTCTCTCTCCCTTGTATCTCTTTTGTGGATATGGGGATTTGAACTCAGAGTTTTGTGCTTGCTCAGCTTTCTGACCTCGCTGGTACTCTGCTGCTTGAACCACACCTCCAGCCTGACTTTTTACCAGTCACTTGGAGATGGAATCTTCTGGACTTCTCTTCCTGGATGGTTGGTTGGCATTGCACACCAATACTCTGAATCCTCAGCATCCAGAGGAGCAACTATTACAGGCCAGAGCCCCATGCATCTGACTTGAAGGCTATGTCTTTGCAGATCTTCACCTCATGTTATCAATAACCACCATGGGTAAAAGCATAGACAATGCTTTGCTCTACTCTGGTATTCACAGGGTGTGGGGGTTAAAGTTTGGCGAATACCTGGCCTATGCTTCATCTCAAAGCTCTGAAGGTCAACGGTGGGTCTCAGGGTGTGGAGTCGGCCTGGGGCTAGGTGTCCATCCATTGTGGCTGATTCACCATGGACTGGTTTGTCATTCTGGCAAGGTCTTCAGCCCTACACTTGTAAAAGTAGGACAGTAATATCAAATAGTACGGTGAGAACTAAGCACAGTAAGCCATGACTGCTTCTCTCCCTATGTAAAGGTCTTGATGGAGACGCGCCATGCTTCTTAGCGGCAGTCTGCAGCGTCACCGAGGTCCTGAGCAGCTAAGGTGAGTGTGGTGACTGTGTTCTGACGGTCGGCTCCCGGCTCCGCTCTGTGGCCAGAACTCGACACGGTCACCTCTCACCGCGTCTGCGGCGGGCCGAGGTGGCTCAGCTGAACTCCGCTGCTGAGCGAAGCCGCCGACAGGCAGAGGCCACGCGCCGGACGCCGCAGAGCTAGGAATCACACAGGGGACAGGTAACGTCCGGCGCTTCCGTTCCTTGTTCCCATTATTGGCGCGTATGAGTTGTACACATCATGGCTTCCTTCTGTTCCTCCCATGCACGCGTGTATCATGCCTGGACCACGCTCGGCCCAGCATTGCTGGGCTCCACCCCTCTCCCTGTTTTCTTCATCTACATCCCAAATAGCTCAATGTGTACCTTCATAACCTTTTCCTTTTTCTTCTCATTTCTCTTCGTGAAAGCGAGGGTGGTGCTTGTCTTTCTGTGGCTGCTGACTGATGACTAGCATGCGAGCTCCACTCCCTGCGTCTCCGAGCGAACGGCAGAATTCTGCTGTGGCTGGATGCCGTTCTACCGTGCGTGTCTGCCGCGTTTGCTCTATCCACCCAAGCTCAGATGAAGGCACGGGGCAAAGTGAGCCAGGAAAGGGGGCCTTTTCTCTCCTGGATCCCTGCGATGTCACAGCGTGCATTTTATGAGGATGGCAGTGGCTCCACAGTACCCACTGGACAGTTAGCAACGTAAGCTCATCTCCGTACAACCAACGTGCATTCCGTAAACACAGGTATTTGGGGAAGGCCACCCATCGTCAAGCCTATCTGCGGTTGGGTAAATTTCTCAGAGGAGTCATAATCTAAATTGCCACACCTCACACCTACTATTCCTGTTTTGTCTTGACATTATTGCCGAGAAAACAAAATCAAAGTCTCTGCTATGTTGCTGGAAAGGAGGGACCAGGACCTCAAACCTGATTTTCAGGACATCCCCCCCCCCCCCCCCCCCCCCCCGGCCCCGACCTGGCCTGGGAAACTTGTCGTTCAGATTTCCATGCTGGGATGGAGTGGGTTTTGGAATTCCTCCCTGAGGCGCCTGAGCGGATGCAGGAATGAATGCTTGCTCCCGTTTCCCAGTTGCTCTCTACGTGACTAAACAAGTGGACTGGGTGTGGGGTGACGATTTCTGCCACTAGGAGCCAAGTCAGAGCCGGCGCTGCGCTCGCCGTGCAGCAGCGTGCCCACTCCGGGAGCAAGGGCCGCGCCACCGCCTCCGCCCCCACCACGTCCTCACCGCCGCACGCTGGTGCCGGCCGGACTGTAAGAGCGGCCACCATGCCCGTGTCGGCACTTCTGTACATTCCAGAAGCCTCCACTTTTCTCTGAAATGTGAGGGAAATTTAGCATCAAAACTTCCTAAAGGATGGATGCCTTTTGGGGTCACAGTCACTTATTCTAAATGTTTTTCAAGCTAAACAGGACTATACACCGTCTAACTCCACTGTTCTGATGGCCCTGAGCACTTGGAGTCCTTCTGCCTCAGCTTCCCCAGGGCTGGTTACAGGTCTGTGCCACAAGGCACCCCGCGACGGCTCCTGTTTTCTACTGACCCTCATTGAAGTGACACCTACCAGGCCTTTTTATCCCAGGATCCTCTGCACTCCGACTTCTAGGAGCGATACATTTTAGGTGATGTTTCAGTATTACTTCTCTCGAGGGCAAATGCGATTAGGGCAGGTTACCCACCCACCGCATAGCTTTGCTTTCCTCCCTTTCCTCCCAGTTTAAAACTGAAGATGGCCCACTAATACCAAACAGCAACCCCACAGAGGTCCTTAAGAAGCCCTTTCTCATCTCTGGATTTAAGGCTTTCCCCAAGCCAGACGGGTGCCCGCTGGCCAAAGCTCACGTTCTTCTTCCGCAGGGACGCTGTGTTTGCGCCCGTGTTACCACCTGGTCCTGTGCAGTCGCAGGCCATCCTGAGCCTTGACATCCACTGGTTGTCAGAGAGG
>NW_024871346.1:110000-257500 GCF_019054845.1 Dipodomys spectabilis | reverse complement strand
CTTCCAAACCTTGGAGTGGAAGTACATTTCAGGAGGGGAAGTGTCCAGAATATTCTTAGGAGGATTGTGTTTTAGAGGCCTACATCATAACTGTTGCATGATTTTTATCAAAACAAAGAAACATGTTAGAATGTATGTACTATCATGAAATGAAAACCAGTAGACCATACGATATGTTTATGATTTATTTTAATGTATTATGAAGAGGGATACCACGCAGTTAATCAGAAACAGCAATGCAATAAACTAAATCTGAATTAACATTTTTTAAGAAAGGTTAATAGATCATAAAGCATCAAGGCTAATAGATCATAAAGCATCAAGGCTAATAGATCATAAAGCATCACTTGGTCAATTTGATTTTTTTTTTAACCTCAACTGTTATTTTTTATGCTTTTCCTACAGGAAGTTCCTGATTATCTCTTGCAGGAAGTTCCTGATCAAAATTATTTGAGGAGACTTCACTTTAGGGGAGCTGCAGGTGGTGCTGCCGTGTGGTATTAGGGCACTGGCTTTTATTGAAATATGGTTTATGACTCAAATTCCCGACATCCAGGCTAATCTTTACATGTGGATTTTTACGTCGATCTTGTTAACTGTGTGAACCAGAATGTGGATTCTTCCTCTAATGCCTTCTACTTACCAGTAAGTCAGAACCTGAAGGTATAGCTGGACGAAACATTTCTTGGTGTGGACCATCCATCCGTGATACAATTAGATCCTGACGCAGCAAATCACATCATCTGTTTGCAACTCTGCGTTGAATGTTCCTTGGGTAGATCAGAACTGAACTTCAGGCTTGAAGAAGGAGCTCCTCATTTATGCTTTTGAATTTGGGTAGCACCCACATGAATTCACATACAGTATTCTTTTTAATGAGTTGATGTAGAAGGTTGTCCATCAAATCTATGGACAGCCTGTCCCCTGCACAAGCAGGTGTTGACAGTGAGGTCTCTATGTGGGGGGGGGGGAGGCGGGAGGGGGAGGGGGAGGGGGAGGGTCAGCACATCCCCACAGCTCACCCACAGAGGTCTCCATTTCACAGTGGGTGTCCACCTGTCCATCTCCCTGGGCCTTTAGTTTGCTTTATTAGCAAACAAAAAGTTAGTTAGGCATGGTGATGCACACCTGCAGTCCTAGCTACTCTGGACTCAGGGATAGGGTAGATCTCAGTTTGAGGTCAGCTAGGGATAAAAGTTAGTCAGACCCCATCTCTCTAAAGCAAACTGATGCGATAGAAATATCTGCCATCCCAGCCATGGGGGAGGTACAAATGAGAGGACTGAAGTTCAACGTCTCCCCTGGGATAAGAGACTCCACTTGAAAAATAATCCCCCCGCCACCAATAAAAGCAGAAGACGCTGGAGGTGTGGCTCAAGTTAAAGAGTGCTTCCTAGGCCCTGAGTTCAAGCACCAAATGGGTAACAATTGGATAAAAGGGAAATGAAACCACATTGATTCATCTCCTCAAACCACATGCGTGTTTTCTGCTTGGGATACGTGTATCCCAAGCATTTTAATATGCAATCTTTGAGAAAAGTGGAATGGGTGTTTGTAGAAGGTTTTGTGCTTCATACATTTCATACATGTTTGTGTTCCATATATTCAGATACACTAAAAACAAGTAGCCTTTTCCTTAGATCATTGATTGGAAAATCTCTGACTTTTGCACTTGCATTTAAACTGCTGGGTCAAAGAAGTTCGCTACGTAAGTTCCGGTGTGCCCTGGGGTCCCATGCCGTGTGAGGGCCAGTGCGGTCAGGAGAGCGCCACGTCACAGCAGCTTGCCCCAGTCCGTGGGGCACTCGCTCAGACCGCGCCGGTGGGGAGCGGAGGGTGATGGGCTGTCTCCAGCAAGCATTGCGGTTTGTGGAGCACGCAGGACGGGGTCTCACTGGTAAGATATGGTGGGGTAGATAAAGAGAGGAGTGACTTAAGTGTATTATAAAGAAATCTTGAGCCAGGCGCCGGTGGCTCACGCCTGTCATCCGAGCTACGCAGGAGGCTGAGATCTGAGGATCACGGTTCAAAGCCAGCCTGTGCAGGAAAGTCCATGAGACTCTTATCTCCAATAAACCACCAGAAAACTGGAAGTGGCGCTGTGGCTCAAGTGGTAGAGTGCTCTCCTTGAGCTGAAGAGCTGAGGGACAGCGCCCAGGCCCAGAGTTCAAGCCCCATGACTGACAAAAAAAAAAAAAAAAAAGAAAGGAAGAAATCTTGGTGACATAGTGAAGAGCATGTTGTGGATGCTGTTGCACAGTGTGAGGCCTCATCAGCAGACATGGGCCGGAACTCAGAGGTGAGCAGCTCTGGGAAGCTCCTGGCGTGGAAGGCAAGAATTGATAGGTGATGGAAATATTTTAGGAGTGAATGTAAAAGATGACAGAAGCAAGAACTCCAAGGAGGAAAGTAGTTGCGGAGCAGCAGAGATGTGTGCTGTGCAGGCTATTCATATGACACATAGCATTATAGGCTACATGAAGAGACTACCACATAAATGTAGATGTTATAAAATCTCTCTATAAATATATGTAATAAAGCACGCCACATTCATATGCTTCTTCAATTAGTAGGTTTATGTTTTTGAAAAGTCATCTGTGAGTTAAACCTTTAAAAAGATTTTAACCTATTCTATTTGCCCTAAATGGAATCAGGAGAGGTATCTATGCTAGTGGCTCAGGTTAGAATGATGGTAAGGCATCATTTTGTTTCCATGGCAACAGGAGCAGGAAATAGCACAACTCGGAGATCATTGATGACTCCATCAGGAGACTCTCCTCTGACACAAAAACTTCAGAAGCCGCATATTCTGCTTAGAAAAGTGGGCCTATTTCTTGGTTGGACACCGAATTCAGAAGAAGGTTGAATCAGAGCAAATAGCAAGATTTTGATCCCGGAGGACAAAAGGAACGAATGCTCTCTTGACAAGCAGAAGGGCCCGGGTCACAGTAGGTGGAAGTGGAGAGTTCTGATTGAGAGGGGATGAGTTTGAACCCTGATGGGCGAATGTACTGAGCGCGGAGCTGATGCCAGCTGTGTGTGTGCACGCACGCCTGTCCACGCACATTAACACAACCCACTTTCCACAGAAAATTCTGGATGAAGTTACAATGATTAAAATGTTTGATGCTGTGTGTGATGGTTGATGGTGGTACCGAGAAGGAAACGGATGCCGGCGAGAGTCTGACACGTGCCAGTCAGAACGGGATGGGTGAGTTCTATCTGAAATAATCAGAACAGAGTCGCTGGCCAGACCACCGATGTAGAGATGAGGGCACACACCGCGAAGCCAGGGCACCATCTCCCACGCGCCTGGCGGGGGAGAGAAGGGGAGCACTGTGGGAAGGAGGCTCCGGGTTCAGAAGGGGCGTGGGGGCCAGCGCGTGCAGCTTGGGGTTTTATTGTGAGGGCAGGGTGGAACGGAGCCATTGCGAGCTTTTGAGAAGAGGAGTGATTGATCCAATTTGTATTTTGGAAAGATCGAACCTGCCAAGACGGCGTGACGCGTGGCTGACACACGCTGGAGGCCAGCTCCGGAGAGAACACTTACAGGTGCTTCTGAAATCTTTCAGGAGGAAAATGCCGGGAGCCTCAGATGTGAGCAGGAGGAGCAGGGTGGTGCTGTGCCGTCCAGTCCGCAAGCTGCCCGTGTGACGACCGGACGTGCGTAGCCCCTGCGCCGTGCCGGGGGGGATTTCGGATGGGGACAGCAGGGTACGGCCCGGACGCCATAGTAAGTGTGTAGATAGCACTGGCGTGCAGACCTGGCCGGCCTGTGGCTCCACGATGGGCCTGAGCAGAGGAGCACGCACCTCGGGGTCAGACACACGCTCACGGCCACCACCCCCCCTTCGTCTGCAGCCGCAGTCAGGAGCGCGGCCCGCAGCTTCAGAATTGGCTCAGAGCTGCTTTCGTGATAACGGGCAGAAGTACTAAGAGACCTAAAAGGGAGGACCCTGTTTGAACGATCACTGAATTTTCTCCTCCATCTGCGCTTCCAAAAATACATGCAGCAGCACTAAGGAAGGCATCTCAGAGTGCAGAAAGGCGGGCCCCTCCCTCCTCACGCCATGTCTGCCAGGAGATAAGCCTGCTACCTACCTACTGCTTGGTTTTGTTTTCTTCCCTTGTCCTGTAGTTTCTTTGCACAAATCCAAATTGAAAGTCATAATTCCATTCCAGCTTTTAAGAAAGCAGAATTTATTAGATTGCTAAAAACTACAATAAAAGAGCAACACAACATCCACACCTGGAGGGAACTGTCCCTCACCTTCCATTTGATGAACCACTGGGTCTGTTTCCACTGGGTCTGTTTTCTTTAGAACCTCGGATGAGGAATCAAAGAATACGAAATTAATCATTAACTTCAGGTCATAGCTTTGTTTGGCAAAAAAAGGTACCTGTATCTTTGTTAATTCTAATGCAATGACCCAGAAAAAATAATTCTACAAGCTTTGATTTATATGACCAATGGTAGAGGTTTGAAAACTCCCAATGACCAGCTATGCTTTAACTCATGCAGATATATGGAGAGCATGGGTGGGCAGGGGAGAAAAGTGGCAGAAAGGAAGCTGACGAGAGATTAGGAAAGGAATAGAGAAGTTGAAAAGTGGAAATGACCACAGGACACCGGAAAAGCCAAAGAGGGGAGAGTGATCACGCTTCTGGCTGATAAAAAGAAGAGTGAAGCTCACAAATCCACTTTCACAGTTTTCTCCCCTTCCATTCTCCAGTTTTTGTACAAAATCAACTGTGTTTGTTTTCTGTTTCATCAAGGACAATGTGGTAAGGGGTACCAATGCTGGAGAAGATGGAGATTCGATTCTTTCATGAGTCAAACTGTTGCTGTGTGTTTTTCAGAAGAATAAAGGGTGAGGAGTAAGACTCAAGGTGGGAACCTGGGGTTTTAGGTTTCTTTGAAATGTTGGAGAACAGATAGGAAGTTTTGAGGTTTCATCCTGGAGATACAGGTTTAAAGATAAATCACACTGCTATGAAAATGAAGGAAGGGGGTAATTCCAATAACACTGAAGGCTAGGGGGCCCGGCCTAAATAGAAGAACATTTGTCCAGCAAGCACAAGGTCTGAAGTTCAAACCTCAGTACTGACAACAAAAATGAACTATCAGGAAAGAATACTTGAATACTGGATTGTTTACATAGCAGGATGATCCTTTAGCTCAACCAGGGCTTCCCTAGGGACCTTTTCTATCGCCTCCCAAGCCAGCTCTCCTCAGCTTATATTGTGTGGAGTGAATCTTATGTTTATTCTTGATGACCCTTTAGGACGGACGGCCCTAAGGTTCTGCTTATTTCTCCCTCCATTCTAAGATCCTGGCTCTCAGGCTCACAAACGCTGTATTTTCTCCAGCAGATGGTACGACCGTAACCACAGCTCTGCTCCACTTCATACTTTGTGAAACTGGTTTTATATTCAGACTATAATTCCTGCAATTCTCCCTTTTTGGTGGTAGAGAGCTTGCCATCTGGCAGGCCAGTCCTCAGGCACCAAGACAGACCTTTTGGTCATGGTGACCGTGGCTAACATGCCGCCGAGACTCTGTGGCTGTGTTCTCTGAGCTGAGTGTTTTGTGAAGCGATGTCTTTCGGTAAGGTAAATGAGAGCATTATCCACAGTGAGACTCCAGAAAGCCAGGGGTGTAGGGTGAACAGCCACGCGAGAACTCACCGGAGGAAGCGTGATGCATTTTAGAATATGCGACTCTCATGACTCAGGAGAGTCTGGAAGGAACGTGTATCAGGGATTGGGGGACGGGTGAGAACTCAAGCTCCCCCGAGGCCCCCCCCCTGCCCCCCGCCATGCCCGGGAGCCCTGTCCACGGGGGCACGGCTGCCAGAGAACACAGGCAAAGTTCAGCATCCGAGGAACGTTCCGGTTTGACTGGTAGGCTCCTCCATGGAGTTACTGACTAACATCAGGATGGGATCAGAAGGGCTGCGTCTTCCTCAGCGAGCCACGTAGTGGATCACACTAATGCCATGCAGCAATTTTCTCTCCTTTCAGCGTGAGGAGGCAGGGAGGAAGCAAGGACCATGCGCTAATGGAGATGACCCTTTCCCCCGTACACGCAAACCCTGCATGAGAAACAATTATGTCAGACTAACGTGATTTATGTCTGTGATGTCATCTGTCTGGGCTTCAGGAAAAATTGGTCCTGTTCCAGATGGAAATCAGAGAAACAAAGTAGACTGATACAATCTAGAACACTCCACAGCTGAGGGAAACAACATGAGATAGAAAAATGAAAGAAAGGAAAAGGCCGTCTTGTCTCTCGTGGTTGGGGCTGAGGATCGAGATGCTGCTCACGTGGCCTTTGTATGAGCTGGAACGCTTCTCTGTTAATTTGCATATTAAAAATCTTGTTGGATTTGCTTGTTTGGGAGAGGAAAACCCGTTACACTTGAATGCATGTTAAAGATGAAATTTTAGTGTGAACAGTATAAAGCAATACATAAAGAGAGAAAACAAACTCTATAATTTTTTCAAAAGCATATCCTGAGCCATGAAGATCCTTATAAACAATCACATTAATGCACTAACATGCCATTGCTTTAAAACATACATGTATTTCCCTCCTTAATGTAACTAAAATACATAAACAACTTAAGTAATTCCCCTCATGCTAGTAGACTCAAAACCCAATCTGAAGAACAAGTTCATCTTAACCCCATATTTTAGTAAGAATAACAAAACCTTATACTTCCTAACTTATTGATAGAGCCAAGTAACTTCACAAAGTTGCGTTACAACTTTACTAAACTAAGTACCTGTTTACCATATTGAGTGAAGTGTGGAATAATTTCAAGATCTGGAGGAAAACTTTTATCGAGTGGATATTCAAAGCAAATTAAAAGGCTGGAGATCACATTGTGGACATCATTAATGACCACATTTAATTGTTTACTGGGAAAAGAGTCATTACATTATGGGCCTGTCAGGAATTATATGAAGTGTGACCAAGGTTTGGTTTAATATAATGCAGAGTAACATGTCAGACAGATGCGAAGTCTTGTTTAGCAGTGACCCAGTCAGAATGACTTTTGACACAAGTCACTATTTGAAAAGAAAATTGGGAGAGATGGTTTCCAGCAGAGCGTTCTGTATTCTCCAGAGACGGCCTTATAGCTGAGGTCCTCCTTCAAAGATCCTCCCTGTAAATCACATGATTTACGGATCATGTTCAATGACCCCCTTGAAAACCAGGAAACCAATCTGAGGACTAGCATGGTCTTATTTATTATCTTCTGCCAGAGGGATGCGGCCCGAGCTCTGCTTATTCCTTATAATGAAATGCATCTTCAGGGCTCACATCGTCCTGCATCAAGCTCTTGTTGCCTTACCTTGAGCAGTTAAAGGTACTGGTGTCTGAAGAAGCCAACCTCTTTGGGATGCACTATGTTCTCTTCAGGAGAGTTGGGGAAATTGTGTCTAGGCACAAGATCACTTCTTCACTCACACAGTTGCTGTGGGGGGAAAAAAAATCCAACAACCTGTTTCTTCTTTCAAACTTCTCATTAATTATCCATAGGAAACAACTTTCTAAGAAGAAAAAAGGTTGAAGCCTACTATAAAGATGTCAGGGTGGTGGGGACAAGTGGCAGGGCCTTCGGTCTTTAGGGCCTGAGGCCTTGCCTCCGAACAGGGAAATGAGGCCTCTGCCTGCTTCCACAAGGTGAGTCCTTCCACGTCCACCCTGCATCAACTCAGCCTGAGAGGAGAAAGCATGGCCTAAACTCTCCCAAAGCATGACCCAAAACAAACGCTTACTTCCTCCCTCAATGTTGATCTGTCTCTGGGTTTTGTTACAGTAACAGAAAGTGCTCTCTCTCTCTCTCTTTCTGTCTCTGTCTCTGTCTCAATCTCTCTCTCTCTCTCTGTCACACACACACACACACACGTGTTTATTCATGTATGCACACACACCAATCCAGACTCTTATTCCTATGGAATTATTTCTTATAAAAAGTACAAAAATCTGTTCCCATCTTTGAACCTCTGTACAGTTTATGTCCTTTCTTTTGCTCCAGGCATCATTGAGTGAGTGCAACCCAACATGCTTTGCGTAAGCTCATCTGAATACTAAACCCTGAGTCTAACAGACTCTGAGGCAGTGATTGGATCTTTCCATGCTTGTTCCCAGGACAGCCCTGCTTCTGGTTAAAGAACAGATGTGTTAATCACACACAAGGGCATCCCTGTCCTGGGGGGAGACAGGTCAGTTGCCATCCTGTAACAACTGGAAGCAAGAGCACAGAAACATTTTTTTGGGGGGTCCAGTTGTGGGGTCTGAACTCTGGGCCTGGGCGCTGTCCCTCAGCTCTTCAGCTCAAGGCTAGTGCTCTACCGCTTGAGCCACAGCACCACTTCCGGCTTTTTTCTTTTTGCTTATGTATTGCTGAGGGATCAAACCCAGGGCCTCAAGCATGCAAGGCAAGCACTCTACCACTGAGCCACCTTCCCAGCCCAGAGCACAGAAACTTTTATAATTCTTGTTCCTAAGAGAAAGCAAAATAAATTGTTGTGAGTTCAGGCCCCCAACATCTTACCACACATAAAGAGAAAGTAATGGTGTCAGGTATGGCAGAAGTAGATCCTGCTGGAGGGAGGAGATGACTGGGATGGGAAGAACAGGAGTTAACTTATGCACAGTACAAAAGAACAGCAAGGACATGGTCAAAATATGGAGAGTGATCATGAGTATCAGCGTGGATCCACCAGTGTGGGGTGAAGAAAGAAGAACAGAGGAGCCTAGCCCAACCACCAGCCACCAACCAACTATCAATCTCCAACCACCAATCACCAACCAACTGCCAACTACCAACCACCAATCACCAACCACCAACCACCAATCACCAACCAACACCAACCACCAATCACCAACCAATCGCCAACCACCAACCACCAATCAACCACCAACCACCAACCAACTACCAATCACCAACTACCAACCACCAACCACCAATCACCAACCAACCACTAACCACCAATCACCAACCACCAACCACCAATCACCAACCAACTGCCACCTACCAGCCACCAATCACCAACCGCCAACCACCAACAACCAATCACCAACCAACCACCAACCACCAATCACCAACTACCAACCACTAATCACCAACCAACCACCAACCACCAATCACCAACTACCAACCACCAACCACCAACCAACTACCAACCACCAATCACCAACTACCAACCACCAATCACCAACCAACCGCCAACCACCAACCACCAATCAACCAACCGCCAACCACAATCACCAATCACCAACCACCAACCACAATCACCAATCACCAACCACCACCCAACCAACCACTAATTACCAATCCAATCACCAATCTACCATGGAGAGGCAGTGGTGAGAGATCAATAGCCAGCAACAAGAAGAAGCAAAGCTGAGGATTAGCCCATCCTGCTAGGATAAAGAAAGACATTACAGCTTCTGAAGAAGATGAGCGCCATAACGGAAGAGTATTCAAGAAGAATTCATGAAAATTAAAGAATGCTTAGAGAGCAGAAATCATCAGATTTCTATGTGGCATAATCTGCTCACCAGCATTACTACTTTTTATATGACAGGAAGTACTTGAAAGAGGAAATGACTTCTTGATTCACTTTTCCAGTTATAACTTTAAATCACCTAGTCATGTTTATGCAAAATGTATTATTTTAAACTTTAAACCAAACAAAACCAGGTCATTCTTATTCTCTTTGTGGATGGGACCAGCTCTTGTTTCAGAATGCTTGGGAAAGGGTGAAGGCACACCGGGACCCTGAGCCGGACTGCACTCCTGTCTGGAGGAGTTGCGAGAGCACACAGGAGATAAAGAACGAGCTAGAAGACAGTCCGGTCTTTTCTGTTGGTTTGTAATTATCTATTCTCTTTGCTGATAGAATTAATATGTGGTGGGGAAATAATGTTATTTTCCTTGAGCAAATATATTACAGTGTAAGAAAAAAAATATCCACAACAAAAACAGAAGTCTGTTTCCTCTTGTATCTTTATGTTTGTGCAAAGAAAACCCAGGAGGCTGGCCTGACTACGGGACTAAAATAACAAAGTATCAAAGCCAGATAAGGGGAGCGCTGTGCTGGGAAAACTTTAGTGTGTACTTAATGGATGACTTTTCACCTTGAACACCACCAAGACTCAGAGCCTTAACTCATGTTGCCATGCACGATGCTTCCTACCAGTTTAGAGCAGGAAAAGGAATGAATAGAAATCTAAAGACCTTCTCACATTAAAATTTTAAATTACAGTTTGTACTTGCTCCATACATACCTATGATTCATGTATGTATATGTAACACATATGCATGTACTAAACATATGCATGTACCTTTGCCTAACATACCGTATTAATGTTTTATACTATACCTTCATACCATATTATAAGTCAATTCTTATTTCCAAACAAAGGTTACTAATATATGAACTAGTATGAGCACTAAGAATATTATTTTTAGCATGGAGGCAGTCACATCTATTTTAAAAAGAAAGAAAGAAATTTGGCTAAATTTTTATTATCACTGAAAACACAGCCATTTTCTTCTGTTCCGGAGTCTTGAAAAGCCAGTTTTTCAACTGAAGGTTTATGTAAGGTAACTCTCCTCCTTCTCCAAAGGAAAGTCAGGAACAGATGTGCTTATTTCTAGGGTTCCCAGTGGTTTCGGTGGCATTTCTCCACGTGTGTCCTTCCCAAGTTCTGGAATGGTAGAAACACAGTTGAGCAAAGGCTGTGACTTTCCTCTCTAGGTAATCAAAGCCCCAGGGCGTCACAGCTACTGATGCCATGGTCAGCACAGGACTGCTGGCCTGACTGGGGGACTTCTCCTCTTTCCCCTCCTCCTCCTCTCCCCTCCTCCCCTCCCCCTCCTCCTCCCCTGCCCTTCCCCTCCTCCTCCCCTGCCCTTCCCCCTCCTCCTCCCCTCCCCCTCCTCCTCCCCTGCCCCTCCCCCTCCTCCTCCCCTGCCCTTCCCCCTCCCTCCTCCCCCTGCCCTTCCCCTCCTCCTCCCCTGCCCTTCCCCCTCCTCCTCCCCCTGCCCCTCCCCCTCCTGCTCCCCTGCCCTTCCCCTCCTCCTCCCCCTGCCCCTCCCCCTCCCTCCTCCCCCTGCCCCTCCCCCTCCTCCTCCCCTGCCCTTCCCCCTCCTCCTCCCCCTGCCCCTCCCCCTCCTGCTCCCCTGCCCTTCCCCCCTCCTCCTCCCCCTGCCCTTCCCCCTCCTCCTCCCCCTGCCCCTCCCCCTCCTCCTCCCCTGCCCTTCCCCCTCCTCCTCCCCCTGCCCCTCCCCCTCCTGCTCCCCTGCCCTTCCCCCTCCTCCTCCCCTGCCCCTCCCCCTCCTCCTCCCCTGCCGTTCCCCCTCCTCCTCCCCCTGCCCTTCCCCCTCCTCCTCCCCTGCCCTTCCCCCTCCTCCTCCCCTGCCCTTCCCCCTCCTCCTCCCCTGCCCTTCCCCCTCCTCCTCCCCTGCCCCTCCCCCTCCTGCTCCCCTGCCCTTCCCCCTCCTCCTCCCCTGCCCCTCCCCCCTCCTCCTCCCCTGCCCCTCCCCCTCCTCCTCCCCTGCCCCTCCCCCTCCTCCTCCCCTGCCCTTCCCCCCTCCTCCTCCCCTGCCCTTCCCCCTCCTCCTCCCCCTGCCCTTCCCCCTCCTCCTCCCCCTGCCCCTCCCCCTCCTCCTCCCCTGCCGTTCCCCCTCCTCCTCCCCCTGCCCCTCCCCCTCCTCCTCCCCTGCCCTTCCCCCTCCTCCTCCCCCTGCCCCTCCACCTCCTCCTCCCCTGCCCTTCCCCCTCCTCCTCCCCTGCCCTTCCCCCTCCTCCTCCCCTGCCCTTCCCCCTCCTCCTCCCCCTGCCCCTCCCCCTCCTGCTCCCCTGCCCTTCCCCCCTCCTCCTCCCCTGCCCCTCCCCCTCCTCCTCCCCTGCCGTTCCCCCTCCTCCTCCCCCTGCCCTTCCCCCTCCTCCTCCCCCTGCCCTTCCCCCCTCCTCCCCCTGCCCTTCCCCCTCCTCCTCACCTGCCCCTCCCCCTCCTCCTCACCCTGCCCCTCCCCCTCCTCCTCCCCTGCCCCTCCCCCTCCTCCTCCCCCTGCCCCTCCCCCTCCTCCTCTCCCCTCCTCCCCTCCCCCTCCTCCTCCCCTGCCCTTCCCCCTCCTCCTCCCCCTGCCCTTCCCCCTCCTCCTCCCCCTGCCCCTCCCCCTCCTCCTCCCCTGCCCTTCCCCCTCCTCCTCCCCTGCCCTTCCCCCTCCTCCTCCCCCTGCCCCTCCCCCTCCTCCTCCCCCTGCCCCTCCCCCTCCTCCTCCCCTGCCCCTCCCCCTCCTCCTCCCCCTGCCCCTCCCCCTCCTCCTCCCCTGCCCCTCCCCCTCCTCCTCCCCCTGCCCCTCCCCCTCCTCCTCCCCCTGCCCTTCCCCCTCCTCCTCCCCCTGCCCTTCCCCCTCCTCCTCCCCCTGCCCTTCCCCCTCCTCCTCCCCTGCCCTTCCCCCTCCTCCTCCCCTGCCCTTCCCCCTCCTCCTCCCCTGCCCTTCCCCCCTCCTCCTCTACCCTCCTCCCCCTCCCCCTCCTCCTCCCCTGCCCTTCCCCCTCCTCCTCCCCCTGCCCCTCCCCCTCCTCCTCCCCCTGCCCTTCCCCCTCCTCCTCCCCCTGCCCTTCCCCCTCCTCCTCCCCTGCCCTTCCCCCTCCTCCTCCTCCACTACCACCACCACCATCTCTGTGGTTCTTTCTCATATGGCCTCTTCGCATTCCCAGGATGTCATTTATTGTAACATTTCCACCTTACAGAGCTGGGTTGGCAACAGAGATGTGGTCGGTCCTGAATTGCACTATTCCTCTCTTTCTCCATCTGAATATATTCAAAAAACCCCTGAGAAGACGGTAAGTACTGAGACTGGTTGTTCAATGGGCGTATTCAGGGGAAACATGTCTTCCAAGGATGGGATAATTACAACAAGGATTTTGTTGGTGGCCCCTGGCACTCAGCCACTGGTGAGCTTTGGGGCATGTCTTCACCGGCTGCAAGACCGCAGCCCCAGGAGCTTGACAAAGATTGGATCTGGGCTGCTTTAAATTTTATCCAATTTTTGTCCTTTGAATCTCAAACACTTACACGATTTAATAAATCATATTGCTTTCATCTACCAAAAAACTCTTCTGAATTTGAACTTTTCCAAGGACATTACAAAAAAAAACCCACAAAGAAAAAAACAAAAAAAAAAACTTCACATAAATTAAGTGTGTGATGTAGCAATAGGCACTCTTGTGATGAGGGAAAAATGTTTCCAGAAAAGTATTACTATCATAAATCAAGTTGTTTTCTGTTGATTTAATTAACACAGTGATTAAATGTAGCCTTATTTGTATCACACATCTAACCTTGAACATTATTCCAAGCCCAACAATAAAAATGTTTATTAATGAACAAGTTTTTAAACTCAACTTTCAAATCTAATGATGCTGAAAAACATCGATTAGTTGTGTCTCAAATTATTTAATATATGTATAGGTTCACAAAATAATTCTTAGGACTAAATAGCATGTCATACTAAAAATACCTTTTTATTTGTATAAATCAGAATGATGTAAATGCTAGTTAAATATGCTTAATTTTCAGAAGTTACCAGTCAATTCTTTCCAGATACAATTAATCAAGGAAGCTTAGTCTGTTCACTATACTTTTTACATATCTTTCCAATACTCCATAGAGTTTATGAGGAAATTAATAATGGAATTACTGTAACTGGGAATATAAATTTTTATAAACATGTTAATTGAAGTGTTGCTTTTCCATCTTTGCCCTCTCCATTCTGGGTAGGCTGAGATTCCTTGTCCTTGCTTTGTCCTTTCTCATACAAATAATCAAGAAAGATTTTTATGCCATTAACAACATTCCAGAAACTTCTTTTCAGAGTAGTGCATCATTAAGCCGTGTAATTCGTTTCTGGCAATGACATTTAACAATTAAATAAAACTACCCGCATACAATATAAAAGCTAGCAACTGACAAATATTTTTTTCAGCCTTGGGAATTGCGTCCTGTTTCCCTTCGGTATGGAAGACATTAAAAAGGAGAGAAAACACAGAATTACTTATGTATAAAATTGTGTTGCTTATAAAATCGTATTGTTGTTGCGATGTGTTGTTTTTTGGTGGTACTGAGGTTGGAACTCACAGTCTCATTCTTGTGAGGCTAGATCTCTACCACTTGAGCCATTCGTCCAGTTTCCTCTAAAATTGTGTCAAGAATCAGAGATGTAGACGTTCTTCCTCTATCTCCCAGACTGTATTTGGAACCTCGGGAGACCAGCACTGACCAGGAGTGTGACGTCGCCCGGATATTCTTCCTTATGCCATGTAACACACGTATCACTTACGCAGGATGTTTTGGCTTGAATTGCAATAACAATACCATCAAGTGTGTTTGTGGGCAGTATGCTCTTCTTGTTTTTGCATATGAAGACCATAGGTAATGCCATTTTAGTGTAAAATATTTGAGGGTTTTAAATATTCTTGAATATTTAAACAACAAATATCAGAATGCTTGGAAGTAGGTATTTGTTTCATGGGCTCTAGAAATCGAGTCTCAAACAACCAGCAAATCATGTTTTACCACTCATGTGTTGACTTGTTGCAGGCATTTAGAAGAGCTTAGATATCAAGTTGAGCCACAGGACCATTACTATATTAATTAGGAAAGTCGGTCAAGAATCTTAATGTACAATGGTGTTATCCAACTCTAAAATGATGCTAAGCTCAAGTAACTGTGTCAAACCTGAAATTCACCTGCAGCTATCAAGTGTCCCAGGAGACAAAGAACAAAGCCAGAGGCATCCTGTGATCCGATTTCAAAATATCTCACAAAGCCGTAACAACCAAGCATCATGGCTGTGACGAAAAACCAGACACACAGCAATGGAACAGCTAGACTTAGGAAAGGTTTTCAAATATTTATAGCCATAGGATTTTAAAGCACCAGCCTCAGATGCAGAAATACTCAGAGGATTACCTCAAATCGGAAAAACCTACACCATGATGGAAAAAAATCAGCAGACTGAATGATGGCCTACAGATTTGGAATCATAGTTGCCATCTGTATAATTGATGAGGGCTTAATATCTAAGATACATCAGGAAATCTTCCACTCAACAGCAAGGAAACAACCTGGCTTTAAAACGTGTATGAGGATTTGAAGAGACATTTCTTAAACAAAGGCAAACTAATGGCCAATATGCATCGGGAAATGCAAATTAAAATTTTGATACCTTTTAAGATACTTCTTATCAAAAAAATGAAAATGACAGTGTCGGGAGCGACTGTAGAGAAGGGGAAACGCCTTGGCACCGTGACACAGTGTCATCATCGTAATTCCTCCTTCACACCCAATCTTTTCTCCCTCTGCTCTTTTCCATGCTACATGTTGTCTTTGTATACTGTACACGGCATGATTAACAAGCCAATACTGGGTGACAAATGTCACCCAAACATATAGTTTACATTGAATTTGCTGTGTTGTACACTGATTGGTCTAGGAAAATACATGACATGGAGCCCATTGCCCCATGAATCGTCTGTACTTGGCCTAATAAGGCAGAAAAATGATTGAAATCTTGCCATTTGCGGGCATGTAGATGACTGGCTAACATTCTGTGGGCTGAAACAAGCTGTAGATAGAAGGACAGTGCCATGTTCTCCCTCGTTTATGCAAGCTAATGATTGCATCATGGAACAGTAAAATCTAGAGACTGGGAGGTGTAAGGAAGAGAAAGACAAGAAGCAAGTAACTGTTTAGGGGCTGGGAGGGGGCTGTAGGGCGTGGGAGGAAAGGGGAATCTTGGGAAGGAGAAGGATGAGTGGGTATTTGCCTATATTTGCATGTATGCAAATAACACACTAGTACAACCAGCATGAAGTCAGAATAGAACTTTGCAGGGTAACAGCAAAGGGAGAAGGCAAAGCAATGCAATCGTCTCTTCAGCAAGGAAACCTTACCTATGCGCATCACCACAGAAACAGTTGGTATGTGTCCAAAGCCCTGAAACCACCAGAGGCCCCATCCATCTTGTCTCGAAGAAGACAATGCTGACACCAGAGTCTCAGAAGCCTGCCCACAGAGTCACGTGACATCATGATGTCACATGCCAGGTCCTTGTGACTCAGAATCCATAATAAACCAGGCGGGGCGGGGTGGGGAGGCTCTCTGGGAGACAGTCAGTCAAAAGACACGTCCATCAGAAATGCACTGTGTGCGCTTTCCCCTGATACATTCAGTGTTTCAGGATGCACAGCCCCAATAGGAATCTTTATATTAATCAATAGTTGACTGGACTTGAGTGATTTATTTTGCTTTTAACATGTGCAACACATAAGAGCATAATATCAGTTTCCTCATAATTAGTACCTTTCCCTTGAATTTATGGGTAATAATAAAAGCAAACTAAGAGCATAAGATGTGAAGGTTCGAGCTTGTCAGTTGTATTTGGGAAATATATTGCTCTGGAAGACCAGGTTAATAGACCATGGGAGGAGTCTAATGTCATGGCCAATTTAATTCTTTAAAATATACTTGTATTGTCTTCAGGTGGTTGTACAGCAGGGCTGCCATTCGGTAACTGAGTTGTGAGGACCACGCATCTTGGTCACAGGCACCCCTTTTTGTCAGCCTCCCCGCCCCCCGCCCCACACCTCCCAAACCCACCCCTCCCCTCAATTGTCCTGGCTTCACCCACGGGCATTGCATTTGTGACCACATTCTCACATTCTCCCCCACTCCCAATGTAGTTCCTAGACAAAGACTCCTTTTTCCCCCATGTGTATGGAGCAAACCCTAAGGGCAGGTTTAGATTGGTTATTGATTCAAAGGAAATTTTACGACGACAAATATTCCATCGACCTTCTAACCCAGCCATTCTCCTCGCTCCTGCTCTACCAATCAAGAATATGTCAATAAAGTCCGTCTTCATCTGTGGTCCTGTCACGAGATCCCCTCTTTCCTTCTGAACAAGCAACAGAGAACTGTGGAAGAGCGATGGCATTTTCTTTGGTGAGCTATAAACTCATTGATGACCTTCCTGAAGCTAATTAGGTATGTTCACGTGTGAGGAGACCACTGGACACTCCTTGGAGGGCATCCTGGCAGTGTTTGACAATCCTTTTCTGAAGCTGTGGAGAGAGAGCAGACGCAGATAGAGAGACCCAGATAAAGACACACATGTACAAGCAGTCAGTCAGCGACTGCGCCAGGGATGGGGCTGAAATGGAACGGAAAACTGAGTGGCCGTTGTTGCTGTTGCTCCCATTCTTGGGAAGGCTGAAGGGATGAATTCTCTGAGGCGGGAGAGAACGTCTCAACAGTGTCTAGCCATTATTTGAGACCTGGGAATGCTCAGTTTTAAAAATCTGGAGGTAGAAAAAGCAATTTGTTAACAAGATAAAATCACAGGAAATAAAAAATAATGGTGGAAACTAATAAAAAAATTTTTTAAAAAACCTCACAGTTTGGAAGTGGGTCTTTTAGTCTAGGTGCTGTTAGAAATAGATTCGCCAAAGTAGTCATCTTCCTATGCAATTAGAAAATGATAGATTTCCTCTCAATTCCTTTGTTCAGAGCTCTCCGTGCCTCGGAAATAAAGACAAAATGTTTCTTACTTCTGGCAACCTGCTGATGGCCTGCGCCATCTTGATTTGCGTGTTGCAAGGCCTCTGTTCAGTGACCAGCCGAGACGGAGAATCTTTGAAGCCCGGGCAATCATGAAGACATTGCTTTCCTCACCCAGCCGCTTCCAGAGCCCTGGCTTGAGAACTACGCCGTGAACCCTCACCTCAAGAGAGCAGCCAGCCGCACTCCGTGTGCTGCAGGCCGAGGTGACATCACCAGACTTCACGAGAGCAACCGCAAAGTATCCAACAGATCTCAGGGCTGCACAGATCCTATCTCAGTGGACAGACAGATGCTCAGCAGACCCTCAGCCGGAAGCAACGATTCACACGAAGGATGCCCGGTCATTCCGTTTGCCCCTCCGACATTCCTGCCTTGATCTGGATGGAACTTGGCCAGCGGAGAAATGAGGGCCAGTTAGGGCTGCTGGGTAAAATAAAAGCCGAGCCACTTAAACTTGAACTCCAGACAGCACCTTAATGGTAAGTCCCTGAGGTCCTCTTTGCAACATGCTCTACATTAAAACTGGCTTACCAGAAAAGCCCTTGGACACTGGGTGCAGAGTGACATTTCAAAGCACACCTGGGCGTCCGCTCTTCTCAGAGCCTTGCCTGGGGTGTCATAGGAACTGTTTGCATAGGAACTATTTGTGTTCCTAGGATTCTTCCGGAAGGGTGGCCTGTAGCATGGTGGAGATGGCCAAGCGTAGGTGACGCGGGGAGTGGAAGGAAGGTGGGTAACGGAGAGAGTCAGGGCTTGCAATGCCGGGTGGGATCCGTGAGGCCACGTGGCCTTAGAGGTGGGCTGATGTACCTCATTCTCACTGGAAGAATGCTGGGCTTGGTGATGCTAGGGGAGCAGGAAGCGGTCGGACCGGCCGGGCAGCTTTGTGGGTGAGGTCTGGGGTGGGGGGTGGCTGCCAGCCTGGGGCCCGGGCTTCACAAGTGGGAGGAGTTGCTGCTGTTTCCTGCAGGGGGATTGCTGGTGGACTGGCTGTAAGACGCTAGAGGAAGAGTCGCTGAGGAGACCAAGATGGAGTTTGGGGGAAGTCCTTGCGACAGAGGAGAGCCAAGACCTCAGTGCCCTGTGGGCCGGCCTGGCTGAGCCCTGCAAGGCCGCCGGTCACTCAGCACCTGGGAGAATGGCGGGTGGGAGCCCCGCTGGACAAATTGCCTGGCTGCTGCAGACCGAGAGGAAGCAAGCAGGATGGAGCCACCAGGGCTGGGGCCTGCGGATGGTGGGCGGACCTCACTCTCCTCCCCGGGCCATGGCAGCCCTGGTCTCTGTTCTGTCACAGTGGAGGCCGGGGCCTCTGTTCTCTGTCATAATGGAGGCTGGAGTCTCTGTTCTCTGTCATAATGGAGGCTGGAGTCTCTGTTCTGTCATAATGGAGGCCGGAGTCTCTGTTCTGTCATAGTGGAGGCCAGAGTCTCTGTTCTGTCATAATGGAGGCTGGAGTCTCTGTTCTCTGTCATAATGGAGGCTGGAGTCTCTGTTCTGTCATAATAGAGGCTGGAGTCTCTGTTCTCTATCATAGTGGAGGCCAGAGTCTCTGTTCTCTGTCATAATGGAGGCTGGAGTCTCTGTTCTCTGTCATAATGGAGGCCAGAGTCTCTGTTCTGTCATAATGGAGGCCGGAGTCTCTGTTTTGTCATAATGGAGGCTGGAGTCTCTGTTCTCTGCCACAATGGAGGCTGGGCAATGCAGCACGCCCCAGTGGAACTGAATACTCCTGCAGCACTTGTGTCATTACTAAACCCTCGCAGGTCTCCGTGTCGGTGCCGGGGGAGCCAGTTTAGTGTCAGCGCACAGGGTGGGAACGAGGGCTCCCTGGGCATTGAATCATGAACGCGGAGACCACAGCATAAGGCATCGTAAGTTGTTCCGTAAACATGTGTTCATTTGCTCATTCATTCACAGAGACAAAGGATCCATAAAGACCGATCCTTAACATATATTTTTATAGTAATTCTGGTGGGCCAATTTGGCTTAGCAGTAAGCAGCAATGAGAATATTGGTTTAAAGAATAATAGACTTTCTCTGGAGGGAACCAACCGAAGTGGGAATCTGGGAGCATCTGGGAGAGCAGCATGACTATGAGGAAGAGGAAGGCTGCTGGGCGGGGCGTGTCCCCGGGACGGCTGGTGGAGGTGGCCTGGGATACAATCCAGGGACTCAGGCGGCAGAGATCATTTGGATCGAAATTCCAGACAAGTCTGGACCCAAACTTTATGAGGCACCATCTTAACTGGTGACAGGAGGTGGGTACCATAGCAACAACACAAGAAACCAAAGCCAGGGTACACAAAGAGGACTGTGGAAAATGTAAAGCTTCTTTATAACCACAGCAACAACAAAACAGTGAGCAGAATGAAAAGAAAACCTATGAAATGAGAAAAAAGAAACCTTCACAGTCTGATAACGGATCAATACCTGGAAGACATAAACAACCTGAATCACATACCACACACACATGGACAAGATCTAATTTTTAAATCTACCAATATGTGAATACTTCTCCAAAGATATAAAAATGGCCAGAAGTCATATTTTAAAACGATCAGGTAAGTACTTGCTATGGAAATAGACATTCACCATGAGCCGTGACCGTGAGCTGCGGGGCGGCTGCCATCAGACAGACCAAAGACAACCTTGTCGAATTGTGCAGGAATTGGACGTTAAACTGATGTTGCAGCGACGGCCAACAGCGTAGAGCCTTCTCAAAAGTGTGCCTCAGAGATGACATGTAATCCATACAGTCGACTTCGGGTTATTTCTGCAGAAAAATCAAATGTGCATCTCCTCTGCAGGCTCCTGATTATGGTAGTGTTTCTGGCAATGGCTAAAATGTGGAAGCAATGTAAAGGTCTCACAATGGATGATTGAAGAAATGGCAGCACAGAGAGAGACAGACAGACAGATACATACACACACACACACCCTAAAAAGAGAAATTCTGCCCTGTGAGAAGCAGGAAAGACATGGTGGTAAGGATGGCAGCAATCTAGTTAGAGGGTGTGTATAAAGTAGTCTGGGACGTGGAAGCAGAGAGCAGAACTTGGCCAGGTACAGGTGAGAAGGGAAAATTGAACACATTTAAGTTTCAGTGGTGCGGGATGAGTAGACTCCGGAGGTCCCCTGCCACATTGGATCTGTGCTTAGCTACAGCGTTCTGTACATTTAGAGTTGGTTAAGAGAGCGTCTCTCCTGGCAAGTGTCTGCTGTCCACCTGCTCCTGTGAGTTCTTCTCCACTTCTGAATTTGTACAGTCATGTTAGAGTCACGTGTGTACTGAGTGCCAGAGAAGGTCCATGGTTTCCATAGCAACCCGTTTCCTAGTGGATGCAGAAGATCTTGACAGAGCACCAGTTGTCTCTCTTCGATGCTCGAGCCCCAGTAAACGCCACTCCTTACCAATTTCCTGTCAATACAAGGAAATGGGTTTGTGGGTTCAGCCTCACTCCGGCCTTCCCTGAGGTCCACATTCTACCCCTGCACCCCGGTGCCCGGCCCTGTGCTGCTGACCTGGACCCCCACTGTGCCTCCAGCCTTCCAGGTGGCAGCGCTGATGTTTCTGACACGTCTTTTCCTAAGAAAGACACTGAATATAAGCTTTGTCTCTGAATGTCCCCAGGGACTTTTCCTGCTGCACATTTACACCCCAACTGCACACACAAGGCAAGGACACGCAAGGGCTGGTCCTCCTTCTCCTTCTTGACACTTCTTCCGCCCAAAGGTCACAGAGCCTGGCTTCTCGAGTTCCAAAGCATAGTTGGCAACTCCTCTCCAAGCCCAAATAAAGCGCCTTGGCATCCTGACACAAGCAAGACCCCAGACTCCAAGGAAGAGCGGCCTGTCTGAGTAGCTGAATAGAAAAGCTCTTCTCTCTTCCTCCCCCTCCCCCTCCTCCCCCTCCCCCTCCCCCTCCCCCTCCCCCTCCCCCTCCCCCTCCCCCCCCCTCCTCCTCTAATTTACTGTTATTTCAGAGGTGATACAGCCGTGTTACATTCGTCAGGTAACAGGCACCTCTCCTTTCCCACAGTGCCAGCTCTTCCCTCCCTCTCTCCCATTCCCCCACTCCTATCTCCACCCACGAGTTGTGTTCCTTCTTAAGGGGCTCAGAGTAATGAAAAACAAAATCCCGGGATACTTTCCACGAGCTATCAGAAGAACGTAAGATGTCGGTTCCCAGTGAATCACTATGACTTGTCTATAAAATGCCTCTCCATTCTGATGTCACATAACGGCACTGTTTTCACGTGTGTCTTCTGTATGGAAGTGCACCAACCAGCCACGGACGTGAACCGCTCTTCACCACGTCACGGAGCACAACCCAGGGGCAGTCTTCTCGACGCTGGGCTATGCCGCACACCCACCATGCCAGATCCCCTCACCCGCTTCCCCGAGGGGGAGACTCCTGCAGAATGCTGCTACTCAAGCACTTGGGAAACGTGCATCCAAAATCCGTGTGCGTGTGAGAAAGCCGTTCCACACCTGGCACTGAAATCATCATCAATCAGCAGTGCCAGGCGTATGTCCTGTTTGTAAACTTTGATCTTCATCAGTTCACTTTCATGAACAGTTCTTGAGTAACTTCTACATGCATGCAATAAAAGGGCTAAATAGATCTGTTTCTAAAAGGAACATTTGAAAAAGAGAATATCCTTCCTTCTAAAGAAAAATTAGTACTGCCAATAATAATTCAAAGAATGAGATGGGAAACTTTTATACACCACTTGTAAACATAAGTAAGGGTTTCACATCTCAGGGAAGAAAATTACTGACATTTGTCAGGATATCCAGGAAATATGAACCTTCATGCAAGTGTATTTGTATGGAAGCATTTCCTGGTATCCCACAAGGTGCACGATGGTTATGTTTTTATGTATCATTTACACGTATTGAAAAAGGGCCTTGAAATGTGAGTAGCACCGTTTATGAACTTATTATATAAGTAAGCTTTAAGTAAGAGGAGGACAGCCCCGTGATCTTGCCAGTCAACACTAATTTTACGATTGTGGAAGACTGAGATGAATCCTCTTGGGGTTTTCCATCTCCTGCACATCTTCTCAATGTCTGAAATGTGGCCTGCAGTTCTTCCCATGGACAGCTACACAGCCTTCCCAGAGGCAGGATTCCAGAATTACCCCTGTGCCTTGCGTGGCCTGGGAAGCAGTTCTGCCAGGGAAAAATAAAGGAGCCAGGGGCTCAAGGGAAGCCTCACAACCAAGTCCTGAGCGGGATCCACGGGGGGAGGGGGGGGGGAGGGATCACTGGCCCCAATTTGCCCAATCTCCTGCTGGGAGATGGAGAACAACCACCATTCTTTCACGCCCAGGAATTTTGAAGGGCTTCACAGGCAGAACCATTTTGTCAATAACGAATAGAACGTTTTCTGTGTTTTTCAGAAAATGTGTTTGCCAGAAAGCTCACACTGAGCAGCGATCATCAGCTAACTTTAGCACCCAATAACTGGGAGGATCCTTCCATTTGGTTGCATCATTTTAAATGATTAGTGTTTTTAACTGACTCCCTTGCCTAGAAAGCTACATTTTTAATTAAGCTTTAGGTGAAGCTTCCAATGAGAGAAAACAAGAACTAAGAGTAGTTTGAACATGGTAGGAGTTTCTTTTTTTTCTTTTTGGTCAGTCGTGGGGCCTGAACTCTGGGCCTGGGCGCTGTCCCTCAGCTCTTCAGCTCAAGGCCAGCGCTCTACCACTTGAGCCACAGCACCACTTCTGGCTCTTTCTGCTTATGTGGTGCTGAGGAATCGAACCCAGGGCCTCATGCATGCAAGGCAAGCGCTCTACCACTGAGCCACCTTTCCAGTTTCCATGGAAGTTTCTTATGTGAAGGAAATCCTGGGCTTTCAGATGTCACTGATGTAATCCTAGAGGATCTTCTTTTTCTTAATCCTCAGAAGGCTGAGATGGAAGGGTGCCTCTGCCAGATGAACTTTCACTTCGTCCTGAGCGTCACACTTAGTATGGACATGACTTGCTCTACGATAACTTGAGAACAGTGGCTTTTATGTCCATCAACAAAATGGGCCCCATTCTCAAGTAAGAAGTGGACTGTGGCCCATAACCTGTGTGAGTGACGCCCTGCTGCTTCAGTCTTTTAATATAAATGTTTTGAAATGTGACTGGCCAGGGGCCGGTGGCTCACACCTGTAATCCTAGCTACTCTGGAGGCTGAGGTCTGAGGAGTGAGGTTTGAAGCCAACCTGAGCAAGAAGGTCCATGAGACTCTTATTTCCAATTAACCCCCAGAGTAAAGGTGTGGCTCGAATGGTAGAGAGACAAACTTGAGCAAAAATGTTCCGGACCGTGCCCAGGCCCTGAGTTCAAACCTCAAGCCTGGCATAAAAACAACCACCAAGTTAAACAACAAAAACCACACTGTGGTGAAATGTGTAGATCCCACTAGAAGGAAAGGGCAGCCCTGACACTGCTGTGTGGTAATGTGACTTTAAATCAGGAAGCTAGACAGTATCCCCCTAGTCTGAAGTAATGTGTCCACACTAGCTTCCTAATATCATTTGCTAGAATTATATTACTGGAAAAATCCAACCCCTAGGTAGTTAGAGGAGTCTCAAAGGCGGGCCGTGGCAGGGCGGGTTTAGAGCCTTCTCGAGATTCTGGGAGGGCGGCATGCGAGGAATGGGAGAGGCTGTTCCCATCAGCTTGTCCACCCCTGGGTCTGTTCATGCTCCATCTGTCTCCCACACCCTGTGAGCAGGTGTTTTGTGGTTAAACCTTTCTTTTTGGACATAAATGTTTGTTCTGAAATGCAGCCCTCTGGATCCAGTGCATCAACTGCTCAGCTCCTTCAGATTTTACCCCATTTGATGCTGGATAGCAATAGAGATTCCTTTCCCTGACTTTATCCTAAAGCAACCTCTCTGACAATATTCTCCATTTTGTCTGGGTTGTAAGAGCCGTGTCCATTCCTACCAATTACTGATGTGGACGTTGCCCTGATTGGAGTGGGAAAGGCATGAAAACAAACACATTTTCAAGCGATCACGGAGGAAGCCGAACGTTACACCAAACCTGGTGCTGCATTTTACCATCACCAATATCTTTTGTAAAGGTGCTATAAATACAGTGGTGTAGACCTGTTCAGGGAGATGTGTCACCCACATTCTGAAATCACGATGCCTTCACGGGAAACATCGTGACTTCCGTGTGAAGATGCTTTCAGGCATAGTTTGTGTTTATAGAGCAGTGTTTCTCAAAGGTGACGTAGAAGACGTAAAAGATGGTGGTCAGCTGTGTGTCTATTGAAATACAGGGTTTGAGGCATCACACCTCGGTCAGATGAATCACAATGTCTAAAAATATAATATTTTAACATTTCCAACTCATCCATATTGACACTAGAAAAACTATTTCTGTCTCTAGAAGGTTTGAATATGGTAAAGAGTAAAGAGTGTGTTCCTTCCCATAATTAATGGCGTATCACTAGATTTCTCAATATAATAAAGCTTAGAGAGATTCACATCCATCTTCCAAAACTTGATGCATTCAATCAGGAGATTTATTCTGACACTTGAAGTGTTGTGATCACTTTCTTTTCTGAAGGCAAGATACTTTAGCAATGAAATTAACAAAAAAGTGTATCCATTACAGTGACAGGAATTTGCCTGGACAGATGAAGGATGAATTTTTGTTGTAAGTGGGCCAGCATGTGAGGCATTAATATCTGGTGGGTACAGAATGAAGAATTGGAAAGCACCCCTGAAAACATGAATGATCAGCCCCTGTCTCACTGAGGCAAGGCCATCCATCAGCGGGCCTGGGCAGCGATTCCGATTTTACATAACAGATGAGCTGGTGCTTCGGGGTTGGGGCAACTCTATGTGACCCCATCGGAAGGGGTGTGTGTGGAGTGACTCTGTGTTGAACGGAGAGAATGTTAGGATGGAGAAATCCAGGTCTGCTGGGTCGGCGGCTTCGGTGCCAGAGCCCCGGGCAGAATCACACCGTCCATGGCAGGAATCGGATCGTGGAAGTGGCCACCTGAGCAGTATTAGGGCTGAGATTACTGCATAAAACTGGGCTTTGTGGTGTGCACAGAGAGTCCCAGCACTGATGAGGTACAGGCAGGAGGCTGGGAGGGAAGTATAACCTAGACTCAAAGAAGAGAGGAAGGGGGGAGGAAGGGAGGGAGAGAGGGAGGGAGGGAGGAAGGCAGGCAGGCAGGCAGAGAGGGAGGGAGGAAGGAAGGAAGGAAGGCAGGCAGGCAGAGAGGGAGGGAGGGTGGGAGGGTGGGAGGGAGGGAGGGAAAAAGGAAGGAAGGAAAGGAGGAAGGGAGGGAGGGAGGGAAGAAGAAAGGAAGGAAGGGAGGAAGGGAGGGAGGGAGGGAAGAAGGAATGGAGGGAGGGAGAAGATACTGGGTAGGGGTTGAAAGGTGCCCAGGTGTAGTTTTGTGCTGTCCTGGCATTGTTGGAAAGCAGGCTAGGTATTAGACTCAAGGAATGGAGGGAGGAGAAGAAGGAGACCAGAGGAGAAGAAGTAGACTGAGGGCCAGGCTCCTCACAGGCACCTTAACTCCCGCTGCCTTAGGTGCACAGATGCCTGGGCCCCTCGGATGCCTGGGCCCCTCGGATGCCTGGGCCCTCCAGGAAACCTGCTCCTCATGGCGCTGATCCTCTTCCCGTGTGCGTGGATCACTCAGGGATGCCAGCAACAAAGACAGAAAGGTGCCTGGAGGCAGCGTGTGTCCAGATACATGGGAAGTCAGTCTAACAGAACAGACAGATGTGAGAAGACATCTCTACACCGTGTGAACCGTTCACCCTGGACCCTCCCTGCGGTGACGGTGGAAGGGTGAGGCCACTGCCCCCACCCCAGCTCCTCCAGATGCTGCTCTGCAAGGTGCCACCAGGCCCTGGTTTTCTGACAGGGGTCCACGGGGTGTGTGGGCACACCGCTGGACACAGTGCATGGGGAGATAAAATGATCCGCTCTGCAATCCTGCCTGTCTCTGAATTACATGAGGGTGGGCCATGATGTCGTTAAGATTCCTGGTGGTTAATATTTTTCCAGATGTTTTACTTAGGTGGCGGTGAGTTCTGTTCAGCCCAGGAACAAAGTGGTTCTTTCATGTCTCACCAAATTGTCTGAGTCACGCAAAGCAAAGCCCACTGCTAAAGAAAGAGAGAGTGTACTAGTTTTATCTTTCTGCACACACTCACAGGTTTTTCTCCGAGAACTGAAAACACAGTACCAGGGTTTGGGTTGTTTTCCATGGGTTTGGGGCTTGGGGGGGGGTTGGTAGAATTTT
This sequence comes from Dipodomys spectabilis, assembly GCF_019054845.1. Classification (NCBI taxonomy): domain Eukaryota; kingdom Metazoa; phylum Chordata; class Mammalia; order Rodentia; family Heteromyidae; genus Dipodomys; species Dipodomys spectabilis. The sequence continues at coordinate 230,556 of NW_024871346.1, read as the reverse complement.
CTGACCCACGGAGATTTGTCCCAGTGACTCATTATGCCAGCCCAGACCATGCTAGTCCCTAGCTTATGTCAAAAACAGGATTCACTAACTCCTGGGCGTTGTGCCTCACCTGTTTGATTAGGAATCTTTTAAAACATCACTGTTCACACTTAGTTTAGTATCTATTGGTTCTTTAGTTGCAGTGATAACTTGCTTGCGAAGGGTTTTTAGCTAAGCTAGTGACAATGTGTGATAATAATCACTTCTGTCCTATTTGAATAATGACAAGATTACCATTATCTCAAAGCTAAGGCAAACACTGAAAAATCCATGTAAAGTCATAATACCTGTTAGCCAACACTCGTGTTATCATGAGTGCTTTGATAATCATGGTAACTACACAGCTGTCTTATTTTGAAACATGTTGTTATGAGTAAACACAACTCGACTAGTCAGAATGCAAGTACAAACGGAATCGGAAGTGGATTTAGAGAGACAGAGGGCCGACATAATACCTCAACAGACAACGGTGAGAACCAGAAGAGCCACTGAAATTCTCTTTCCTCTCCTTGCAGTTCTGTGCCCTGGCTGCAGTTCTCCATCTCCACACTGCCGCCTCTTCTGCCCTGTATCCATCAGAATGGCGTGGCCACAGCTGCCTCTTCTGCCCTGTATCTATCAGAATGGTGTGCATGCCCCTGCATGCACAGGTGTTGGCTGTAGCCACATACTGTCACCAGCTGCTCACTCTCAGTTCTCCTTGTCTGCCTGGGGAGGGGGGGGGGGGGAGGGGGAGAGGTCTTGCACTTGGTCTGGTCTTCTTCTAGCCTGGCTGTCACAACTGGACAGCAGAGTTTGGGGGAGGTTTTCATGGCACTAGGGAATGAGTGAGGTGGAGTTGGGCCCAGAATTCAGCCCTCTAACAATGGGTGATTTTAGGGTAGGTCCTACTTCCTGTCTGCATCCCTGTCTATAACTTCCTGTCTGTATCCCTGTCCATAACTTCCTGTCTGCACCACTGTCTATAACTTCCTGTCTGCACCACTGTCTATAACTTCCGGTCTGCACCCCTGTCTATAACTTCCTGTCTGTACCCCTGTCTATAACTTCCTGTCTGCATCCCTGTCTATAACTTCCTGTCTGCATCCCTGTCTATAACTTCCTCTCTGCATCCCTGTCTATAACTTCCTGTCTGCTCCCCTGTCTATAACTTCCTGTCTGTATCCCTGTCTAACTTCCTGTCTGTATCCCTGTCTATAACTTCCTGTCTGTACCCCTGTCTATAACTTCCTGTCTGCATCCCTGTCTATAACTTCCTGTCTGTACCCCTGTCTATAACTTCCTGTCTGGATCCCTATCCATAACTTCCTGTCTGCATCCCTGTCCATAACTTCCTGTCTGCATCCCTGTCTATAACTTCCTGTCTGTATCCCTGTCTATAACTTCCTGTCTGTATCCCTGTCTATAACTTCCTGTCTGTATCCCTGTCTATAACTTCCTGTCTGCATCCCTGTCTATCTTCCTGTCTGCATCCCTGTCAATAACTTCCTGTCTGTATCCCTGTCTGTAACTTCCTGTCTGCATCCCTGTCTATAACTTCCTGTCTGCATCCCTGTCTATAACTTCCTGTCTGGATCCCTGTCTATAACTTCCTGTCTGTATCCCTGTCTATAACTTCCTGTCTGTATCCCTGTCTATAACTTCCTGTCTGTATCCCTGTCTATAACTTCCTGTCTGTATCCCTGTCTATAACTTCCTGTCTGTATCCCTGTCTATAACTTCCTGTCTGTATCCCTGTCTATAACTTCCTGTCTATCCCTGTCTATAACTTCCTGTCTGCATCCCTGTCTCTCTTCCTGTCTGTATCCCTGTCTATAACTTCCTGTCTGCATCCCTGTCTATCTTCCTGTCTGTATCCCTGTCTAACTTCCTGTCTGTATCCCTGTCTATAACTTCCTGTCTGTATCACTATCTTCCTGACTGCATTGCATCCCTGTCTATAACTTCCTGTCTGTATCCCTGTCCATAACTTCCTGTCTGTATCCCTGTCTATAACTTCCTGTCTATCCCTGTCTATAACTTCCTGTCTGTATCCCTGTCTGTCTTCCTGTCTGTATCCCTGTCTATAACTTCCTGTCTGCATCCCTGTCTATCTTCCTGTCTGTATCCCTGTCTAACTTCCTGTCTGTATCCCTGTCTATAACTTCCTGTCTGTATCACTATCTTCCTGACTGCATTGCATCCCTGTCTATAACTTCCTGTCTGCATCCCTGTCCATAACTTCCTGTCTGTATCCCTGTCTAACTTCCTGTCTGTATCCCTATCTTCCTGTCTGCATCCCTGTCTATAACTTCCTGTCTGCATCCCTATCTATAACTTCCTGTCTGTATCCCTGTCTATAACTTCCTGTCTGTATCCGTGTCTATAACTTCCTGTCTGCATCCCTGTCTATAACTTCCTGTCTGTATCCCTGTCTAACTTCCTGTCTGTATCCCTGTCTATAACTTCCTGTCTGCATCCCTATCTATAACTTCCTGTCTGTATCCCTGTCTATAACTTCCTGTCTGTATCCGTGTCTATAACTTCCTGTCTGCATCCCTATCTATAACTTCCTGTCTGTATCCCTGTCTATAACTTCCTGTCTGCATCCGTGTCCATAACTTCCTGTCTGCATCCCTGTCCATAACTTCCTGTCTGTATCCCTGTCTAACTTCCTGTCTGCATCCCTGTCTATAACTTCCTGTCTGTATCCCTGTCTATAACTTCCTGTCTGTATCCCTATCTTCCTGTCTGCATCCCTGTCTATAACTTCCTGTCTGCATCCCTATCTATAACTTTCTGTCTGTATCCCTGTCTATAACTTCCTGTCTGCATCCGTGTCTATAACTTCCTGTCTGCATCCCTATCTATAACTTCCTGTCTGTATCCCTGTCTATAACTTCCTGTCTGTATCCGTGTCTATAACTTCCTGTCTATCCCTGTCTATCTTCCTGTCTGCATCCCTGTCTATAACTTCCTGTCTGCATCCCTGTCTATAACTTCCTGTCTGCATCCCTGTCTATAACTTCCTGTCTGTATCCCTGTCTATAACTTCCTGTCTGTATCCCTGTCTATAACTTCCTGTCTGTATCCCTGTCTATAACTTCCTGTCTGTATCCCTGTCCATAACTTCCTGTCTGTATCCCTGTCTAACTTCCTGCTGCATCCCTGTCTATAACTTCCTATCTGTATCCCTGTCTGTAAGTTCCTGTCTGTATCCCTGTCTGTAACTTCCTGTCTGTATCCAGTCTAACTTCCTGTCTGCACCCCTGTCTATCTTCCTGTCTATCTTCTTGTCTTCACACCTGGCTGGACTCTAGTTGGCCTACCGTTAGGCTTCCTGTCCTGGCTGGTCTCACAGCAGTGTGCTGCAGTGCCCCCCTTTCTTTCCATGGGATCTTTCTGCCTGGGCTGGCCTGGCCCCGTGTCTCGCAGATGCCAGCTTCCCACGTGGGCACATGCCACTGTCCGAGTGATGAGTTGAGAGTGGTCTTGGAAGCTCTTCTGTCCAGACTGTCCTCAAACGGAGATCCCCACTTCTCAGTCTCCCAGGAGACTCAGGGTGGACTCGCAGCTGTGCGCAAGGAGTTCATGCAACTTAGAAATGGCAGCCAGCTCTGCTCACGATTCTTGAGACTGTTTCCAGAAAGAAATGCTCTTATCAGCCCTGCAGAGAAGACCTGTGTGCCAGCATACTGTGTCCCCAGCCGTCCTCCTTTCCGTCTGTCTGCTCGCGTCCAGCCTGCTGTCCCGACGGCCCAGCTCTGTGTCGACAGCCACCTCTGCCTCCTCCTCTCATGGTTCCGTGCCCTGGAAGGAATGGAGCCCTATGTGTGGTCAGCCCTGCGTCCTGCGGACCCCAGAGGCTGAGGACCAGAGGTAAGGAGAAGGATGAGGTAATGCGTAGGATGGATGCATCACTGGAACCACAGCAAGGGGGAAAACACAGCTCCATAAGAAGGGGTGTTGATAGGTTATAGAATACTTCTCATGGCATAGCTATATTTCCACGCCGATCACATTCACACTGTAAGCAAGGGTTACATTGTAATTAAACGCCACCGAAGACACGCCCAGTGATCACCACAGGGCAATGGATCAAGGTCCCCGGTGACATCTGCTGGCATGCCGTCCCTGGATCACATCTCCGTGTGGTTCTTTGGGAAGTGGTTAACTTCCGGCACTCAGAACAAGGGCACCCCCTCCTGCCCTACCCCTTCCGGACTTGGGCTTTGAGGACCTCAGGACTGGATCAGAGAGGACCATGGGTTGACTTTGGACAGACGGTCATTGTGAGTCACCAGTGTTTCTGTCCACAGCAGTCTCGCAGCCCCTGTTGAATCTACCCTGTGCAACCCCTTTGCTTCATGGCTACATCTTTCTGCCTTGACCCCAAATATTTTAAATCAGTGACTCGGCTTCCTTCATTATAGCTGTGCGCAGAGCAGGAACATAACTCATGGAAAATGGAAGCTCTGGGTACAGAGGTGTCTGCCCGGGCCAGGAGGCCTTTGGTCCTGTCTTCAGCCCTGAGGCTGCGTGGTCGGTGGTCGGCTGGTCGGCTGCTCAAGGGCAGTGGAAACAGCTTTAGGGATTCAGTCCCCCCGTGTGGGCGGGCACACTCTCCCTGGGCCGAATCCTTCCCTGATTTACCCAGCTCCTCATCTCCATCCCTGACACTACAACAGGTGATTAGTTAGAGTCCACTGCACCACAGGTAGTAGACGCCGGCCGTGCAGGACCTGCGACCATCAGAACAGGAGATACTCGGGAGGGTCGTGTGCGGTGCCTGCTGCCGGTGTGTGCGAGGCCGGTGCTGCTCCCGGCCCCACAGAGCCTGGACCCGGGACGCAAAGGACAAGGACGACTCGAGCGAGTCCCTCCTGCGCGCCGATGGCTACTTGACCCTTCGTCTTGCCCTTCTGTTCCTCTCGGTAGAGCCTTTTACTTGTCTGTCTGCGTGACGCAGGGCGAAGACTCCACGGGTGGATTCGCAGCTCCAGGTGTGTGCAGAATTTGCCTCCAAATTCCAAAAGAGAGTGTGCATGGTCAGTGTCGCCCTTTCCACCCCCCCCCCCCCACTCTTCCTGATTTTGCAGGAGGTGCATTGGATGATATTCACAAATGGTTCTCCTTTGTACAGCTACTTAAAGATAATAAAAGGAAGATGAGGAGGGGGAGGAAGCAGCTGATGAGTGATGTTAAAACAAATGTCACCCCTGCTTGCGGTTGTGCTCAGTGAACACAACTGGAGAAGGGGATTTCCGCAGCATCTCCGGAGCGAGATTCTAGTGAACCCTTCAGAATGGGAGTTTGTCACGTTCAGGGCAATGGCGGCTCAGTGTCTGGGATCAGCATGGAAGGTCTGCCCCATGAGAGCCGCGGCGGGGCTGTATGGGTGGCTAATTGCAGGTTTTCTAGGCTGCGCAGCACCTCTTTGAGGTTGACAGGTATTATTATGATTATGTCAGATTTAGGGATAGGAGCACCCCACAGCTACTCAAAGGGGTCACAGCCAATCCTGAACAAAAGAGGATTTGAATTTGCATCCATAAGCTCTACATTTGGATCTGGGTTTAGTAATGGTGTTAGACTTCAAGTTGTATTCCATCTGCGTCTTTGTCTTCTCTGTTTCTCGTTACTTCTCATTCTGTGCACTGTCACAGCCCCGCTGCTTTTCAGAGTTGAGTTTTAGATTGTAACGCAATTCTTTCAGCGGTGCGCTGGTGGCTTGGGCCTGTCGTCGGGGCTATGAAGGAGGCTGCGATTGGGACACGGCAGTTCAGAGCTGGCCAGAGATAGCACCTGTTACAGGTTTTGCTTTCCTACCTTTGTAGCTAGAGTCGGAGCTCTGGCAAACATCTGCTTAAGTGACATTCAGTGTTTTGGAGGGGACTCGATCCCCACTAGGGAAGGGTAATTTTGTTTGGAATGTGGGTGTTCACTGTCCAGTCCTTCTTCTTGTTCCGTACTGGCATTGGAACTCAGGACTGGGCACCCGCCCAGACACAGCAAATAAGCAGCTCTTCATGTTAACCATCTCTGTTATCTTGGTCTCTGTGCTCTGCCTCTTACTAATCATATTCTTTTTTTTAAAAGTATTAATATGTCTTATCTAAAATAGAGTAAGAAAGAAGGAAATATATTCCTGAGCTCGAATAAGTATAGATGTGTAAAAATGAAGACTAAAAATAAACCATAATTTTCCACCGAAAGTTAAGTCATTTTTTTTAACACAGTTCTATCCCCTAAAATAAGGTGTCACAACCACCAAACCCTTTATAGCTGCAAGCAGGCTGAAAATAGCAGCTCCCCGGGACTCCGCCATCATTGTGAAGCGCGAGGAAGCCAAGGCTTCGAGTGTGCTCCCCTCCTGCCTCCGCGGCGGGGAAAGGAGCTCCCGCCCTCCCATCTGTGCGTCCTGTTTCATCGCATTGGTTTCCAGAAGTCTCTTCACCAATGCTCGTGTCATGAGTGGTATCCAGACGGCCCTGTCCGTACACACACCGAGACATCAACACAAAGTCGGGGACGGCGCGGGTTCCAGGGGCTTGCTGGCCACTGCGCTGTGTCCCGTCCTTCCTCTGCCTCCAGCGTCCGGCCTGCCTCCTTTCCCACGGCAACGTGGTCTCCGTAAGCCTGCCGCGTAAGCACGGCGCGTATGGAGTCATTTCAAGGTGACAGACGTGGAAAGTGGCGGTGGTGTTCCTTTTGGTAATCCCAGCGAGGTCCTAGCAGTCAGATGGCTAAACCAGCACAATGATTCACCCAGCCGCAGGTTTTGCCAACACTTACAGGAAACTCGCTGGCTAATTTGTGAACGGTGCTGCCGACACGCTTGTCTGTTCTCTTATTGTTCCTGAGACATTCTTTCTGTAGTTATTTTTTTTTATGTCTTCATGGAAGCTGTTGTTCAGACCGTATTCAAACATGAGAGTCTCTAGCTTCAAGCTCTCAGAGGATTTGTTGTTGTTGTTTTGTCCTGGGGTTTGATTCTTATTATTACTGATTCTTATTATATTATTAATAGACATTTCCTTGGCAGGCCTGGCATCATGAGCTCCATCTTCTCACGGTACTGACAAGCTGCCTTTGGCATATCAGTTGTAAAGTTGCTGGTGTTATTTCTTGTCTCTGTGTGGCCGGTTTCTCTGAAAAAGCCAGCACGTGTGAGAATGTCAGGTCCCGTTCCCACATAGAAAGCTGAAGCTGTGTGCCCTTCCCATCCACACCTGGTTCCATTCCCTGTCATTCTCTTCTGATAGTCACTTCCCACCCCTCCACCTTCCTGACACCTTGAAAATCCCTCTGGCTGCCCCTGCATTTGTTGTATTTGTGAGTTCTGCAGAGGGCCCTGTTGCTTGGCCACTCTCTGGACGGCTGAAAGGCCGTGAGGCTCTCCACTCCTCTCCCCCAGCTTGACTGACCCCAGCCCTGTTTGCTGTCCCCTCCCTGCCTCTCAAATGGATCTTCCTCCACTACTCTGAACCTTGCTGTATTTTTCACAGCACAACTGGATATAAATTCTCTCTGCAACTCCTTCCCATAATGCCAAAGGACAAGCCCTCCGCCCCTAGCACCCCGGGAGCTGGGACTTGCCAGTCCTGGCACTTGGTTTATGTCCCCTGCTGGCCTTTGCTGAGACTGCCCGGGTTCACCGTCAGCTGTGGGTCGGGACTCAGGTCTGAGCAGCTGACCCCCCCAAGTGCTCTATGAAGGGGGACTCCCTTCCAGGCCTCTCAGGGCTCAGTCCTGCTCCACCGCCATTGAAACATCAGGTCAAACGTCAGAGGCCTTTGTGACTCATGTCACTGCCAGTGGGAAGGGGGGGATTTAGGCACTATGATGCTGCTTTGGTGACCCCGAGTTCTCCTGGCACCAGTGGCGATCAAGAGGGTGTGGGACCCCGAGTTTTCCTGGGGTCAGGGGCCTCTCTGGTGGGAACGGCGTGCTGAGAGGCTATGCGCTGCTCAGACCTAACTTGGAAACTCTTCTTTCCCAGGACGGACAGGGGCGCAGGGGAGACTGGGGGGGCTGGAGGAGAGGAGGAGAGCATGGGGGCACGGCCCCCCCACCCGGGTCATGGGGCCCCCACCGGGGTCACCGGGGTCACAGGGGGCCACTGGGGGCGCTGGCAGGGTCTGGGGGCGCGGGCCCTGCCGCGCTCCCCGCGGGTCTTGCCCGTGGGGTCCTCACTGTCTGCAGGGCTCCCGCAGCTCCTGGGGAGCGTGCACCCCATTCCACCCGGCCCCCACCCCGGGGAGGGGCTGGAGCAGCTCAACTCCTCCCCACCAGTCCCGTGAGCCTCCCCTCCCCTCCCCTCCCCCAGCCAGGTGAGCCTCCCCTCCTCTCCCTTCCCCTCCCCCAGCCAGGTGAGCCTCCCCTCCTCTCCCCTCCCCCAGCCAGGTGAGCCTCCCCTCCCCTCCCCTCCCCCAGCCAGGTGAGCCTCCCCTCCTCTCCCCTCCCCTCCCCCAGCCAGGTGAGCCTCCCCTCCTCTCCCCTCCCCCAGCCAGGTGAGCCTCCCCTCCTCTCCCCTCCCCCAGCCAGGTGAGCCTCCCCTCCTCTCCCCTACCCCAGCCAGGTGAGCCTCCCCTCCTCTCCCCTACCCCAGCCAGGTGAGCCTCCCCTCCTCTCCCCTACCCCAGCCAGGTGAGCCTCCCCTCCTCTCCCTTCCCCTCCCCCAGCCAGGTGAGCCTCCTCTCCCCTCCCCTCCCCCAGCCAGGTGAGCCTCCCCTCCTCTCCCCTACCCCAGCCAGGTGAGCCTCCCCTCCTCTCCCTTCCCCTCCCCCAGCCAGGTGAGCCTCCTCTCCCCTCCCCTCCCCAAGCCAGGTGAGCCTTCCCTCCCCTGCCCTCCCCTCCCCTCCCCCAGCCAGGTGAGGCTCTCCTCCTCTCCCTTCCCCTCCCCCAGCCAGGTGAGCCTCCCCTCCCCTCCCCTCCCCCAGCCAGGTGAGCCTCCCCTCCCCTCCCCTCCCCTTCCCCAGCCAGGTGAGCCTCCTCTCCCCTCCCCTTCCCAAGCCAGGTGAGCCTCCTCTCCCTTCCCCTCCCCCAGCCAGGTGAGCCTCCCCTCCCTCCCCTCCCCTCGGCCCGCCCAGGTGAGCACCTCCGCCCTCCGCCCTCCGCCCTCCGCCCTCCGCCCTCCGCCCTCCTCCCGTGCCGGCCCCGCCCGCGGGGGGGGGGGGGCAGCGGGCGCGGAGTTCAGGCGCGGGCGGCCGCGCGTGGACCTGTGCGGACTCGCGGGCTGCCTGGCGCCGCGGGGCGCGGTCCTGACGCGCAGGTGCCGCCCCTGCCCTCCCCGCCCCCCGCCCTCCCCCCTCCGCCCGCCTCGGCTTCCTGGGAGCGATCCCGGCCGCGGGCGGGCGCGGCTGCGCGGACCGGACGGCTCTGCGGTGAGTGGGGCGCGGGGCGGCGGGACCGGCGGGGCGCGGGGCGCGGGGAGGGCGGCGGGGCCCGCGGGGCGCGGGGAGGGCGGCGGGGAGGGCGGCGGGCGCCTCGTCCTCCCGTCTCCGTCCTCCCCGCGCAGGGAGTTTGAAAGTTTGAAAAGTTCGGTCGGCGGCGGCGCCGCGGACTCGGCGGGGCTCCGTGCGGCGGAAGGAGGGAGGGAAGGAGGGGCGCGGGCCGGGGTCCGGGCGCGGGCCGGGGTCGGGGGTCGGGGCGCGGGCCGGGGTCGGGGGTCGGGGCGCGGGCCGGGGTCGGGGGTCGGGGCTCGGGCCGGGGCCGGGGTCGGGGGTTAGGGCGCGGGCCGGGGTCCGGGCGCGGGCCGGGGTCGGGGGTTGGGGCGCGGGCCGGGGTCGGGGGTTGGGGCGCGGGCCGGGGTCGGGGGTTGGGGCGCGGGCCGGGGTCGGGGTCCGGGGTTAGGGCGCGGGCCGGGGTCGGGGTCGGGGGTTAGGGCGCGGGCCGGGGGCGCGGGTTGGGGCGCGGGCCGGGGTCAGGGGTCGGGGCGCGGGCCGGGGTCGGGGTCGGGGGTTAGGGCGCGGGCCGGGGGCGCGGGTTGGGGCGCGGGCCGGGGTCAGGGGTCGGGGCGAGGGCCGGGGTCGGGGGTCGGGGCGCGGGTCGGGGCGCGGGCCGGGGTCGGGGGTTGGGGCGTGGGCTGGGGCCGGGGTCGGGGCGCGGGCCGTCTTAGGGTGCAGAGTCCGTGAGCTGCGGGTGGAGAGCCAGACGCAAGGGACCCAGCACTGGTGGGAAAACCGTGGGGCCTCCGCCGTGCCCCGCCCCGGCCTCCCTGCCCTGCCCCCAGCCTCCCTGCCTGGCCTCCCTGCCTGGCCTCCCTGCCCGGCCTCCCTGCCCCCGGGCCTGCCCAGATGAGCGCCCAGGAGGTGGATGGGCTTGGATGGTGGCTCGGGGCTGGAAGGGGCAGTGAGGGCCAAACAGCAGAGGGAGCTTCCCTCCCCCCGACTCCCCCTCCCCCTCCCCCTTCCTCTCCTTCCTCCCTTTCCTCCTCCCCCTCCAGGTCTGTGGGCTTCATGCATTTTCCATAATGGGAGCCCCTGCGCTCTGGGGCCGGCCTGCCCAGACGGGCATCTGGGAAGGGCGCTGGCTGCACCCCTGGGAGCCGGCCCAAGGGGCCGGCAGGAGATGGGGAGGGCAGGGGAGGGAGGGCAGGGTATGGGGAGGGCAGGGTATGGGGAGGGCAGGGGAGGGCCATCTGGTCTGGCAGGCCATCGGGGCTGCTCAGGACGCACCGGGGTTTGGGGTTCGGGGTTCATGCTTTGCAGCTGTGTTGGGCTCCATGCCTTCTGCTCAGCCACCGCACCTTGGGTGGAGGTTCGTTTGTAGTTTGCGCTGTGATTGGCACAGTGGTGTTTGAACTCAGGACCTCAGCCTGCCCGCCAGGGATCTCTGCCGTCTGAGCCACACCCCCAGCCCAGTTTGGGTTTTAGTGATTTTTGGGGGGGGGTCTTATTGGTTGGGTTCTTATTTTTACCCAGAGCAAGTGTAGGCCACAATCCTCTATACCAAATGCCTCCTGGGTATCTGGGATGACAGATCCGCATCGGCGTTCTCTACCTGCTGCTCAAGTCAGAGTCCTGCTGACGTTTTGCTCAGGACAGCCTTGCGCAGCAGCCGCAGGGTGACAGCAAGAGCCGCCTCTCCTGGCACACCCAGTACGGCCGCAGCCCGCTGGTGTTCCTCACACCCAGAACAGCCCTGGGTTTACAAGACAACGTTGTTACATTTATCGGTAGACTCTCCATGCCAGTAAGTCACAGTTGTTCTAAAGCAGGCATGTGGTTGGAGGAGAGTATCTTTAAAGGCCCCACTTAGCACCATTTAATTAAGTATCTGGTGAATTACTGGCTGTCCCGCCAAGCTTGCTCGGTAGGTTTGCACGTCTGCCCCTTCACACTCTGCAGACTTTGAGTGACACAGAGATATTTCACAATTCAGACGTGTTACGTCCAATGCCATGATGTGAACTTTGCATCTGCAGGTGGGATGCATGTTACCACACATATGCGCACACATGCCCACACACACACGGTACACACCTGTGATAAGACTGCACATGGGATGTGTGTTAGGATACGCACACATACACACCAAGTGCACACCTGTCATCAGGCTGCACATGGGATGCGTGTTACCACACATGAACACACACACACACCAGGTGCACACCTGTCATCAGGCTGCACATGGGATGTGTGTTACCACACATGAACACACACACACACCAGGTGCACACCTGTCATCAGACTGCACATGGGATGTGTGTTACACACACAGTGGTACATACCTGTCATCAGACTGCACATGGGATGTGTTAGCACACATGAACACACACACACCGGTGCACACCTGTCATCAGACTGCACATGGGATGTGTGTTAGCACACATGAACACACACACACCAGGTGCATACCTGTCATCAGACTGCACATGGGATGTGTGTTAGCACACATGAACACACACACACCAGGTGCACACCTGTCATCAGACTGCACATGGGATGTGTGTTACCACACATGAACACACACACACCAGGTGCACACCTGTCATCAGACTGCACATGGGATGAGTGTTAGCACACATGAACACACACACACACCAGGTGCACACCTGTCATCAGGCTGCACATGGGATGAGTGTTAGCACCCCCCCACACACATACACACACGGTAGTGCACACCTGTCATCAGGCTGCACATGGGATGTGTGTTACACACACAGTGGTGCACACCTGTCAGGCTGCACATGGGATGTGTGTTACACAGACAATGTACACCTGTGATAAGGCTGCACATGGGATGTGTGTTAGCACACATGAACACACACACACACACCAGGTACATGCCTGTCATCAGGCTGCACGTGGGATGTGTGTTACACACACAGTGGTGCACACCTGTCATCAGGCTGCACATGGGATGAGTGTTAGCACACCCACACACACACATACACACACGGTAGTGCACACCTGTCATCAGGCTGCAGGAGACCAGGCTGGGGCTCAGGTGGTTCGGCACTGGTCTAGAGGGCTACCTTAAACCCCCATTCAATCCCTGGTTCAGTCCCTTGTCCACCAAGAAAACCCGTTTTGTCATTTAGGTCCCCGTCCATCCCTACGCACTATCAACACAGGCGGTGAAGCTGAGCCCTGCTCTGAGGGCGCCTGGGTGACACTGTACAAATAGCACCCACCCAGGCTCCACCAGAATCAAAGCCAGCACATTATCTGAGCACATTGGTTGGACTTCTGAGGAAGATTTCTTCCTGGGGAGGTGGGCTGGAGGCCATGAGCACTGTGCTGCAGTACCCCGGCCAATTAAGTACTATGCTGCAGTACCCTGGCTGACTAAGCACTGTACTGTAGTACCCTGGCCTAATGAGCCCTGCACTGTAGTACCCTGGCCTACTGAGCGCTGTGCTGCAGTGCCCTGGCCTACTGAGCGCTGCGCTGCAGTACCATGGCCTACTGAGCATTGCTGTAGTACCCTGGCCTATGGGGTAGAATGGGCCCCCAAACAGGTGAGCACTGCCAGTTCCTGTGGGGCAGAGTACATGGCCTGCTGAGCCAGGAGCCAGGAAGTGGGGTTCAGTGGCCCAGACTGGGGAACAGGGTAGGATGGGGGGTGAGGTGCCTAGAATACACAGGCTGAGGGGGCCCGGCAGAGACAGTCTTCCGTCTTGCATGGCTCTGGGGCTTTGAGGCAGGGAGAGGGTGAGGAGGTGAGCTGAGTACACAGGGTTCATGGCAGGCTGCAGCTGGACAGCCCTTAACGTTTATCATCGTCTTGGCTGACATAAGAAAGGGTTTCCTCTGGGGGCTTCGGGTGCTAGGCGGTTCTCATTTTGCTTTATTTTTACACTGTCCTTAGGAGCGGGATCACACATCCCCTAAAGGCCCAGGACATTTACCACTTAAGTCTTAGGCACAGCAGTGTTCATCCCTCACCCTGAGGGAGGTTTGGAGGCAGAGGCCCGGCCTCCACAGCCGCTGCTGGCAGGGTTGCTGTCAAGACTTCATATGAACTAGATGACCATCTTGCCGTGGTGATCGTCAGATGGCTATAGTGTGTGCCCTCTCATGCGGTCTGTTTAGGAACAATATTCACCATTGTATGTGAGACAGTCGGTTCCCTTCTGAGCATAGTAAAGAACCCAGACACTCAAGAGGCTAGCACTTTATGGACCTAAAGATAACTGTCTGCACACACATGAACGAATGCCTCTGGTTCCTTGCTGGATTTCTTTGTCAGTTCCTGGGCCTTCGTGAAACTGAACTTTAGCAGAGCTGGCCAAGGTTTTGGATAAAATACCCAAGTGATACCAGCCTCTGGGGCTTTCCCCTGGGGGCGGATGGTTTGAATGGTTTGATCGCGCCTGTACTGGGGTTGTTCTGAGCCTCACGGCGTCCACTTCTCACCCTGGGGAGAATAAAATAATCCTGATTAGGATTCCACCCCACCCCCATCACTGGCAAAAGCCCGTTATTTCAACTACCGTTTCAAAGAGCTTGAGTTGGCTAGTTAACGCGGGGTTGCTTCTCTGATTGGAGAAGGATGGTTTCCAAAGCACCAAGCCTGGGTGGATGCCCTCCGCCCTCACGGCTGGGTGTTGTGGGAGGTTTTCCTGGCACCATTTGTGAGCCTGGTTCTTACAGCAGGGCCGCAAAGATTGTTCTTCAGCAGCCACTGTTCACGGACTTTGAAAGAGTTGTGCTTTCCCCAAAGGAGTGTAACACCTGAGCCACTTGCTAGAAAAGTGTGCAGCGCAACTCAGCTGGTTCCAGAGGTGGGTCTCAGCGGCTTGTCCTCTCTCCCTGCTTCCCCTCCCTCTCCCCCCCACCCGCCCTCCCGGCCTGCCCTCCCCCTGCTTCCCCTCCCTCCCCCCCTTCCCAGCCTGCTCTCTCCCTGCTTCCCCTCCCTCTCCCCCCACCCACCCTCCTGGCCTGCCCTCCCCCTGCTTCCCCTCCCCCCCTCCCGGCCTGCCCTCCCCCTGCTTCCCCTCCCTCTCCCCTCCCCTCCCCCCTCTGGGCCTGCTCTCTCCCTGCTTCCCCTCCCTCTCCCCCCCACCTGCCCTCCCGGCCTGTCCTCCCCCTGCTTCCCCTCCCTCCCCCCCTCTCCCCCCTCTCCCCTCCCCTCCCCCCCCTCCGGGCCTGCCCTCCCCCTGCTTCCCCTCCCTCCCCCCCTCTCCCGTCTTCCAGCGTGCTCTCTCCCTGCTTCCCCTCCCTCTCCCCTCCCCTCCCCCCCCTCCGGGCCTGCTCTCTCCCTGCTTCCCCTCCCTCTCCCCTCCCTCTCCCCTCCCCTCCCCCCCCTCCGGGCCTGCCCTCCCCCTGCTTCCCCCCCCCCCCCCCCCCGCCGGCTCTCTTCTTTGTCCCCCACTCCTCTACTTCCTCGTCCTTGCTCATGCTCTGCTCTTCTCCTTTCCATCCTTTCTCTTGCCTTCTCTGGTTGGCCTGTGGTCCATGGCTCTTTCCTCTTCCCCCACTCTGTACCTGCGTTTGTGCACTGCCCCATTTATTCACCTGCTACTTATGCATGGTTTTATGTCTGCCTGCTGGGAACATTTTGCTTTAGTACATTCTATATCTCTAACAGTTTATAAAATTGTAGAAAATCAAGTAACAAACCTACTACAAGGAAAACTTCCTATCTAAAATATAAATAAGATGGACAATCATGTTTTGAATAAATAGTACAATTTTGAGCAATTCATATCTAGAATTTTATATATTTAAATTTTTTCTGTCCAAAATAGAATATGTGTGAATGATTATCTGATTGCAATGAACAGTGTGCATATTTTGACTTGTCTAATGATTTCTGTCTTTGCTTAAATTATGTTCAGCTTGTGAACATAAGAAAATCAAGATTTTTTTTCCATTTCCCTAAAACTTAGACACTTGAGTTATATTACAACATTCAAACATGTGTCTGCCTAAAGCAACAAAATGGAAATGTTATCACAGCACACCACGCTGACCACCTGTGTGACGTAAATGGAAATACAGTGAAGGGATGAAAGGCTGGGATGGCAAAGGAATCTACATTTTGAGTGTCAGTGTCTGTGTGGATTTGTAGACAAGCAGGAGATCGCTGTGTACATGTATCTGAGCCTTCTTAACCCAGTACCTCAGTGGGGGAACAGGGACTGGGGGAAGTCAGAGTTTCAGTACGTGTCTAAAATCTGTGTCTGCCCATGTCAAGGAAAACACTTGACATACACAATGCAGTAGTACTCACTGCACAAGCGCTTACTTGAGTGTCCTGGGCCATTCCCGAGCACACAGCGCTAGGAAACCTGTTCTCTAGTTGGAATCACCGCTGGGGGCCCTGTTAAATCTGTATAGAGAAGACTTACGCTCGGATGTTTCTTAAGTGAAACATTTCCGAGGCCAGTGGGTCCTAGCTGGGGCCAGCAGCCCCTGCACCTTCCCCAGAGGCACCGGGCACTCCCCCTGAGTGACTTAATAAAAATCATTCGGTATTTGAGTTAGAGAAACTATTGTCATTTTTTTCTATTTGAAATATATTTTATGTTATTTTTTTTTAACTAATCGTCATGTTTAATTTCAGTGTAACAACCTGGCACCAGCATGCTCTGCTGTATAATTCACTTAATTTTTTATTTTTATTTTCTGGCCATAGGGTTTGAACTCTGGGCCTGGGTGCTGTCCCTGATCTCTTTTGCTCAAGGCTAGCGCTCTACCACTTTGAGCCACAGTGCCACTTTGGTTTCTGAGGGGTTAATTGGAGGTAAAAGTCTCACGGGGACTTTTCTAAAACCCGGTCTGGCTTTGAACCATGATCGCCAGATCTCAGTGCCCTAAGTACCTTGGATTACAGGTATGAGCCACCGGGTCCCCAGCTCTACTGAGCACTTTTCTTGATTGTGTAGCAGCTGGTTTAAACAAAGAGTGGATAGTGGAGGTATCAGCGCACTGTGGGAAGCTGGCCCAGGCATTGAGGGCATTTAGCCCTAGAGTAGACCTCCATCTAGCAGTTGCTACAAAGTAGCCTCCTTTCTTCAAGGAAAGGCAAATGCAGGGGTAAGAGAGGAGACTTACTTGTCTTAGAAATCCTTCAGAACTTGACACTGAAAAGGAGTTAAAACAAATAAGCAGGACCGACACACTGGCACGTCTCTGTGCGGGCTTTGCCTCCGCAGTGCAGGGCCGACTCCAGCTGAGCCCGGTCAGGACCCCAGATGACTGGTGCTTTCTTAACTTCCACGTGGGTCCAGGCCTTGGCACGGGTGAGGGGCACCAAGGAAGATGGTTGTTCCGAAAAAATGCCTGAGCTGGAGTGAGCTACTTCCTTTCAGGACTAAAAAGCATGCGTTTCCGTTATGGTATAGCCAGCTCAGCACCTTGATTAAAAAGTGAGTCCTAAAGTAAATAACGAGGCAGTGGGAGATGCTGAGGCTGCGTTAGATCCCTCCTGGTTTAATCTCCTCCTTTACCGAGGTTACAGAACACCTTTCCACGCCAGCTAGCCTATGAATATTTTCCAGGGTACAGAACACCTTTCCACGCCAGCTAGCCTATAACTATTACCCAGGGAACAGAACACCTTTCCACACCAGCTAGCCTGTAACTATTACCCAGGGAACAGAACACCTTTCCACACCAGCTAGCCTATAACTACTACCCAGGTTACAGAACACCTTTCCACACCAGCTAGCCTGTAACTATTACCCAGGTTACAGAACACCTTTCCACGCCAGCTAGCCTATGACTGTTACCCAGGTTACAGAACACCTTTCCACACCAGCTAGCCTATGACTGTTACCCAGGTTACAGAACACCTTTCCACACCAGCTAGCCTATGACTGTTACCCAGGTTACAGAACACCTTTCTACGCCAGCTAGCCCATGATTATTACCCAGGTTACAGAACACCTTTCCACACCAGCTAGCCCATGACTATTACCCAGGGTACAGAACACCTTTCCACACCAGCTAGCCCATGACTGTTACCCAGGGTACAGAACACCTTTCCACGCCAGCTAGCCTATGAATATTACCCAGGGTACAGAACACCTTTCCACGCCAGCTAGCCCATGACTGTTACCCAGGGTACAGAACACCTTTCCACACCACCTAGCCTGTAACTATTACCCAGGGTACAGAACACCTTTCCACACCAGCTAGCCTATGACTGTTACCCAGGGTACAAAACACCTTTCCACGCCAGCTAGCCTATGAATATTTGCTTTTTGCATTCCAACGTCATACGTTTTGCTGCCTTACACACTTTTCATGAAGCGATCCTGTGTTCAGACTTCTTTTCTCTCCGCCTTGCCCGAAGGCAGCCCTTGGCCCTCTGGTGGCGCATAGTCTGGCGCTGTTTGTGGCCGTTTGCTCCTTTCCTGGGTGAGGTGCTCCACTCGTGGAGAGTGTCTGGAACCGCCATGTAAGCGTTCATATCTGGCATCTATTTGTTCTGCTTTCCTACAGCTTTAGCTCCATAAAGGTCAATGTGTACCAAGACGGGCTTTCTGTTTTCTTCAATAGATGCCTCAGGTGAGACGGGAGAGCTTGGGAGCTTGCTCGGCACTCAGCACGGGGTGGGGGGGGGGGGGGGAGGCTGGTACTCCCGCTTTTGTCCAAAAGTACTTCTGTTCCGAATTGCATTGAGTCTCGCAGTGAGCTTGAACGTGGCTTAGCCAGGCCTCCTGTGGTAACTGCCATAGAAGCCTGTGGGTGGGTTTTTGAGAGGGAGGTGGAGGAGAGGAAAGGCCGTCCCCATCTCAGAGCAGCCAGGGTGCTAGGAGCAGGCCCCCTTTCCAGCCAGCTTTTCACAGAGCAAAGACTCAAAGTGAAGTCAGGTGATGAGGGCCACAGGCGGTGCAGAGGCGGCCGGGCTCCTCTGGGTGAGACGGATGTCCAGCAGCGTAGGGAAGCAAGGAAGAGCAGGGACTGGCCCAGGCACACAGCGAGGGAGAGCAGGGACTGGCCCAGGCACACAGCGAGGGAGAGCAGGGACTGGCCCAGGCACACAGCGAGGGAGAGCAGGGACTGGCCCAGGCACACAGCGAGGGAGAGCAGGGACTGGCCCCAGGCACACAGCGAGGGAGAGCAGGGACTGGCCCCAGGCACACAGCGAGGGAGAGCAGGGACTGGCCCCAGGCACACAGCCCGGGGTGGGAAGGCCCATGCGGGCATGAACTGCGATGCTGAGCATAACGAGGGGCTGGGAAGGTGCTCTGCGTAGAGTGCTCGCCTAGCATGCATGAAGCCCTGGGCTCGATTCCTCAGCACCACACACACAGAAAAAGCCAGAAGTGGTGCTGTGGCTCACGTGGTAGAGTACCAGCCTTGAGCAAAAGAAGCTCAGGGACAGCGCCCAGGCTGAGTTCAAGCCCCAGGACTGGAAAAATAAATGGAAAGAGAGAAATCCTGGGATGGTCCACTCACTCCAGGTGTGGGGAAACATGGCGCTGTTGTCTAAATACACTTCTGTTCTGAATTGCACTGAGTCTCTCGCAGCGAGCTTGGACATGGCTTAGCAGCCATCCTGTGACAGTTGGGCAACCAACCGGGGATGAGTGTTTAAAGGTAAGCAG
The DNA here is from genome assembly GCF_019054845.1 of Dipodomys spectabilis. NCBI lineage: Eukaryota > Metazoa > Chordata > Mammalia > Rodentia > Heteromyidae > Dipodomys > Dipodomys spectabilis. The sequence continues at coordinate 211,529 of NW_024871346.1, read as the reverse complement.
TGAGAACTCCAGCATTCTGGAGTTCTGGAATCACCTGTGGTGTGAACCAGACAGGGTCATTCTGGGGAGAGAGGCAAGTGAAGATTGAAGATAGGCATGCCTCAGACTCCCGTGCACACTTTACACACCGTACACACCAACACACCCTACACACCCTGACAAGGCTGCAGGCAGTCCCCAGCCCTCACACCATTCCCAACTCTCCAAGAGGAAGACACTTTTTCCTTTTCCTCTCTCTTTTTTCCCTCCCCTCCCTCCTTCCCTCCTACCCTCCCTCCCTCCCTCCTTTTTACCCAAGGCTAGGACTCTACCACTTGAACAGATTTTTGCTGGTTAATTGGAAAGAAGAGACTCCTGTACTTTCCTGTTCCAACTGGTTTCTGACCCTTGATTCTCAGATAACAGCCTGCTGAGTAGCTAGCATTACAGGCATGAGCCACCGTACCTGCTGAGGAAGATCTTGTCAAGGCCCAGGTCTAGCGTAGCATCTGGATGGGTTAGGGGATGAACTTAAGGTTCAACATGCCATAAAACAATCTTGACTTTCCAGGAAATACTCTAGAACTTTTTCCACTTTCACCTTAATGATATACCGCATCCATATTCATAATTAATTTAAAAACCCAATTCATCATCTTCCTTTTGAAATAAGTTTACATAAAAACAAAACCAGCACCAGAAATAAGAAAAATGAGTCATGCTTTTGAGCTAATTTGTATCTCTACTTGTGTTGCAAAACATGACTTAAAACCTTATTTCATCATGATTAATTTCATTCTATAAAAACTGTGAGATGACTTTAGCATAATTAAGAAATGAAAAATGCAAAATTCATGAGAATCCCCAAAAGATACTTGATAGCTCTATTCTTCTCACAAGTTCTGACTGGAAGCTAATATTTATTTTAGGTACAGCTCTATTGATCCATCCAAGTACTTTCACATTACTCAATGTGTTTCTAATTATTCATTCGAAAGCTCTTTATGAATGAGTAATGTTTTATGTTTCCAAAAGACCAACTTCCACAACGAATACGGACTGAGCGCAGATATGTGCTTAGATCCTAAACGAGTTCTGCACTGGTATTCAGACATGTTTACATGTCTTCTTCAGTACTCTCTTGCCTATCCTGAGTTGCTAAGCAGGTGCATGATTGGGTTATTGTTTAATAACTGTGCGGGGCAATTTGAATTGTGCTAGAGAGACACCAGCAGAGTCCTCAAGGAGCCCGAGGTCTGGCTGAGGGACGGGGGCCTGCATGGCCGTCATTATCGAGGGCTTGCCGTGTCAACTCCATAAGCCCGGCAGAGCAAGAGCTTGAAGTTTTAGGGCTGATTGTGTGTATTGCCGAGCTTCACACTAGGTTCTGATTAAGAATGTCCAGTTACTTTAACCATTTTCCTTGGTGGTTCCGATAGCCAGTGTCTGGCTGGGCTGCATGTGTGTTTTCCTCTGTGGTAGGACTGAGCATCTTACGTGGCACTCTGAGTCACCCACGACGTGGGTCTGGTGCCTGAGGGCGAGGCGAGCCAGCAAAAGTTAAAAGATAACTACGGCGTTCTTCTCTCTAAAAGTCATTTCCTTGTTGCAGTTTCATATTCATGTATTTATTCAGACACATTTTTTTAATATAGAAAAGTGTGAAGAATGGGAAAATAAGACCCCACCAGTGGAATGGCTCCTGGGGAAAGGCATCCTCGTTTTCTGTTGGTTTTCGGTAGAATTTCCTCTGGTTAGGACTTGGCCCTTTGGTCTTACTGGTCTGCGCGTTGCAAGCATTTCTTCCTGGTGTGAAAGCGGATGGTGGCGGCAGCCGTGGGCCCTCTCATTTTCGTTTTGCATTTGGCTGTGGGTGTGCTTAATATCGCTTAGTTAACCTTCACACACCAGCAGAGTAGTGAGGCTGGTCCTGCCTGGCCAGAAACACAACAGTGGACCTGGAAGATGACAGAATGGCCCCTCCCCTCCCTCCCCACCCCAAACTGTGCCTCCCCCTCCCCCTCCCCCCCCGTCCTGTGCCTCCCCCTCCCCCCACCACACCCCAAACTGTGCCTCCCCCTCCCCCTCCCCACCACACCCCGTCCTGTCCTGTGCCTCGCTTCCATCCGGCTGTGTCCAAGTTGTAGTCTTCACAAGACATCAGTGTGCAAATCGCTAAGCTGGTTTGAGGGTATTTATGAAGACCGGTTGGCATACATTTGCACCGTGCAGGGGTTCATTGTGATATTTACACAATGCATATGGTGTACTTCGAACAAATCTATGTCCTCCCCCTCCTCTCCCCTCCTTTTTCAGACAGCACTTGGTGGGTCACGGGGCTTGAACTCTGGGCCTAGACGCTCTCCCTCAGCTCTTCAGCTCAAGGAAAGCGCTCTACCACTTGAGCCACAGCACCGCTTCCGGTTTTCTGGTGGTTTATTGGAGATAAGAGCCTCACGGACTTTCCTGCCTGGGCTGGCTTTGAGCCGTGATCCTCAGATCTCAGCCTCCTGAGCAGCCAGGATGACAGGCGTGAGCTGTCAGTGTTCCGTTACTGATTTTTTTGTTTGTAGTAGTGGTATCACACTCCTGTCTCACACTCACTTAGTTTCATTGTTCAGCTGACACTCTAGGCCTTGAGCCCTGCCTCCAGCACTGCTTTTTGCTGAATACTTTAGAAATAGACTCTAGTGGAATGTTTTGTTTTGTTTTTTGTTTGTTTTGCCTAAGCTGACCTTGAATTACCATCCTCCAGACCTCAGCCTCCAGAGATAGCCAGGAACAAAGCGTTAGTCACTGGTGCTTGAGTGAGCCACGGAGTTTCATAGCAAGTTTCCTTTTTCCTGGAATGAGTCACATCTGGAAAGTGATCTGCTCAGCTTTCTTATTAGAGTGAGATTTTTATTTCTCTCTTCTCATTAACTCCACATTAAAAGAATATATACTTCCTAGGAGTAACTAATAGTTATTAATAAGATGACTCCTTGGTTTTATAAGTTTAATACCACACCTAATTAATTTTGTCCTCTAATAAAACTTTCCTAATATTCAGTGGCTCTCTTGACGCTGAAATCCCTTCTGGAGCTAAGTACAGGTTCTATTTTATTGAACTCTTTATTTATGACAGTGATATTGCTTGTCATTCTCTGTTAAAAATTCTTGGTAGATGTTCCTTTCATAAGTGATTCTTGTAAACAGCTCCTGTGATAAATCAGAGTCTCTAAACGGCTGCCCAGGCTGCCCACTGCGCAGGACATTGCCAAGGACATTTATTGTCTCCAGCCTTATTCATGAGATCCTCCATCTGTGTTCTCAGCTTTTACATTTTTCCTATCACACACGTTTTCTGCAGGGCTTCTGGGATTGACTCTTTCACTAAACCCATAGAATTTCATTTTTTAAAAATTCTTTGTTTTTCTTCACAATTAACTTTTCATAAGATTGCATGGTTTTATTTTGCTTTCTTTTTGGTCAGTCATGGGGCCTGAACTCTGGGCCTGGGCGCTGTTCCTCAGCTCTTCAGCTCAAGGCTAGCGCTCTACCACTTCAGCCACAGGGCCACTTCTGGCTTTTTCTGCTTATGTGGGGCTGAGGAATCGAACCCAGGGCTTCATGCATGCAAGGCAAGCGCTCTACCACTGAGCCACCTTCCCAGCCCCATATTTTGCTTTCATCATCCTTTTCTCATCTCTGATTTCTCAATTTGTACATGTAGTTCAGGGCTGAAATTTTTATACTTGCCAAGTATTTGCATAGATAACCTTCCAGAATGAATAACATAATTAAAGCACTTTATATGTTTAAAATTCCAAAACAACTTCAGATATCACATATTATGGGAAATTAAAAATTAAGTTTTAAAGGGCAAGTGAAAAAATAAGTGCCCAGAAAATTGGACTTTTTTAAAAAAATAATGAACACCCAGTAATTACCACCTGAACAATGGAAAGGGACTGTGGGGTTTTTCATGTGAACACTGGGGTGATTCCCGCACCCCAGCAAACCCTAAAGCTCTGCATGTTTAGCAAATGGAGCATTTTGAGTTCAGGAGTTACAAATGGCACGGCTTCCCTCCTAAGTCACGCGGGAATGTTCACAGCTGAAGTCTGCAGAATGAGTTTCCCCGAGGGCTAGAAAGGGGGCCGACCTAGCCATACAACGGACAAGGGTCTCATATCTAAAATATACTTGGAACTCAAAAAATTAAACCCCCCAACAACAAATCCTCAAAGAAACAACTGCCCAATAAATAAGTGGGCGAAAGACTTAAAGAGAAACTTCTCTGAAGAAGAAAGAAGGATGGCCAATAGACACATGAAAAAATGTTCAACATCCCTAGCCATAAAAGAAATGCAAATCAAAACAACATTGAGATATCACCTCACTCCAGTTAGAAGGGCAAAAATCAAGAACTCTAACAACAACAGATGCTGGAGGGGATGTGGACAGAAAGGAACCTTACTTCATTGTTGGTGGGAATGTAAACTTGTTCAACCACTTTGGAAAACAGTATGGAGGTTCCTCAAAAGACTACACATAGAACTCCCCTATGACCCAGCAATCCCACTTTTGGGCATTTACCCAAATGTTTACAAACAAGACCACACTAAAGCTACCAGCACAACTATGTTTATTGCAGCATTATTTACCATAGCTAAGATATGGAACCAACCCAGATGCCCCTCAGTAGATGAATGGATCAAGAAGATGTGGTATATATACACAATGGAATTCTATGCCTCCATCAGAAAGAATGACATTGCCCCATTTGTTAGGAAATGGAAAGGCTTGGAAAAAATTATATTAAGTGAAGTAAGCCAGGCCCAAAGAAACATAGGTCCCACGGTTTCCCTCATATGCAATATCTAGTATATGTATGAGTCAAGCAGAAAAGGTCAGATAATGTGATGTTAGGAATACGATCCCTTAAATATGTATTTTAATGTTTTTTTTTCTTTCATGCATGTGTTTCTAATGCATTTATAAGATTATTTCTTTGTTGCTTTGTATGTCCCTCCCCCACAGTGTAACCCCCGCTTTCACTATATTTGATGTCAGTATAACTTGTGGAGGAGATGGGGACAAACAAGTCGTTTAAGGATTCAGGTGGACCTGTTGCAACAATGAGAAGTACAAAATGTCATGTCAAAACCAGCTTTACAATGTCGGTGTGGGGGGGGGGGATTGGGTGGGGGGGAGGGGTGAGGCTGGGAAGGGAGGTGAAGGGTAAACAAAGGAGGCTGCAATGCTTGGTAAGAAATGTATGCATTATCCTGCCCATGTAATTGTAACCCCTCTGTACAGTATGCTCTCAAATAAAATAAAATTTAACAAAAAAAAAGAAAAAGAAAGGGGGCCGACCTTTGCTCAGATGTCACTTCAGTGCCGGTGGCAGGGCGTGGGGCTGTGTTTCCCGGGAGCCCAGCCGCAGGGCTTCGGGCTGGAGCCCCTCCTGTGCCCAGCATCGATGCACGCAGGGCAACTGCCAGGAGTGGTTGAACAAAACTGACAATGTGGGCACAGTGACTATGAACCATGAGTTCAGAAGGGCATGTTGTGATCCCAGAGCGCTATGTCCGAGCTACCTCCGGTGCCTCTGGCTTCTCTGTGGTCTTTACACTGCCCATCTCCAAGCCTTAGAGCCTTCCGTGCCCATCTGTGGGCTTCCCGCTGTGTGCTTCAACCCTGGACCCTCTTTCTAGCTGTGGGAGAGTTTTCAGCACCCATGGTTGTTGATGGCAGATTCCTGCCCCTGGGGACTGGTTGCCATTTTGTCTGCTCAACTTTATCTCCTCTACCAAGTAAAGGGAACCTGTTTTCCAGCATACCAGGCTTGCCCCGCTCCTTTCTGTTCTCGCAGGGAGTGACAGCATTTCTTCCTTCCATCCGATCGGACGGTTTCCCAGAGGCCCAGTGCCTGCCGCCCTCCCCCACAAGGCCACCCACAGTCCCTCTATTCCTTAGAGACGTCCACTTGCTTTTATTTGAAAAGCTGTGGCTCCAGGCACTCATCAATTAATGAGGGTGGATGCCTATTCATTTGGCCATTAATTATACATGGCTTTGGTCAAGGTGATAACTATCAGTTTTGTGTGTACATTTTGATGCCTAGTTCAACTAATTGGTGAGTTCCCGGAAGACAGGTGTTTTGTATTTTTTGTTTTTCACATTTGTCTACTGGATTATGATAGAATTGTTCAGTCAATAACAGCTGCTCAGCAGAGACATACTGAAGGCTGATCAGGTATTCTCTCTCTCTCTCTCTCTCTCTCAAGTCTGAACCAAAAGTGCATGTTAAACTCGCGCTGCTGTGTGGTGCAGGCTTTGGGTTGAGGAAGACGATTTCTTGGCCTTCAGAGAAGGCAGGCATGTGGTCTTAGAGGAGCAAAACAAAACAAAAAACCCACCTCATCAGCAGTGTGCGAGGTCAAGTGATTCTTGGTGATGAGTTCTGTGTGTCTGGACGCCAGGGATGGGAAGGATCAGACGTGTGGACACGGGGGTTGGCCAGCCCCATGGAGCACCTGGGTGCAGAATTCTAGCTGATGCTGTTTTCTTCCCTCCAGCTCCTCAGGCACCTGCCCCGTGGCTGCTCCCGCATGGGCGTGTGAGCGCGTGTGTGAGCGCGTGTGTGAGCGCGTGTGTGAGCGCACACGCCCAGGGCCCGCAGCATGGAGACCTCGTCGCTGCTGTCCTCCTTGAACGATGAGTGCAAGTCGGACCACTACATCGAGCCTCACTACAAGGAGTGGTACCGCGTGGCGGTGGACACGCTGATCGAGCATGGCCTCGAAGCCTACCAAGAATTCCTGACCAAGGAGCGCGTGTCTGACTTCCTGGCCGAGGAAGAGGTCAGCTACATCCTAGGACACGTCCAGAAGCTGGTCCAGAGCCCAGCCCAGGGCACCGACGGCTCCTGCGATGACACGTCGTCATCAGGGACGTACTGGCCGCTGGAGTCGGACGTGGAGGCGCCCGACCTGGACCTGGGCTGGCCCTACGTGATGCCCGGGCTGCTGGGTGGGACGCAGGTGGAGCTGCTCTTCCACCCGCCCAGGGCACAACTGCTCACCATCAAGGAGACCGTCCGCAAGATGATCAGGGACGCCAGGAAGGTAATGCTGCGTCCATTCTGGGGTGAACATGTCAGCCGGGTCAAGGTGCCCGGGATCGTAGCTGGGTTAATAAGAGAATCTGGGCACGTGGGCCACGCCGGTGCTCACAGGAAGTAGAGCTCTAGGCGCTCACAGGAAGTAGAGCTCTAGGCGCGCACAGGAAGTAGATCTCTAGGCGCTCAAGGAAGGGTGAGCTGCTCCCATCTTGAACCTGTCCCAGTGTGGCACATGCTCTCCCCATAATGGCGGTAATGTGTGTGGACAGGGACCAAGATGACTGGACACGTTTATGTGTGCGGCACTTAAAATCCTCTTCATCTCCGAAAGGAACTGCATCTGATGAAGTTTACTTCCTTCTAACAGAACTAAGGGTTGGTTCTTGGTCTAGATAACAGTTCATACTCGGGTATGAAGTGGTACAATTTCACTTAGCTGTTTTCTGAGTTATACGGAAAATCAACAGCATCATACGTGCTGAAGAAAGTTCCTGAAGTACTTAGCATTCTGAGGCCTTGGTATTCTTGATTAAATATTTATGTTAGCTTACACATCACACCGATTCTATTTTAGAGCTCAGTTAAAACTAAAAAATACTCTTTCAGTCGGTTAATGGACGATTTTTGGAATGGGCTTTTGTTGCTGGCTTTGCTTTCAGGTTTTGCCTTTTGGTTTTGGTTTTGGTACTGAGCACCGTAGAAAGAACCCAGGAGATTCTGCAAAGTTTTCTCCAGTGCAAGCTCAAGTTTTAAACTGTTTGGACAAAACTAGGGATTTTTAGAAAGCTGTAAATTATCTATTGGTTACAGAGACTACGCTGTAGATGCCTGGACATTAGCTAATTTCTGTTAGGGAAATGCACGTTGCTTCTGAGCCTTGGTGATAAGGGCAGATGGGAGACTGCATCAGTGGAGGGGATGATGTTTACAGAGGAGCCTTTGGAGTTAGGGCCTTGTCCCCGAGCCGGGCTCCGAGGTGGGCTCCTGGTGTACCGCGGCTCCAATATCAACGGTGAATGTGAATCACCTGGCATCCTACTTTGGGGCCAGGCTCAGGTGGCACCTGAGCCTCGGTGGCCGCCTCTTGGCTAGCTTTTCTTCCCAGTGTAGCACTATGCGTTTAACGAGTGTGAAAGAACAATATCCTCTCCTTGGTCATTGTTTCCTGGGAAACTCTCGTTTGGATTAGCGAGCAGAGGATGTTGAAGGCCACGCTATAAAACCATGAGACATTCTGCTTTTCTCTTGTAGAATCAAAGCAGTATGTACAGATTTAAGGCTGAAAAGAGAACGATTTGATCTTATAAACCGAGTTAACAGTAATTGAGTGCACATCCTAACAGGTAACGCTGCTGGTTCTAGTTTCAAAAGCGTCAGGGAATAGGCCAGCAAATATTAAGGTTAAGTGGGTCATGTATGTATATGAAATATGTATATATTTCTCAGATATTTAGAAGTTTCTTTATGAGTTATTATATCTACTTAAAGAATTTTGAAGAATCTATTACTCTGGCGAAATTTTTATTAAATCAGGTTTTAAAAATTAAGATTACTTAGCCCATTGCTGGATGAAATGCTAAGAAAATTTTAAAGTAAGAGCCATTTGAAGTCCGGCATTATAGTGTATACCTGCTATCCCCAGTGATCAGGAAGTAGAAGGACTGTGAGTTCAAGGCTAGCTTGGATTACATTGCAAGTCTCAGTTTCAAGCAAAAAAGCAAAACAACACACAAATACCCCCAAAGTTAGTAAGAAGAAGCAAATATTATTATGAAATAAAAACTTGTCAGAACACATTGTTCTGTAAAGATTAACTGGTTTGCATGAGTATTAGTACTCAAAAGGCTGTATTGTTACCCTTCCCTTACAAGGGAAGTGTATCTGTCATTAGGAACACAGAGTTTTTCAACCATGTTCAGAGGGTAAATTCTCCTTATTGGTACCTCAGTGCATTGTCACAGCATTATCAAGAGACAATCTTCCTTTTCTTTCATAAAGTGTGTGAATAGTTGGATATGGATGAATAGAATAAAGGTTTCTTGTCACCAGATTCCTCAGGGAAATTCTTTTGGTAATCAACACTGTAAAACTTTATGTGGAGATATGCAGCCAAGCAAGTAGGGCCAGAAACTAGCAAACAGACCTGAAGAAGTGAGCTCAGCAAAGGCTTCCATCCGCTGCCACTGCTTGTTTTGCAGTTGAGATAAAGGACTGGGAAAGTAAGTGCCGTATTATGAAAAAAAATTAAACCAGGGAAAAGAAGTTGAATGCAATCTACGAAGCAGTATGATCAGAGTACCAAATTAACCTCCCATAACTTGGAAAGACGTTTAAAACGGTGTTATATCTTGCTCGCTTTTGCTAGAAATATTATGAGTGAGTCACTCCCCAAATATTTGTGCTCTTATTTCTTATTTAAATGATGCGACCTCTCTGTCACTTTGCTTTCTAAGTAGAGTATGACTTCACATATTTTATTTATTTGCAGTTATCATTTGGAAGTCATTTTGAATCACTTCTTCCGTGGGGTGTGTGTGTGTGTGTGTGTGTGTGTGTGTGTGTGTGTGTGTGTGTCTGTGTCTGTCTGTCTGTCTGTCTGTCTGTGTGTAACTTCATAGTTTGAGAATTTACCACTGAGGAAATTCAGTTATAAACATTATCTTACATGTACCCTAAAGGGATATATTTTAATTTAGTGCCTATTTTTTTAAACCCCTTTCTATTTTGCTCTGTGTGGTTGACATAATTTCATTTGGCTCCGCTTTGTAAACTCTGATAATGTCTGGCACGACTTTTCCCAGGTAATTATTTGTCTCTCAAGTTTTCCAAGATGATGTATGCATCTATTGTTAATTACTGTGTACTCCTCTTATGAGAACATTCCCCCCTAATTACTTTAAAAAGTCATCTGTCATTAAAATTGGTTTTGGGGGGAGCTGAGGATATAGCTTAGTAGTAGAACACTTGCCTAGCATACTCAAGGCCATGTGTTTTATACCCAGCACTGGGGGCTGGGGGGGGGAAGAGGGAGAGGAAGAGGGAGAGAGAGGGGGGGAGGGAGGGAGAGAGAAATAGGATCACAGTCCAGGTGAATGTCCAGGCAACAAGTGAGACCCTGGCTAATAACAACAGAGGTACAGCTTAGCAGTAGAGCCCAGGATTGCGGCAGCAAAACGTTTGCTTCATAGCATTCAGTGGTACATATTAACGGAGTTCTTCCTTCCCATTGTATTGAATATGCAAATCTCATTAACCAGAATGCTATTGCATCTCTCTTTCCTAATTCTAGCCTAGCTTCTTGGGTGAGATAAAAATCTTGTCTTGTGAAATAGGGAATCAAGAAGAGACAGAAGCAAAATCCCCAGTGAGAACTGGGGCAGAGTGGCTGCTGAGGGGGCGGGTCCAGGGCGGGGCCTGCGGGAGTGGCTGGGGTCCTGAGTCACTGTCCTGGGCGGGCTGGGCTCTGTTTGGCCTGGGGAGTTGTTAGTAATGCAGAACACACAGCCTCTCAGCTCCACAGATGCCAGGGTGGTGGGGGAAGGCGCACAGGTGCTGGGCGTCCTGGTGATGATACCAACGCAGCCTGGAGCTGAAGGCCTGGTCTCCCGGACTCGGCACACTGTAGTTGTGACATTGAACAAATCGCCCTTCCCATCCCTCCTGGTGTCTTCATTTAGAAATGAAGCAAAAGCCTTTGGGCACCCTTATCTTGGCTTCTGATGGTGTGTGCCAGCCAGTTTTCATGTATGGTTTGCTTTGCCAAAGTAGTGCATCGTCACCGGAAGGATCTCAGCGTGGCGGTGTTTCTCTCCCCGCTCTGTCGCCTTGCAGACGGACCTGCCTGTCCAGCGCATGGCTGTGTGACATTTGCTCGATTGTCACGAAGGCCATCTCCTCATCCTCTCAGCTGTTTTTTTCATTAAGGATTTCCTCTTGTTGCATCTTCCTTCCAACACCACCTGTGAATCTTTGTGTTTTATTTTTTTAAGTTTGACTCAAAATTAGTTCCTTCTAGGAAATATAGGTTGCTGAGTCAGATTTAATGACATTATTCCGTGGTATTAAGTTGAACATATTTCCTCCGACTAAAGTGCATTATGTGTTAATACATGTTATGCTCAAGTATGGTTGCTAGAGAAGAAGAGAAGAGGGAGGAAGGGGAAGAGGGGAGGAGGAGGAAGGGACAGAAATGGAGGGAGGGAGGATAAGAGAGGGAAAGGGGAGGGAAGGGGAGAGGGAGGAGGAGGAGGAGAAAACACTGATAGAATGGGATGTAGCTCAGTATAAAGTTTGCCTAACATGCACAGAAGCTTGGGTTCAATTCCAGGTGGTGCATGCACACATATACATGCACGCACACACACACACACACACACACACCTGCACACACATCTCCATTCTTCTCCACTGGGTACCCACTTGATTCCTCTACTAGGACCACTAACTATGAGATGTTAAGAACGTTATTGTCGATAGTTACTTGAGAGGATGAGGAAAGTAAGTACCTTTTAGAGAGAACTTTTGACCTCATGGAAAAGAGATTTTTACTTCCTTGATCACTTGATAATGTTAATGGGCCGAAAGGTATCAGCCCGCTGGTGATTGCTCACATTCAGATAAGGCCTGCTGGGTGGTGGCTCCTAGCCTGGAATCACCTGCTCAGCCAGCTGTTCGCATTACACATTGCAGATGTGAAGTCTCCATTCTTGTTTCTCTGTGTGGCACGGACACAGATACGTGAGAACTGGAGGAATTAGCTGATGTTTCTCACATGGTACTTCCATGCATTTAGAGTCCTGTGTGGTGTTCAGGCCCTGGTGTGTAGGCCCTGCTGCCACTGCCGCCGCCCGCTCCTCCTCCTCTTCCTCTTCCCCCTCCCCCTCCTCCTCCTCCTCCTCCCCCTCCTCCTCCTCCCCCTCCTCCTCCTCCCCCTCCTCCTCCTCCTCCTCCTCCTCCTCCTCCCCCTCCTCCCCCTCCTCCTCCTCCTCCCCCTCCTCCTCCTCCCCCTCCCCCTCCCCCTCCCCCTTCTCCTCCTCCTCCTTCTCCTCCTCTTCCTCCTCCTCCTTATTTCCCCTCCTGTTCCATTACTCCAAAATCTGGTTCCTGAGGAATCTCCCAGCTTACATTCCTGTATCTCTAATTTGGCACGCTTGTGCCAGTCCTGGGGTCTGCACTCAGGACCTGGGTGCAGTTCTTGAACTTCTTTTGCTCAAGGCTAGCACTCTACCACTTGAGTCTCAGTGCCACTTCCAGTTTTTCTGAGTAGGTTATTGGAGATCAGTATTACGGACTTTTCTACCCTGATTCTCAAATCTCAGTCTTCCAATAGCTAGGATTACAGGCGTGAGCCACTGGTGCCCAGCTTGGCATTTGTTCTTTGAAGATGAGGACAACCTCTGGTTACACTTGGTAAGGAATGAGATGGCGTCCTGCTAGGAACATCAGCTCACAGGTGGCTTGTGGAAGAAGCCTTCACGACAAGGCGCAAATGCTTTTCTGAAGCATTTGTTGAAGAAGAAAATTGCCAAACACTAATTTCTCCCATAAACTTGTGAATATTAAGAAGACAGACAACCTTGAGGGAAAGCTTGAATGAAAGGGACATAATGTTCTACTGAGCAGAAGGAAAAAGTATTTTCACATGCAAGTTTTAAATAGTTAAGAAAATATACTAGCTCTTTAAATATGCAAGATATATATGTACATATAAACAGGGCTTATGAATTTCTGATGTTTGTACTCATTATAGACCTGCCATCTTGGTGTCAAAAGTGCTTTAATTAACTCGATTTATGAAGCTCTACCACGAAGCTACATTCCCTGCCCCAGTGACTCCGTTTGGGAAGTATTGCTACTGAACGCTTCAGAAGGAAATACAGATTCTATGTAATGCTTACCCAAATTCAGCCTTTCAGCTTAAGGAAATTCTGCTTTCCTGCGGCACAGCGGTAGAGCACTTGCCAACACGGTGCAGCCATCCTGTTCCCTCCCCCGTGAGTTTCCCATCCCTTCTTCCGCTGCCTCAGCTTACCCAGTGTACCTTCACGGCCTCCTCCCCCCTCTCCACCCCGCCTTGCCCCAGGCTAAATGTGAGGGAAGACACACGGACTTGTCTTTTATTTTCGCCTCACATCATGGCCTCCCTGTTTTACCCATTTCCTGCAAACAGTATGATGATTTCCTCCTTCTTCACAGCTGAATAATGATGCGTTATATACTTGTACCACATGTTCTGTGTCCATTCTTGTGGTCAGGGGCATCTCTGCTGATTCCAGAACCTGACTATTGTGACTGGTTCCACCACAAGCATGGTCTTCGGGTAATTCTTTGGTATGCTGAATGATTCATTGGGGTATGTACCCAGAAAGGATTAAGCTGGGTCATGTGGAAGGTTTTTTTCCGTTTAATTTTCAGAGCATCCACACCTATTTCCCTGGTGACTGGGTTCATTTACATTCCCACCCACGGGGCGGGCGAAGCTCTTCTCCCCCATTCTCTGAGCATCTGCTGTTCACATTTTCTTGATGACAGCCGTTCTGAAACTTTATCTCAATTCAGCTTTGATTTGCCTTTTCCTGATAGCTAAATCCTGAATGCTGTTCCCGTATTTATTGGCTGTTTATACTTGTTCATTTGAAAAGTGTGTGTGTGTGTTCAGTTCAGTTCCCTATTTATTGATTGGATTTATCTCTTGAGGCTCCATGTTTTGGAGTTTTTGTATATCGTAGCTATGAATCCTCTGTTAGACACACACCAGGTAATGATGTTCTCTAATTTGTAGGCTTTCTTCACTCCGGTGATGGTTATTTTGCTGTGCCAATGCTTTTTAATTTAATGCGATACCATTTGTCAGTTCTCCTTCATATTACTTCAGCTATTGGAGTTCAGAATGACTACTTTTATGATTATTTATGCTTGCTCATTTTCTTTCCCATCACAGGCGTAAAACCCAACCAAACCTCCAGTCACTTACTGAAACGTGTCATGGTTTGCTAGTGCCACACCCGCAGCAGCTGGTGGGAATGGCAGACGAATTTGTCTGGATAAAACTCCATCTGACGTCCTGAGCTTTCCTAAGGAAAGTTCTATTCTTTGGGAACACAACTCAGTTGGTTCCAAGCAAAGCTAGAAGTCAGAGCTGGCTGCCGAGGTGGAGGGTGGTAGTGTCCTGATTGGGGGGGAGGGGTGGAGGGGCGGAGGAGCAGGTGGAGAGGAGGTGAGCCCACCGCGTCGCCGGCTCCGTCTAGAATGCTGCGGAGATGGTCAGCTCCGGGCAGCGCTCTGGGCAGCTCATCGGTGAGTTGTTCCCGCCTGGCCTCTCGAGGGAGGAAGAGAGAAGGACACTGGCCATCCTGAGCGACCCGGCCTCGGCCCCCGTGTGACTGGGTGATGCCGGGCAGCGGAAGGCACCATCGGCGTCCAGGACACCACGTTTTACCAGGACGCCTCCTGCGTAGTGTTGACAGTGGGGCAGTCAGTGTGTAGGTCAGGTTTGGCTAGAGGAGGACACGCACTGCTGGTCATTAAAGGCGGGGTGCGCCGTAAGAGGAATACGAGCCGAGAGGCCGCTGCGAGGGCGCAGACCAGTCGGCCGGTGGCATGTCCCCAGCGCGGGAGGCGGGCAGGACCGAGGGGACGGCTGGTGCAGCCTGTGGTGGCCGAGTCACATGTCTAGGTTTCAGGGCGAGAGTCCACCTCAGGGCCCACGCTCTGGGCTGGACGGCAGCCAGCGCGGTCCCCGGCTTTCGGGCCTTGGGCAGAAGTAAGCTGTGGTACCCTAGATGCCAAGGCCTGGGTGAGGTTTGAGATTGGCACGGGTCCGAGCCGTCGCTCTGTGGACAGGGGCGAGGAGCACCGCAGGGAGGTAGGAGGTGTCTGTGGGGAGGTAGGAGGTGTCTGTGGGGAGGTAGGAGGTGTCTGTGGGGAGGTAGGAGGTGTCTGTGGGGAGGTAGGGGGTGTCTGTGGGGAGGTAGGGGGTGTCTGTGGGGAGGTAGGGGGTGTCTGTGGGGAGGTAGGAGGTGTCTGTGGGGAGGTAGGAGGTGTCTGTGGGGAGGTAGGTGTCTGTGGGGAGGTAGGAGGTGTCTGTGGAGAGGTAGGTGTCTGTGGGGAGGTAGGAGGTGTCTGTGGGGAGGTAGGGGGTGTCTGTGGGGAGGTAGGGGGTGTCTGTGGGGAGGTAGGAGGTGTCTGTGGGGAGGTAGGTGTCTGTGGGGAGGTAGGAGGTGTCTGTGGGGAGGTAGGGGGTGTCTGTGGGGAGGTAGGAGGTGTCTGTGGGGAGGTAGGGGGTGTCTGTGGGGAGGTAGGGGGTGTCTGTGGGGAGGTAGGGGGTGTCTGTGGGGAGGTAGGGGGTGTCTGGTGTCTGTGGGGAGGTACGGGGTGTCTGTGGGGAGGTAGGAGGTGTCTGTGGGGAGGGTAGGTGTCTGTGGGGAGGTAGGAGGGTGTCTGTGGAGAGGTAGGGGGTGTCTGTGGGGAGGTAGGGGGTGTCTGTGGGGAGGTAGGGGGGTGTCTGTGGGGAGGTAGGAGGTGTCTGTGGGGGAGGTAGGTGTCTGTGGGGAGGTAGGAGGTGTCTGTGGGGAGGTAGGGGGGTGTCTGTGGGGAGGCAGGAGGTGTCTGTGGGGAGGTAGGGGGTGTCTGTGGGGAGGTAGGGGGTATCTGTGGGGAGGCAGGAGGTGTCTGTGGGGAGGTAGGAGGTGTCTGTGGGGAGGCAGGAGGTGTCTGTGGGGAGGTAGGAGGTGTCTGTGGGGAGGTAGGAGGTGTCTGTGGGGAGGTAGGAGGTGTCTGTGGGGAGGTAGGGGGTGTCTGTGGGGAGGCAGGGGGTGTCTGTGGGGAGGTAGGGGGTGTCTGTGGGGAGGTAGGAGGTGTCTGTGGGGAGGTAGGTGTCTGTGGGGAGGTAGGAGGTGTCTGTGGGGAGGTAGGGGGTGTCTGTGGGGAGGTAGGAGGTGTCTGTGGGGAGGTAGGAGGTGTCTGTGGGGAGGGTAGGAGGTGTCTGTGGGGAGGTAGGAGGTGTCTGTGGGGAGGCAGGGGGGTGTCTGTGGGGAGGTAGGGGGTGTCTGTGGGGAGGTAGGGGGTGTCTGTGGGGAGGTAGGTGTCTGTGGGGAGGTAGGAGGTGTCTGTGGGGAGGTAGGGGGTGTCTGTGGGGAGGTAGGAGGTGTCTGTGGGGAGGTAGGTGTCTGTGGGGAGGTAGGAGGTGTCTGTGGGGAGGTAGGGGGTGTCTGTGGGGAGGTAGGAGGTGTCTGTGGGGAGGCAGGAGGTGTCTGTGGGGAGGTAGGGGGTGTCTGTGGGGAGGTAGGAGGTGTCTGTGGGGAGGCAGGAGGTGTCTGTGGGGAGGCAGGAGGTGTCTGTGGGGAGGTAGGAGGTGTCTGTGGGGAGGTAGGGGGTGTCTGTGGGGAGGGTAGGGGGTGTCTGTGGGGAGGTAGGGGGTGTCTGTGGGGAGGTAGGGGGTGTCTGTGGGGAGGTAGGGGGTATCTGTGGGGAGGGTGTCTGTGGGGGAGGTAGGGGGTGTCTGTGGGGAGGCAGGAGGTGTCTGTGGGGAGGTAGGGGGTGTCTGTGGGGAGGCAGGAGGTGTCTGTGGGGAGGTAGGGGGTGTCCGTGGGGAGGTAGGGGGGTGTCTGTGGGGAGGTAGGGGGTGTCTGTGGGGAGGCAGGAGGTGTCTGTGGGGAGGCAGGGGGGTGTCTGTGGGGAGGCAGGAGGTGTCTGTGGGGAGGCAGGAGGTGTCTGTGGGGAGGCAGGAGTTGTCCTGTGGGGAGGTAGGAGGTGTCTGTGGGGAAGTAGGAGGTGTCTGTGGGGAGGGTAGGAGGTGTCTGTGGGGAGGTAGGAGGTGTCTGTGGGGAGGTAGGAGGTGTCTGTGGGGAGGTAGGGGGTGTCTGTGGGGAGGTAGGGGCTGTCTGTGGGGAGGTAGGGGGTGTCTGTGGAGAGGTAGGAGGTGTCTGTGGGGAGGTGTCTGTGGGGAGGTAGGAGGTGTCTGTGGGGAGGTAGGGGGTGTCTGTGGGGAGGTAGGAGGTGTCTGTGGGGAGGTAGGGGGTGTCTGTGGGGAGGCAGGAGGTGTCTGTGGGGAGGTAGGAGTGTCTGTGGGGAGGTAGGGGGTGTCTGTGGCGAGGTAGGGGGTATCTGTGGGGAGGTGTCTGTGGGGAGGTAGGAGGGTGTCTGTGGGGAGGCAGGAGGTGTCTGTGGGGAGGTAGGGGGTATCTGTGGGGAGGTAGGGGGGTATCTGTGGGGAGGTGTCTGTGGGGAGGTAGGAGGTGTCTGTGGGGAGGCAGGAGGTGTCTGTGGGGAGGTAGGAGGTGTCTGTGGGGAGGTAGGGGGTGTCTGTGGGGAGGTACGGGGTGTCTGTGGGGAGGTAGGGGCGGTGTCTGTGGGGAGGTAGGGGGTGTCTGTGGGGAGGCAGGGGGGTGTCTGTGGGGAGGTAGAGGGTGTCTGTGGGGAGGCAGGAGGTGTCTGTGGGGAGGTAGGGGGTATCTGTGGGGAGGTAGGGGGTGTCTGTGGAGAGGTAGGAGGTGTCTGTGGGGAGGTGTCTGTGGGGAGGTAGGAGGTGTCTGTGGGGAGGTAGGAGGTGTCTGTGGGGGAGGTGTCTGTGGGGAGGTAGGAGGTGTCTGTGGGGAGGTAGAGGGTGTCTGTGGGGAGGCAGGAGGTGTCTGTGGAGAGGTAGGAGGTGTCTGTGGGGAGGTGTCTGTGGGGAGGTAGGAGGTGTCTGTGGGGAGGTAGGGGGTGTCTGTGGGGAGGTAGGAGGTGTCTGTGGGGAGGTAGGAGGTGTCTGTGGGGAGGTGTCTGTGGGGAGGTAGGGGGGTGTCTGTGGGGAGGCAGGGGGGTGTCTGTGGGAGGTAGAGGGTGTCTGTGGGGAGGCAGGAGGTGTCCTGTGGGGAGGTAGGGGGTATCTGTGGGGAGGTAGGGGGTGTCTGTGGGGAGGTGTCTGTGGGGAGGCAGGAGGTGTCTGTGGGGAGGTAGGAGGTGTCTGTGGGGAGGGTAGGGGGTGTCTGTGGGGAGGCAGGGGGTGTCTGTGGGGAGGTAGAGGGTGTCTGTGGGGAGGCAGGAGGTGTCTGTGGGGAGGGTAGGGGGTATCTGTGGGGAGGTAGGGGGGTGTCTGTGGAGAGGTAGGAGGTGTCTGTGGGGAGGGTGTCTGTGGGGAGGTAGGAGGTGTCTGTGGGGAGGTAGGAGGTGTCTGTGGGGAGGTGTCTGTGGGGAGGTAGGAGGTGTCTGTGGGGAGGTAGAGGGTGTCTGTGGGGAGGCAGGAGGTGTCTGTGGAGAGGTAGGAGGTGTCTGTGGGGAGGTGTCTGTGGGGAGGTAGGAGGTGGTCTGTGGGGAGGTAGGGGGTGTCTGTGGGGAGGTAGGAGGTGTCTGTGGGGGAGGTAGGAGGTGTCTGTGGGGAGGTGTCTGTGGGGAGGTAGGGGGTGTCTGTGGGGAGGCAGGGGGTGTCTGTGGGGAGGTAGAGGGTGTCTGTGGGGAGGCAGGAGGTGTCTGTGGGGAGGTAGGGGGTATCTGTGGGGAGGTAGGGGGTGTCTGTGGGGAGGTGTCTGTGGTTAGGCAGGAGGTGTCTGTGGGGAGGTAGGAGGTGTCTGTGGGGAGGTAGGGGGTGTCTGTGGGGAGGTGCGGGGTGTCTGTGGGGAGGTAGGAGGTGTCTGTGGGGAGGCAGGAGGTGTCTGTGGGGAGGTAGGGGGTGTCTGTGGGGAGGGTAGGGGGGTATCTGTGGGGAGGTGTCTGTGGGGAGGTAGGAGGTGTCTGTGGGGAGGCAGGAGGTGTCTGTGGGGAGGTAGGAGGTGTCTGTGGGGAGGTAGGGGGTGTCTGTGGGGAGGTACGGGGTGTCTGTGGGGGAGGTAGGAGGTGTCTGTGGGGAGGCCAGGGGGGTGTCTGTGGGGAGGTAGGGGGTGTCTGTGGGGAGGTAGGGGGTGTCTGTGGGGAGGTGTCTGTGGGGAGGTAGGGGGGTGTCTGTGGGGAGGTAGGAGGTGTCCTGTGGGGAGGTAGGAGGTGTCTGTGGGGAGGTAGGAGGTGTCTGTGGGGAGGGTAGGAGGTGTCTGTGGGGAGGGTAGGAGGTGTCTGTGGGGGAGGTAGGGGGTGTCCTGTGGGGAGGTAGGGGGTGTCCGTGGGGAGGTATCCGGTGTCCGCGGCACAGGCTCTGTGACCATTTTGGGTGAAAGCACTGGTTTATTTTATTTTATATTTTTCAATACTGGAAGATACTATTATCTGAATAAGAAGGTCCAGTCATATCTGTGTTAGGCGTAGGTGCTGCTGAGGGGCCTGAGGGAGGTCCTCCACAGAGTGGGAAATAAACCTTCGGACGGCTTGGAGGAGCAGGTGTGGGGCCCGGGGGGGGGGGGGGGGGAGGAGGGATTCAGGGCAGGCGTGTGGAGGAATGCTGGGGTGAGCACTGTGCCGTGTGCCCCCAGTGTCCGATGGCTTCTCCCAGTCTTTTCACTTACAAAGTGGCTCACAGAGACACTAGTGAAGAATTCAAAGCAGAAAAATGACAGCCTGAATCAAACACCTCCAAAATAGTCCTCGGCAAACAACTGTGGGCTGATGTTGAAGATTCATTTATAGAAATGTGTGCACACATACTCCATTTTATGCGCATATATGTGTATATATGTGTATATATATGTGTGTGTGAATGCCTTGTGTAGGTCTCTGAAAAGAATGTTACTTTGCAGTATGGCTGATAGATACATACACACACACACACACACACACACACACACACACACACACACACACATATAAAAGCATTGTAGATAATATTTTGAGTCATCTCCCCTTTTCATTTACAATTTTTTTTCTGAAACGAAGCAATGGCTCCTTGCACAGAAAGGAGCCTCACACAAAGGGGGGTGAGCAAGCCAGGGCTGCCCAGGCTCCTGCTCCTCAGGTGGAGCAAAGGCTGCCGGCCTTTTATGACAGCATCTGCCATCTGTTGTAAATGCTGTCAGTGACAACAGACTTTCTCATTCTGCTCCCACCCAGCCATAATCACCACTGTCCCCGCGATGGGACAGTGGGACGGTGCTCGTGTAGAGACTCCTGTTGTAAAGTTGTTTTGTTTTTGTAAACATCATAGTTGTTTGCCTGGCTGGGAAATAATCACTTCCATCTTGCAGCTCTGAAAGCTGGGCATCCACTTTCACTTTCACAAGTGAAAATTTCCCTTTAGGTTATATTAACTTCTTATTAATAACCGTATTTCTATTTCGCCTCCCCCCCCCCCCATGGATTCAAGCACAGGAAATATTTCAAGCAAGTAGATAAATGTGTAAGGCAGAAACATTGCCATTTGGATAAATATCAATCCAATAAGTGCCACTGGAAAAAATCCATAATTGTGGAAGAGAATTAGTGTCTGAGTCACAGCAGTCATAGGTAAGCCCGCTGAAATTCTAGAGCAATGAGTACTTTTAGAAAATATCCGGTGTTTATAGTTTTACAAGTAGGCAGGGAGGAACTGCTTGATGATCATTACATCAACCATATCCAGACATCTCTGCCTCTACCCCAAGATTCTGCTGGATCATCTTCCTTCTCCTTTCAGAGGGGGAAGAATGACAGGGGTAAATAATTCATCCTGGGCTATAGAAGTGGGAAGCGGCAAGTTTGGCACCTGATCCCCAGCACTGGGCTGAGCTGGGCCTCCGCTTTCCAGTCTGGCTCTGACCTCTGCACGCTGCTAAGCCGGCCTCCTCCAGGTCCCCTGCTGATTCCTGGCTCTTTGCAGGGGCTGGAACTGACACCCGGGAATGTCAGAAGCTCTTCCTGCTTCAGTTCTCTTCCACCCCTTTGCTGCTTTTCTTTCCTGGTGATGCGGCCTGGAGGTTCTGGTGAAGCTGGAGGGTATCTTGTGTGGGAGAGTGTGGAGGAATGGTCTGGTCTGCTCTGAGTTGAGGTGGCAGACCTCACCTCTTCCAGACAGGGCCCGAGTCACCCGCCACCCACCCACCCGCCATTCTCAGCAGAACCTAAGCTCCTGCGTGGGCTTTTCCCACGTGGTTGTCCAAAGACTTTCTCGACAGACCTTCTGCTTTTCCCTCCTTTGCTCCTTCAGCACTTTCGGATTTGGTAAATACCTTCCAAGCAATACCACTTAGGTTCTTGTGTTTATTTTGATTGCCCCTTGCTCTGGTCCGCTTCGCTCCTTCTGAACTTGAGCTGTGGCCGCTGTGCTTTGGAGAGGGGTGGGTGGTCAGGACCACAGTTGGCCGCCGGGCTCAGCATCCTGCTCTGTGAACTAGCAGATGGGCAAAGACGGTGGCTGTGTGGAGCCGTGCTCTGGGTTCCAGTCCTGACCGCTGCCGCATTCGTTTTCCAGAGTTGATTCCCATTCCTGTCATTGTTTTCCCCCCCCCCCCCCCCCCCCCAGCAGGGCACTTGGTCGAATACCATCTTATTAATATGTTAAAAAAAGCTTGCAGGTGAATTGAAGAAAAAATCACCCCATCTTAGCTGGCTGTTGAAGGGCTGCAAACCTTGCCAACAAGAGCAGCCCACACCTCATCTTCTCCTCAGAAAACACAGCAGATTTGTGTATAGTACATTGCCCATTCTTGTGAATCCGTTGAGGATTCTACTTATTTTACTCTGATGTTGAGCGCTTCCCCGCATCTTTCTCTTAGAAGGACTCAGGGCCTCGCAGGTGCTCTACTGCTGAGCCACAACTCCAGCCCTGTCTTGTGCTGCTTGGTTTGGGGATCGGGTCTTGCTTCTTGCCCAAGTGATCCACGTTATTTCAGGCTCCCTGTTCTCACTAGGGTGACAGACGTAAGCCACCTGCCCAGTTTCCTCTGTTGAGACTGAGTCGTGTTCTGTCCTAGAACCCCAGACCTTGCAACCCCAGTCTACCACTGAGGGGCCCCGAGCCACTGCGTTCAGCTAGGGTTTGAGATGGGTCTGGTAAACATTTCTGTCTCAGTGCCCTTGAACTGCAGTCTTCCTGGTAGCTTACCGTGTAGCTAGGATTATAGGCCTGAGCCACTGGGCCCCAGCCTCATTTCCAACATTTTTTAAATGGATGGGAACTGTCCCATACTTTATTTTTCCTTAGCTGGACCTCAGTTTTCCATTTCTCCATGCTTCGCTGTCAAGAAACTTCTCTGAGACATTATCATAGTGAAGTTTTGTCTATCTAAGCTACATTTGATAAATCCCCTAATCTAAATCTATTCGAAAAGGACAGGCACAAGTGAATTTATAGGTGGCTTGTACAGGATGGAAATACGTGTGTACACGAGTATGTAAGCTCAGAGTTCACTGCTAATTCCTAGAGTTTTAGGAGAAGATGCATTTACCAATGTTTACAGTAAACTTCACATTTACCCAGCACTAAGCCCTCATTTGTCTGCATGTATATCAAATGGAAGTATATACCACACAAACATGTACAGTTTGATTTATAAGTAAATTTTTATGTGTAGCTTTTATTTATTTTTTTAGCCTTTTTTTTTGGGGGGGGGGTCAGTCTTGGGTCTTGAACTCTGGGCCTGGGCCGCTGTCCCTCAGCTCATCAGCTCAAGGCGAGTGCTCTACCACTTGAGCCACAGCACCACTTCTGGTTTTCTAGTAGTTTATTAGAGATAAGAGTCTCACAGACTTTCCTGCCTTCTTTCATCTGTAACTACACTGACTTGAAATACCACTAGGTAGCTCATTTCTAAAATCAAAGATTACCTTGTTTGCTGTCTCTCTATATTTGTGTAAAAGCAGCACAATTTTGGTTCAATCAGCAGAGGTTTTATGGCTGACTGATGTAGAATCTCAGTAAAAACACACCTGGAGCGCTGAGCGTTCCCAAGGCTCCCTGCTCTCTCCGGACTGCAGTGTTTTGTGGTTTTTTTTTTCTTGGTGAGATCAAAGAAACCAAAACCCTAAAACACTGTTCTGAAATTACTCCCCAGAAAATGTGTCCCACGGATGGGACGATGGGATGCAGGTATCAGTGACACACAGGAGATCCTCCGCCCAGCCCCGGGGGAGAGCAAGATGGTTATCTTCCCCTGATTCCTGTTGATGACACTGCTGTGTCTGTAGTGCCTGGATGAAGTAGTGCACTTTGGGCCACCCGGGGAGGAGACAGGGCAGGGGCTGTCCGAAAGTCAAGTTTCCATCCAATGGCCTGCTCTCCTCTCCTGGATGGATGTGGATGTTTCCAGGCTGGAGGCGGTCAGTCTGTCCTGTGGGGTGTCCCTTCCCCCCCCCCCCCAGCAGACCTCCCCTCCCCATCCCCCTGCAGGCCTCCTGACAGCTACCCTCTCCTCCAGTCCCCTTTCCCCAGAGAGGAGAAGAGAGCCTGTTAGGCTGAGCCTCTGAGTTTCCTTACGGTCGTTTTCATAACGTTCAGTAGTATTTGCGCTTGCGGCTCTGCTCACCGGCTGACGCCTCTGGCACTGAGTAGCTCGCCCGGTCCACTTCTCTCCTCAGGCCGCCAGAGTTTATTTCCTAAGAAGCACACCCCCACCAAGGGTCTCTGCCCGATTCTGCTTCCTGCTCACCGGCAGCCTCCGTGCCCGCCCAGCCCGCCAGCTCTTAAACCACTTCCGTCCGCCTCTGAACACAGCCGGTCCCTTCCCGGAAGTGGGGCTGGTTATGGATGGGATCTGTAGCTTCCTGGGAATAAACAGAATGCCAGGTGTGGGGGCACAATCAGATTACAACATGCTGTCTCTGGACGTCTCCTTCCCAAGGAAGTGGGTGTGTCATGAACTCATTCAGAGATGTGTACAGAGGGCATGGAAGAAGAGAGCTGAGAACCCAGCACCCCAACACCTTTGGCGGTGGGGGTGTACTTCACCGCAGTGAGGCAGCACAATAGCATAGCCGCTGGGAGAGCTCATCTTTACGGCGGAGACGACGTAGCCTCTCCTGAGAAGTCTTCACGTGCGCCTCTGCTGCGGTTAATTTTTTAAGTCACGTTCCACTCACGCTGGGGTTATTTGCGAATACATTTTGTAGTTTGCCTTACTGTGCAGGCTTTTGCAAGTCTAACTTATTGAACAGATCATGCAAACATAAACTTTTTGTATCCTAAGCCCCAGTTCTGCCATCAGTTCGGTATCTTGGCCCTCCATCGGGGTAGTTTTTAGTATGAATGCCTAACGTCATCTTCCTATTCTCAAAAGCTATTGTCAAAACCTTTTAATGAATGCGCATATGTGTGTATGTATATACGTAGACACGCATGTATACACGCAGGTATATACTAGAGGGGTCGCCAAAACCATACTTGTATAAGTAGCTCTAGTCACAAGAACGAAGCTACAGACTGAGCATCTTCAATTTTACATTTTCAATTTTGATATATGTCCAAAACTACGAAAGCACTACGCAAAGCCGGTTTCTCAAATCCAAGGGCAAATATCCATGGGCACCGTATTTTGCGTGAACACCAGGGTCTCCTGTGAGATTGTGTTCTACACAGAAATACCGAAGGAGCTCCGAAGCGCACTTGTGCGTGTACCCCCATTCCTGCGCCAGAGCCTCAACGTTTGTGACCAGAGCTGGGGTCTCCCTGAGGGACAGAGGGCTGGCCTCGTGTGGAGGCGGACCCTGGGTTTAATACAGTCTTGGAAGTTACTTGGCACTCAAATTACTTTACCTACTATACACACCCAAAGATGGCTGCCTTGATCGCTGCATCTTGGGGTGGCCAAAGAAAGCCCCGCCCTGGTGAACCCACGTCCTCTTCCTCTTGCCCCTTCCGCTTGCCGATGTGGGGGCTGGGGGGGAAGGCGAGCTGGGCTTGCCATTCAGAGTGTGCTTGCGGGGTTCTCACCGCAGGAGTGGTATACACAGAGCGTGGCCTTCCGAGGCCGCACCGTCCACGCGTGGCCTTCTGAGGCTGCACCGTCCACGGGTTCGTGTGGCTTTTCCTCCTCGTGCCACAGCCCACACGAGCAAGCCGGGCATCTGCCCGAGGTGTGCAGATGAGAGCCCTAGAAACCCTTCCTTGTCCGGGGAGATCGCGGCAGACAGTGTGTGCGTGGTCTGCTGGGGTTCCGACAAGTCCCTGGGTTTTATTTAGGGCAACAGCCGGCTTAGCCAGATTGAGAAAATACGATCCGCCCTCTGTCGTGTAAGGCAAGTGTCTGTCGTCTGCCAGGGAACCGTCGCGGGCTGGGTTAGTCGGTTTTCTGGCAGGCTGGGGGAATTGGGCCGGCTAGCACCGGGGCTGTATTGGTGTGGCCGTCGCGCTTGTTGCAATCTGATGGGAAAAATAAATGCCATCTGGCCAGTGGGGGACCACAGGTGGAGAAGGGACACGAGCACAGGGTTAATTTAATCTCAAGCGATCGCTCCTCCCTAATAAAGTCTTTATGGCACTGTGATCTGTTCTGAGCACCTCACACCTCACCAGCTGGGAAACCCCTCCGTGAGGTCCAAATTTCAAACTCTCTTTCCATGTGACTGGATTCTCTAGAGATGGACCACAGGGCAGAAGGCTCAGGACATTTTCCTGGTCTTATTGGCACAAATCCTAACAGGCTCCATCTGAAAATGTCCGGGGATGTCTTGGCGGGGGGAGGTGGAATAGAGACAAAGCAGTTGGGCTGCGGACTTTGCTGTCAAAGCGAGGAGGCCGGTTCTGCCCGTGGCTCGGTGCATTTGCGATTTGCGTCGTGAGGTTTCCTGGTGCATGGGTTCAGAGGCGGTGCCCAGGCCTGGAGCAGAGTGGCGGCACGTGCCAGCCTGGGGCCACCGCCCGGGACGGGGCCAGGGGAAGACAGAGACAGTGCCTGAAGTGTGTGCTGACCTTCACAGTTAAAATCATCCCAAACGATGAGGTGGGCAAAAGGGATGATCTGAATGGACGAGGAAGTAGCTGAACTCCTGCACAGCTTGAACGAGGAAGTAGCTGAACTCCTGCACAGCTTGAACTAGGAAGTAGCTGAACTCCTGCACAGCTTGAACGAGGAAGTAGCTGAACTCCTGCACAGCTTGAACTAGGACTCCCCAAACCTGCGAGAGCGTGCCACTGCTTGCCCTCAGGGGGGTGTGCACCTGCAGACTCCAGTTGTTTTCCTTCTCTCCTCGGGTTGGTCTCTCTTGAGGTGGTTCAGACGGATCGTTCCTCCCCGCTTTGGGATGTGTAGCTACAGTTTCATCATAGACGGGGTGTGTGCAGGTCCGGCGTCTGCTCCCCTCCCTTTCTCCGTGTGATGAGCGTCTGGAGGAGGAGCGGACTGGTGGCGTCCTTCTGTTTTTCTTCTCTAGCTGACAGGCGACTCCTGTGCCAGCCCCGTGGGGCGCAGGGCGACCAGCCGGGCGGGAGGCACTCAGGCCCAGCACGCTGTGCTCCGACAGGGCAGACTAGAAAGGACGAAGCACTGGTCATTGTGTCTGCCGTTCACAACCACCGTTTCCAGGACATTCCCCACCCCGGAGCGCCCCACACACCCCACGCCCGCCTTCCCCAGTGAGCTCCTCCCTGCTGCCCGCCTCCAAACGGCACTGACACGGCCCACCACGACCAGGAGTCAACTCATCCGAATCCCCACCGGCGGCGTGGGTCAGGCCCGCGCCCGGTAGGCCCCGAGCCTCTTTTTTTGTTGGGAGGTGCGAGCCTCCCCTCCCCACCTGCACCATTTCAGGGACACCCCCCCCCTTCCCCAGAAGCACACCTGTGGTGGTCTTCAAGTTTTAGGGAACGTTTCTTGGGACGGAGGGCTTGGGTGCAGGGGTGGAGCACCTGCTTCGCGAGCTCAAGGTCCTGCATTCAAACTCCGGTTCTGCCCCTCCCCTCTGCCGTCTCCGGCTGGAGTCCCTGCAATGCCAGGCCGGCTCAGCGCCCCGTGGGCACCTTTTCTGTCGCATTTGCCATGCAGGGAGACAG
The DNA here is from genome assembly GCF_019054845.1 of Dipodomys spectabilis. Classification (NCBI taxonomy): domain Eukaryota; kingdom Metazoa; phylum Chordata; class Mammalia; order Rodentia; family Heteromyidae; genus Dipodomys; species Dipodomys spectabilis. The sequence continues at coordinate 184,638 of NW_024871346.1, read as the reverse complement.
ACATTCCAGCAGGCAACGTGGCCGGCGTGTTTCTGAATAAAAAATGAGAAATAGAAGAAGTGGATTCTGACTCGTTGTGAAAGACGACATTCGTGGGGTTAAGGGATAAAGTGGACATCGGGAAGGCTTTCCCGTTCTATTTTACAAGGGCGATCTGTATCAATCTCGTGCGACTGATTTCCCCAGGTGTTTCCTCTGTGAGAATTCTAAGGGACTAAGATGCTAGTTCTTGCCTCACAAATGTAATACGTAAGTTGTGCTATGTAATGCCCTGCCTTCCATCCACAAGGGCCTCTCCAAACTAACAAAACAGAACCAAATGACAAAAAAGGAAGTATTTCAAAAACTGCAAGCGGGGCTGGGAAGGTAGCTCAGTGGTAGAGCGCTTGCCTTGCATGCCTGAGGCCCTGGGTTCGATTCCTCAGCACTACATAAGCAAACAGAAAAAAAGCCAGAAGTGGCGCTGTGGCTCAGGTGGTAGAGCGCTAGCCTTGAGCTGAAGACTGAGGGACAGCGCCCAGGCCCAGAGTTCAGGTCCAGACCAGACCCAAAAACAAACAAACAAACAAAAAAAAAAACAAAAAAAACTGCAAGCAAGGGTCATATCAAAAGAAAAAAAAAAAAAAAAGAAGGATTCTTTAGTTGTAGCTCTGCATCTGACTTAAAATACGCTTTTTGTCTTTTGTCCCGTCTAATGATTTCATATTCTGTTGAAGCTGATTTGGTCTGTCCACGCTGGTATAAAACAGTACCATATGCAAGAAATGCAGAACAAACCTGTTCTGTGTGTCTCCCCGCCCCCGTCTGCCCAGGGCTGCCATGTCCCCCCCCCATCTGCCCAGGGCTTCCATGTCCCCCCCCACATCTGCCCAGGGCTGCCATGTCCCCCCCCCCCATCTGCCCAGGGCTGCCATGTCCCCCCCCAGTCTGCCCAGGGCTGCCATGTCCCCCCCACATCTGCCCAGGGCTGCCATGTCCCCCCCCATCTGCCCAGGGCTGCCATGTCCCCCCCCCAGTCTGCCCAGGGCTGCCATGTCCCCCCCACATCTGCCCAGGGCTGCCATGTCCCCCCCCCCATCTGCCCAGGGCTGCCATGTCCCCCCCCCAGTCTGCCCAGGGCTGCCATATCCCCCCCACATCTGCCCAGGGCTGCCATGTCCCCCCCCGTCTGCCCAGGGCTGCCATGTCCCCCCCCCCCCAGTCTGCCCAGGGCTGCCATGTTCCCCCTCCATCTGCCCAGGGCTGCCATTTCCCCCCCCCCCCCAGTCTGCCCAGGGCTGCCATTTCCCCCCCCCCCCGTCTGCCCAGGGCTGCCATTTCCCCCCCCCCCCCCGTCTGCCCAGGGCTGCCATGTCCCCCCCCCAGTCTGCCCAGGGCTGCCATGTTCCCCCCCCATCTGCCCAGGGCTGCCATGTCCCCCCCCTGTCTGCCCAGGGCTGCCATGTCCCCGCCCCCAGTCTGCCCAGGGCTGCCATGTTCCCCCCCCATCTGCCCAGGGCTGCCATGTCCCCCCCCTGTCTGCCCAGGGCTGCCATCCTGACACCAGTCCATTCTGACCAGTAGAGCTGTCACAGGGAGAATTGAGAACCTATTTTCACGTTTGTTGTTTATTCTTCCTGTTGGCATGCAGGATCTCTGGCTCTCCCTGGTTCCTTTTATAATGCACATACTTGTCACCTTTCTATCCCTGTCTCAATACTGAGAACTGTTATAGCCTGGCTTCCTTCCAGAGCTCCTAGGGATGCAATCCCCTCCCCAGAGAAGTTAGACCCCCTGGAGAGCGGGGTTCCTTTCCTGGGGGGGGGGAGATGTCTTTTGTGAATGTACTATGACAACAGTCCGTAGTGAGGAAGGCCCTCTGTCCCAAAGCCATCAAGTAAATACAATCATCTCAGCTCTGTAACACCCCACATGCCACAGTGAAAGGAAGAGCCACGCTCTTGGTTGTGAGATCAGTCGCTTTCCCTGCCCTCCTCTGGCATGCACAAAAGAATAGCAGAGAATCTCTTTCCTTTAGTTTTTCTCTTCTTCTTTCTCTCTTTCCCTATTCCTGTGTGATAGACAGATCCTTTATTTTTTTTCATGGCTTAAAAATGTTACCATTGGTCTATTTTGTTTTATTAATCCAGATTTTAGAATTACAGGAAGTGCCCTTACTGCCAAAGCTCCCTTCAGGATTGGGGTTAGAGACTTTCGTGAACTGTAGTTTAGTTCAGGTGTAAATATTGTTGACAGTGGTGCCGTCCGCGGGGCGGTAAATGTAGCTGTGCATTCTGCATGGCTCTGTCTTCCTTTCCTCTCAGGACTGAGCCCTCTACCCATGGCCAGGCCCCCTGCACGTGAGCAACTCAATAATCAAGCCAAGGGTTAGCTTTCTTATTGCACTGTCTTATATTCAAATAATTTGGATTGGTTTTTCTTGTACTGTGACGTCCATAAGTGTTTCAGTGCCCGTTTGTGCAATCTTCTTATGCCATTTGATTTGTTTCCAAAAAGTAACTTGGACCATAGGCATAGTAAAGTTCTCTCAGAAATACTTTGCTTTCTTTGGAAGTGGCGCTGTAGCTCAAGTGGTAGAGCGCTAGCCTTGAGCTGAAGAGCTAAGGGACAGCACCCAGGCCCAGAGTTCAAGCCCCATGACCAGCCAAAAAAAAAAAAAGAAAAGAAAAGAAAAGAAATACTTTGCTTGCCCAAACTGAGATTCTGATTTGGAGTTTGCTCTTCAGAATGGAGGGCCTTCTCGGTGTTATATTCATGTCCTCATGTATGAAAGATGGAGTTATCGGCCTTTGGGAATGCTTGAAATTTAAGAGGGTGCTAAAATGCCATTTTACAGTTTTGGTACAGTAGCCAAATTTAATAAGTTGCTCTAAGAGAAGGCTTAGACTTCCCCCTCCATTTTATTCTAATGATCCCATTCTCTTCCATGTCTGCTGGCTGGGAAGCTTGACTCTCTGCTGCAGAATAGGTTTATTTGGAACCTATTCCAGCTTCAAGTAACGTATCCAGTGAAAAATAGCTGGGAAAGGGAACACCCAAAGACATGTGATCCCTTTCATTTCACAGTGCAGCCTAACAAATCGCTGACATGAATAGCTTTTGCTAGGGGCAGTCTCAAGTTTGTATACATCAATTTTTACCTCTAAAATATGGAATAAACCCAAACAACATCTTCCCCCAGGGCACTAAGGTTCTTTTTGCCCAACTGTAGGAAAGTAAACAATATTTTATAATTTTCCTAGTGGAAGAAACTTATGATTTAACAGGGAGATTTTAATCCAAGTTTTGAAGACTTGAACATACAAACTGTCCATTAAAGTACACAATCTGCCATTTCAAGCCCTGATGAAAATCATTTGCTGTTTCTTGTGTCTTTGTACTATGTGTCTGAACATAGCAACTCTGTTAGCACTCAGAATGATTAAGAGTCCCGGACTATGTATGAGGGAATATCATGCAGTTAATGTTCTTATGCCATTACTATAGTTGTTCAATGTAGCTCAATGGTGTCCCGAAAATTATTTCCCATATTTCTTAGCTTTGAAGACACCTGCAAAATGAAAAATAATACATAAACCTACCAGTGGTATGGAAATAATCTAGGAGAGGAGAGAGGCAGAGCAGTGGAGTGTGCAGGTAACTTGAAGTGAGTACAGCTACAGGAATGTGTCACACTAATTCAAACTTGCTACCTCAACATTTCAGGACCTTAATGAACCCCTTTTAAATTAAGTTTCCATTTAAGTAAAAAGTGACATAAAATAAATAGGACTTGGAGTTTTCACGCACGTGTTAGACTTTTGTTGTTGTTGTGATGGGGTTTGAACTCAGGGCCTGGGCACTGTTGCTGAACTTTTTATGCTCAAGTCTAGCATGCTACCACTCTAAGCCACAGCTTCACTTCTCATTTCCCCGTGGCTAACTGCAGATAAGAGTCTCCTGGACTCTTTGCCTTAGTGGCGTGGGCCACCGGTACCCAACTAGACTTGAACGACAAATTAAACGTATTGTTTTTAGTTGAGATCAAATGTTTATAGTTGAGGTCAAATGAAATTATTTCCCAAGTAAAGGAAGCATTGTCTAAAAGCAAGGATAGAAAGTTTTGCATTGTTAATTTTGTCATTTTGAGAATATATTTGGCTAGTATATTGGGGAACATATGTATCTAGTCAACATAAATTTAGAAGTGGTATAGCTGGACCATAGTGAAACTCCTGCGACTGGAGATTTATATGCAGAATACAGAAAGAACTCAAAACACAAGAGATCATAGACTCTCAACCAATACATGGAAAGATAAATGGAACCATTTTTCAAATGAAGAACTGCAAATAGCCAATAAATACAAGAAAGACCGGCCACCATCTTCAGCCACTACTGAAATGAGAATTCAACCCTACCCTTAGATTCCATTCCACCCAGTCCCAATAGCAGTCCTCCAGAAAACAGACCGTGGCATGCACAGCAGGTAGGCAGCGATCTGTGTTTGCTGGCTCCATCAGCCCAGCCGCTGTGGAGATGGAGGGGATGTCCTCTTCCAGGAGTCCAGCTGCTCCCTGCTTCCTCTCCTGAAGTCCTTCAGTGTCACCTAAACTTCCTGTTGAATCGTTTCCACGGTCAGCCCTGCCAGTCCCCAGGCCTAAACAGCCCAGGTTCTGTATTAGGGACGTCGAGTGCCAGTCCTTTCATTGGTCTGTCACTCTGTCTCTCATGGGTCCTACATTCTACCAAGCCATCTCCATAATGGCCTGCTTTCCCTGTCTTCCATTTGCACAGCCCGTTTCTAGAACTATCCCTTCTGTGCTCACCGCATCTCATGTTCTTGCCATGTTGATCTTCTACGGTCAAGGGTGGCTCCTCTTTCCCACATCTTTTGTTGCCTGATTGCCGTTTCCTCTGTGCCTGAAAATCCTCGTTTCGGTAGCTAACCAAAAAGAACGGCCAAATATACAGCTGCGGTACCATGTTCACCTGGTCTGATGGCTTCACTGTGCGTGAGCACACAGCGGTATTCGTGAATGTCTGATGGCTTCGCTGTGCGTGAGCGCACAGCGGTATTCGTGAATGTCTGATGGCTTCGCTGTGCGTGAGCGCACAGCGGTATTCGTGAATGTCTGATGGCTTCGCTGTGCGTGAGCGCACAGCGGTATTCGTGAATGTCTGATGGCTTCGCTGTGCGTGAGCACACAGCGGTATTCATGAATGTCGGCTGTGCATACAGCCAGGCCCTGGCTTCCTCTGTCATCCTGATGGCAGTCGGCTGGTGAGCCTTGTCAGGTCTTTCTCGGGAGCTCGACCTCTGACCTTTCGTCCAGCCTCTGCCATCCACATCTAGATTTCATGTCACACTACCACAGAGGACTCTGGATCCATCCCCTTGCTCACAGCTTCCAGTGTGCAAACGCATCGACCTTCTGAAGTATTATTTTCATCGCATAATTCTTTGGCTTTGCAGTTTTAAACTAAAAACCTCTTGTCTGCTGAGTGCCTCATAGTTAGCCTGGGATGGAAGGGCATCCCTCTACCATCTGGGCTACATGTGCAGTATAAGCTTTCTGGCCTTACAGCAAGTTCTGCTCCTCAGTGAAACTGGGCCAGGGGTTCTGGGCTCTGAGTGCCCGGAGCCTTCCCAGGGCTTCCGCAGCTCTTACCCAACCCCCTTCCTCACGCAGAATCCTTGCAGGCTTTCTCCTGTCCTGCGCTTCCCCCCCCCCCCCACACCATCTGCAGGGTTCCCCAAGCCTTTGCTGGTAGCAGACGGGGCCTTTACCTCATGCAGGCCTGTGGATGGTGCTGTCCGAGGGGGAAAAGCCTAGGTCCCTCCAAAGATGTCGCAGGAAAAGTTGATCTTCTTTCTCTTGTCACGCTGGAGATTCTGGACCTGGGAATTACGACTGGAAAGCTGGGTGCGTGAATTCACAGAGCCTAAGCCCGGAGCCTTGGGGTCTGACAGCGGAGCCTGGCTGTCCAGTGTCCTGGGAGGGCTCAGCGCTCTGCTCTCCAGCTGGCTCGTTTTCTGTTTTAGCTATAAATGTGCACCCCCAGCATACCTGGGGCCTTAAAATCAAAACATCGGGCTCAGATGCCGCTTTTAAACCAAGTGTACTTGGCCTGACCAGAAGACCAAGTTCATGGTGTTGGGCGTCTGCTCTCCGTTGGGGATGGTGGTGCCCGTGGCTCTGGTTTATTTACGCCGGGGCTTCTGCTTGATTTCAGCGTCCGCCCTCTCCGGGGGTGGTGAGGACTGCGGCCCTGGTCCAGGCCGGATGGGTGCTCCCGCTTGATTCCAGGCTTCGCCACCAGTAACTCCCACTTGCTGACACGTCCACGCGCAAACACCGATCTCATCTGCTTTGCAGTGGTCCTGTGTTTCCTACCAGGCCCTTCGCTAAGGGACACTGTGTTCCAGGGTTTAGAAGATGCTCCTCCCTGGACAGAAAGGGACTCGCTGCCCTGAGGACACGGGTTTCAGTCAGAGACAGCTGTTCCTTTGGTGTCCTTTGCCATTGCTTCATTGTAAGCAGCAGCAAGCCCCTCACTTCGGTGCATTGTTCTATGAACATGCGCGTGATGCTACAGACAGACAGCAGGCAAACACTGCTTCCCAACAACGTCTTAAACTCCAGGCCTGGGCACTGTCCCTGCACTCTTTGGCTCAAAAGAGCACTCTACCACTTGAACCACAGCTCCACTTCTGGTTTTCTTGTGGTTCATTGGAGATAAAAGTCTCACAGACTTTCCTGCTTGGGCTGACTTTGAACCGCGATCTTCAGATCTCAGCCTCCTGAGTAGCTAGGATGACAGGTGTGAGCTGCCGGCACCTGGCAACAATTTCTTATTATTGACCATCTGTTGTCAAGTCTCCTCTGAAACTGGGTGTAACTGAGTCAATGCACTTGAGTTTTGAGAAGTTAGATACAGGAAAATCTACATAACACAGCCCAGGCGTCATAATGATCAGATATGCTTCAATCTAACTCAAGAGGTTTTTGTGTTTTTTGTTTTAGACCGAATGTCTTCATGTAACTCTGAAATGTTTTGTTTTTACAATAATTCCACTTCAAGTCTCTCTCTCCCTTGGCTTCTTCTCTTATTTGAAATAATTCTTTGTTTCTTATTTTATTTCCTTGCTTTGCTAATGATTAATGAAAATTCATTCAAAGCAATGATTTAAAATAATGAGTATTATAATACATTCATTTTCTCTGTGATAAGTTTTCTTTTAAATATCACCAGTGAAAAATAACCAATTACCCATACAATTAGATGCAAAATTGAAAGGTTCATAGCAAGCTATTAAGAAATTAAGCAGCGAGATGTTTATTCTTTTAATGAGCGTCTCTGGTGCTGAAAAGCACCTCCTTTCCACCATGTGTCCTCCAATACCCTTTCTGTGTCCTCTCCCAGCTCTGGCGGAAACCACAGCGCTGCCACATCCATCTCAGCCTGAATTTTTATCTCAAGGCACACAGGATAGACCTCCAAAATGAAATCAAATATTACAAGACTCGAGCATCTTAAAGCATTGACAACTGGCTATTTATTTTCACCTTTTCTATAGGTTTGGAAACTTTAATAACAAAAGTAAAAATGAAATGTGAGAAGTCACACATAGACATGACCCCCAGCCTCCTACATTCATTCCCAGTGAGGCCATACTCCTCCCACCCTGCCCAAACGCAGAAGTCTTTTCATCCTAAAGCCGTAGAGCACACACGTCATCTCTGAAGAATGATGGGTATGTCATGGCTTTACCCCTTAATGAATATACAGATTTAATTTTCTCCTGTTGGTTTAAAAAACAATGTAAAGGGATATTGCTGGAGTTTGATTACAACGTGGTGCTGATTTGGGGGTAGCAACACTTCTGAAAAGAGCATCATTTCTAGTTCTGTAATGACATAGAAGCAATTTTTCATTTTCATTTTAACCTAAAAGTTAAGTGTATTTTAACGGAAACACACAGCCTGTGAGTGGGGAAGGTGTCAGACACTCTGTACCTGCGTGCCTTGCGTATCCAGATTAAACGTTCCTGCTGAACGCTGTGACCTCGCCGTGGTGGGAACCTTCAAGACTTCCTTACTCCGCATTCTGAAGTGCAGAGTGCCCATCTCCTCCACACCACGGCACGGCACAGGCTCCCACACTGTCTACTGAGACTTGCGACACCCGTGGCGGCCTTTTGCTGGCCTCCCCCAGTGCCCAGGGCCACGCGCACCGCCCGCAGCTACTGGGCGGCCAGCTGCCTCGGGTGAGTGAGGTCATGCCTGGCCGGGCTTCCCGAGCCGCAGGCCGGGTCCTGCGCAAGACCGGCACTGGTCATCTCCCGTCTTCTCCATAGAGGTGGCTCCGGCTGTGATAGCTCTGTGCCGCCAGCCTGCTCGAGCGCGAGAACAGCCCTCCCTCCCACACTCCTGGGTAGAGACCTGTTAATGGAGGGCTGGACAGAGTCTGCTCGGTGATCCTCTGCTGCCTTCCACCCCGTTCTCTCATTGTCTGCAAGGTGGGCTGTGTCCGCTGGCTACTTTATCCTGCTGGAAGGAGAGCAGGCCAGTCTTGAGTTTGGTTACTGTTCACCAATCTCTGTTTTATCTACACCCCCTGACGCCCAATCTCTCTACACCCCCTGACGCCCACTCTGTCTACATCCCTGACACCCACTCTGTCTACACCTGACGCTCACTCTGTCTACACCTGACGCCCACTCTGTCTACACCTGACGCCCACTCTGTCTACACCCCTGACGCTCACTCTGTCTACACCCCTGACGCTCACTCTGTCTATACCTGACGCTCACTCTGTCTATACCTGACGCTCACTCTGTCTACACCTGACGCCCACTCTGTCTACACCTGACGCCCACTCTGTCTACACCTGACGCTCACTCTGTCTACACCCCTGACGCTCACTCTGTCTACACCTGACGCTCACTCTGTCTACACCTGACGCTCACTCTGTCTACACCCCTGACGCTCACTCTGTCTACACCTGACGCTCACTCTGTCTACACCTGACGCTCACTCTGTCTACACTTGACGCTCACTCTGTCTACACCTGACGCTCACTCTGTCTACACCCCTGACGCTCACTCTGTCTACACCCCTGACGCTCACTCTGTCTACACCTGACGCTCACTCTGTCTACACCTGACGCCCACTCTGTCTACACCTGACGCCCACTCTCTCTACACCTGACGCCCACTCTCTCTACACCTGACGCCCACTCTGTCTACACCTGACGCCCACTCTGTCTACACCTGACGCCCACTCTGTCTACACCTGACGCCCACTCTGTCTACACCCCTGACGCTCACTCTGTCTACACCCCTGACGCTCACTCTGTCTACACCTGACGCCCACTCTCTCTACACCTGACGCCCACTCTGTCTACACCTGACGCTCACTCTGTCTACACCTGACGCCCACTCTGTCTACACCTGACGCTCACTGTGTCTACACCTGACGCCCACTCTGTCTACACCTGACGCCCACTCTGTCTACACCTGACGCTCACTCTGTCTACACCCCTGACGCTCACTCTGTCTATACCTGACGCTCACTCTGTCTATACCTGACGCTCACTCTGTCTACACCCCTGACGCTCACTCTGTCTACACCTGACGCTCACTCTGTCTACACCTGACGCCCACTCTCTCTACACCTGACGCCCACTCTGTCTACACCTGATGCTCACTCTGTCTACACCTGACGCCCACTCTGTCTACACCTGACGCTCACTCTGTCTACACCTGACGCCCACTCTGTCTACACCTGACGCCCACTCTGTCTACACCTGACGCTCACTCTGTCTACACCTGACGCTCACTCTGTCTACACCTGACGCTCACTCTGTCTACACCCCTGACGCTCACTCTGTCTACACCTGACGCTCACTCTGTCTACACCTGACGCTCACTCTGTCTACACCTGACGCCCACTCTGTCTACACCTGACGCTCACTCTGTCTACACCCCTGACGCTCACTCTGTCTACACCTGACGCCCACTCTGTCTACACCTGACGCCCACTCTGTCTACACCCCTGACGCTCACTCTGTCTACACCTGACGCTCACTCTGTCTACACACCTGACGCTCACTCTGTCTACACCTGACGCTCACTCTGTCTACACACCTGACGCTCACTCTGTCTACACCCCTGACGCTCACTCTGTCTACACCTGACGCTCACTCTGTCTACACCTGACGCGCACTCTGTCTACACCTGACGCCCACTCTGTCTACACCCCTGACGCTCACTCTGTCTACACCTGACGCTCACTCTGTCTACACACCTGACGCTCACTCTGTCTACACCTGACGCTCACTCTGTCTACACCTGACGCTCACTCTGTCTACACCTGACGCCCACTCTGTCTACACCCCTGACGCTCACTCTGTCTACACCCCTGACGCTCACTCTGTCTACACCTGACGCTCACTCTGTCTACACCTGACGCTCACTCTGTCTACACCTGACGCTCACTCTGTCTACACCCCTGACGCTCACTCTGTCTACACCTGACGCTCACTCTGTCTACACCTGACGCCCACTCTGTCTACACCTGACGCTCACTCTGTCTACACCCCTGACGCTCACTCTGTCTACACCTGACGCTCACTCTGTCTACACCTCACGCCCACTCTGTCTACACCTGACGCCCACTCTGTCTACACCTGACGCCCACTCTGTCTACACCTGACGCTCACTCTGTCTACACCTGACGCTCACTCTGTCTACACCTGACGCCCACTCTGTCTACACCTCACGCCCACTCTGTCTACACCTGACGCCCACTCTGTCTACACCTGACGCTCCCTCTGTCTACACCTGGCGCTCACTCTGTCTACACCAGACGCTCACTCTGTCTACACCTGACGCTCACTCTGTCTACACCTGACGCCCACTCTGTCTACACCTGACGCCCACTCTGTCTACACCTGACGCTCACTCTGTCTACACCCCTGACGCCCACTCTGTCTACACCTGACGCCCACTCTGTCTACACCTGACGCCCACTCTGTCTACACCTGACGCCCACTCTGTCTACACCTGACGCTCACTCTGTCTACACCTGACGCTCACTCTGTCTACACCCCTGACGCCCACTCTGTCTACACCTGACGCCCACTCTGTCTACACCTGACGCCCACTCTGTCTACACCTCACGCCCACTCTGTCTACACCTGACGCTCACTCTGTCTACACCTGACGCTCACTCTGTCTACACCCCTGACGCTCACTCTGTCTACACACCTGACGCTCACTCTGTCTACACCTGACGCCCACTCTGTCTACATCCCTGACGCTCACTCTGTCTACACCTGACGCTCACTCTGTCTACACCCCTGACGCCCACTCTGTCTACACCTGACGCCCACTCTGTCTACACCTGACGCCCACTCTGTCTACGCCTGACGCTCACTCTGTCTACACCTGACGCTCACTCTGTCTACACCTGACGCCCACTCTGTCTACACCTGACGCCCACTCTGTCTACACCCCTGACGCTCACTCTGTCTACACCTGACGCCCACTCTGTCTACACCTGACGCTCACTCTGTCTACACCCCAGACGCCCACTCTGTCTACACCTGACGCCCACTCTGTCTACACCTGACGCCCACTCTGTCTACACCTGACGCCCACTCTGTCTACACCTGACACTCACTCTGTCTACACCTGACGCCCACTCTGTCTACACCTGACGCCCACTCTGTCTACACCTCACGCCCACTCTGTCTACACCTGACGCTCACTCTGTCTACATCTGACGCTCACTCTGTCTACACCCCTGACGCTCACTCTGTCTACACACCTGACGCTCACTCTGTCTACACCTGACGCCCACTCTGTCTACATCCCTGACGCTCACTCTGTCTACACCTGACGCTCACTCTGTCTACACCCCTGACGCTCACTCTGTCTACACCTGACGCCCACTCTGTCTACACCTGACGCCCACTCTGTCTACACCTGACGCTCACTCTGTCTACACCTGACGCTCACTCTGTCTACACCTGACGCCCACTCTGTCTACACCCCTGACGCCCACTCTGTCTACACCTGACGCCCACTCTGTCTACACCTGACGCTCACTCTGTCTACACCCCTGACGCTCACTCTGTCTACACCTGACGCCCACTCTGTCTACACCTGACGCCCACTCTGTCTACACCTGACGCCCACTCTGTCTACACCTGACGCCCACTCTGTCTACACCTGACGCTCACTCTGTCTACACCTGACGCCCACTCTGTCTACACCTGACGCTCACTCTGTCTACACCTGACGCTCACTCTGTCTACACCCCTGACGCTCACTCTGTCTACACACCTGACGCTCACTCTGTCTACACCTGACGCCCACTCTGTCTACATCCCTGACGCTCACTCTGTCTACACCTGACGCTCACTCTGTCTACACCCCTGACGCCCACTCTGTCTACACCTGACGCCCACTCTGTCTACACCTGACGCCCACTCTGTCTACACCTGACGCCCACTCTGTCTACACCTGACGCTCACTCTGTCTACACCTGACGCTCACTCTGTCTACACCCCTGACGCTCACTCTGTCTACACCTGACGCTCACTCTGTCTACACCTGACGCTCACTCTGTCTACACCCCTGACGCTCACTCTGTCTATACCTGACGCTCACTCTGTCTATACCTGACGCTCACTCTGTCTACACCTGACGCTCACTCTGTCTACACCTGACGCCCACTCTGTCTACACCTGACGCCCACTCTGTCTACACCCCTGACGCTCACTCTGTCTACACCTGACGCTCACTCTGTCTACACCTGACGCTCACTCTGTCTACACCTGACGCCCACTCTGTCTACACCCCTGACGCTCACTCTGTCTACACCTGACGCTCACTCTGTCTACACCTGACGCCCACTCTGTCTACACCTGACGCTCACTCTGTCTACACCTGACGCTCACTCTGTCTACACCCCTGACGCTCACTCTGTCTACACCTGACGCCCACTCTGTCTACACCTGACGCTCACTCTGTCTACACCTGACGCCCACTCTGTCTACACCCCTGACGCCCACTCTGTCTACACCTGACGCTCACTCTGTCTACACCCCTGACGCTCACTCTGTCTACACCTGACGCCCACTCTATCTACACCCCTGACGCTCACTCTGTCTACACCTGACGCCCACTCTGTCTACACCCCTGACGCTCACTCTGTCTACACCTGACGCTCACTCTGTCTACACCTGACGCCCACTCTGTCTACACCCCTGACGCTCACTCTGTCTACACCTGACGCCCACTCTGTCTACACCCCTGACGCTCACTCTGTCTACACCTGACGCTCACTCTGTCTACACCTCACGCCCACTCTGTCTACACCTGACGCTCACTCTGTCTACACCTGACGCTCACTCTGTCTACACCCCTGACGCCCACTCTGTCTACACCTGACGCTCACTCTGTCTACACCTGACGCCCACTCTGTCTACACCTGACGCTCACTCTGTCTACACCTGACGCCCACTCTGTCTACACCCCTGACGCCCACTCTGTCTATACCCCTGACGCTCACTCTGTCTACACCTGACGCTCACTCTGTCTACACCTGACGCCCACTCTGTCTACACCTGACGCTCACTCTGTCTACACCTGACGCTCACTCTGTCTACACCCCTGACGCTCACTCTGTCTATACCTGACGCTCACTCTGTCTATACCTGACGCTCACTCTGTCTACACCTGACGCTCACTCTGTCTACACCTGACGCCCACTCTGTCTACACCTGACGCCCACTCTGTCTACACCCCTGACGCTCACTCTGTCTACACCTGACGCTCACTCTGTCTACACCTGACGCTCACTCTGTCTACACCTGACGCCCACTCTGTCTACACCCCTGACGCTCACTCTGTCTACACCTGACGCTCACTCTGTCTACACCTGACGCCCACTCTGTCTACACCTGACGCTCACTCTGTCTACACCTGACGCTCACTCTGTCTACACCCCTGACGCTCACTCTGTCTAGACCTGACGCCCACTCTGTCTACACCTGACGCTCACTCTGTCTACACCTGACGCCCACTCTGTCTACACCCCTGACGCCCACTCTGTCTACACCTGACGCTCACTCTGTCTACACCCCTGACGCTCACTCTGTCTACACCTGACGCCCACTCTATCTACACCCCTGACGCTCACTCTGTCTACACCTGACGCCCACTCTGTCTACACCCCTGACGCTCACTCTGTCTACACCTGACGCTCACTCTGTCTACACCTGACGCCCACTCTGTCTACACCCCTGACGCTCACTCTGTCTACACCTGACGCCCACTCTGTCTACACCCCTGACGCTCACTCTGTCTACACCTGACGCTCACTCTGTCTACACCTCACGCCCACTCTGTCTACACCTGACGCTCACTCTGTCTACACCTGACGCTCACTCTGTCTACACCCCTGACGCCCACTCTGTCTACACCTGACGCTCACTCTGTCTACACCTGACGCCCACTCTGTCTACACCTGACGCTCACTCTGTCTACACCTGACGCCCACTCTGTCTACACCCCTGACGCCCACTCTGTCTATACCCCTGACGCTCACTCTGTCTACACCTGACGCTCACTCTGTCTACACCTGACGCCCACTCTGTCTACACCTGACGCCCACTCTGTCTACACCCCTGACGCTCACTCTGTCTACACCCCTGACGCTCACTCTGTCTACACCTGACGCTCACTCTGTCTACACCTGACGCCCACTCTGTCTACACCTGACGCCCACTCTGTCTATACCTGACGCTCACTCTGTCTACACCTGACGCTCACTCTGTCTACACCTGACGCTCACTCTGTCTACACCTGACGCTCACTCTGTCTACACCCCTGACGCTCACTCTGTCTACACCTGACGCTCACTCTGTCTACACCTGACGCCCACTCTGTCTACACCTGACGCCCACTCTGTCTACACCCCTGACGCTCACTCTGTCTACACCCCTGACGCACACTCTGTCTACACCTGACGCTCACTCTGTCTACACCTGACGCTCACTCTGTCTACACCTGACGCTCACTCTGTCTACACCTGACGCCCACTCTGTCTACACCCCTGACGCTCACTCTGTCTACACCCCTGACGCTCACTCTGTCTACACCTGACGCTCACTCTGTCTACACCTGACGCCCACTCTGTCTACACCTGACGCTCACTCTGTCTATACCTGACGCTCACTCTGTCTACACCTGACGCTCACTCTGTCTACACCTGACGCTCACTCTGTCTACACCTGACGCTCACTCTGTCTACACCCCTGACGCTCACTCTGTCTACACCTGACGCTCACTCTGTCTACACCTGACGCTCACTCTGTCTACACCTGACGCCCACTCTGTCTACACCTGACGCTCACTCTGTCTACACCCCTGACGCTCACTCTGTCTATACCCCTGACGCACACTCTGTCTACACCTGACGCTCACTCTGTCTACACCTGACGCTCACTCTGTCTATACCTGACGCTCACTCTGTCTACACCTGACGCTCACTCTGTCTACACCTGACGCCCACTCTGTCTACACCTGACGCTCACTCTGTCTATACCTGACGCTCACTCTGTCTACACCTGACGCTCACTCTGTCTACACCTGACGCTCACTCTGTCTACACCTGACGCTCACTCTGTCTACACCCCTGACGCTCACTCTGTCTACACCTGACGCCCACTCTGTCTACACCTGACGCCCACTCTGTCTACACCTGACGCCCACTCTGTCTACACCCCTGACGCTCACTCTGTCTACACCTGACGCTCACTCTGTCTACACCTGACGCTCACTCTGTCTACACCTGACGCCCACTCTGTCTACACCCCTGACGCTCACTCTGTCTACACCTGACGCTCACTCTGTCTACACCTGACGCTCACTCTGTCTACACCTGACGCCCACTCTGTCTACACCTGACGCCCACTCTGTCTACACCTGACGCCCACTCTGTCTACACCTGACGCCCACTCTGTCTACACCTGACGCCCACTCTGTCTACACCCCTGACGCTCACTCTGTCTACACCCCTGACGCTCACTCTGTCTACACCTGACGCTCACTCTGTCTACACCTGACGCTCACTCTGTCTACACCTGACGCCCACTCTGTCTACACCTGACGCTCACTCTGTCTACACCTGACGCTCACTCTGTCTACACCTGACGCTCACTCTGTCTACACCTGACGCCCACTCTGTCTACACCTGACGCCCACTCTGTCTACACCTGACGCCCACTCTGTCTACACCCCTGACGCTCACTCTCTACACCTGACGCTCACTCTGTCTACACCCCTGACGCTCACTCTGTCTACACCTGACGCTCACTCTGTCTACACCTGACGCCCACTCTGTCTACACCTGACGCTCACTCTGTCTACACCTGACGCTCACTCTGTCTACACCTGACGCCCACTCTGTCTACACCTGACGCCCACTCTGTCTACACCTGACGCCCACTTTGTCTACACCCCTGACGCTCACTCTGTCTACACCCCTGACGCTCACTCTGTCTACACCTGACGCTCACTCTGTCTACACCTGACGCTCACTCTGTCTACACCCCTGACGCTCACTCTGTCTACACCTGACGCCCACTCTGTCTACACCTGACGCCCACTCTGTCTACACCTGACGCTCACTCTGTCTACACCTGATTCTCACTCTGTCTACACCCCTGACACTCACTCTGTCTTGACCCTCTGACATGGTTTTTGGAACCCATGCTAGGGACACTTACCAAGCCAAAGTTCAAGGGAAGTCAGTTTGGGTGAAAGAAATGGAGAAATGAGAACTCCCAAGAATGAAGTGTTGAAGCAGGGAGGAGGCCCGGGCTGGTCTTTGCAGTTCCATTGTGGCCGCTTCCTCTGCTTTCCATCTTCCCTAATTCCATGTCCATGCCTCCCTTTGTATGAAGGCTGTTTTCCAAAAGCAAAGATGCCTAACTGCAGAATGAGTGTAAAAGTTTGCTTTACTTGGTCAAAGGCGAACGCGGCTGTACTGTGTGCTGATTCAGCAGTTTGGGACGGGCTCCCTGTGAAGGTGGGAATCGTTCCTTCAAGTCTCTCCGCATGCCACAAACACACAGCAGACCCACAAATTCATGGTACGGCCAGCACACAGGGCTGACGGTCCAGTTCACATCTTCTATTGAGTTTTCCTTAAATTGTGCATTTACTTTTTTATTTAAAATTTTCTGTTTAGCTGGGCCTGGGGCTTGAATTCAGGGCCTGGGCACGGTGCTTGAGCTTCTTTTGCTCAGGGTGAGTTCTCTACCACTTGAGCTACAGTGCTACTTCTGGTTTTGTTTTAGTAGTTTGTTGGAGATAAGAGTCTCATGGACGTTCCTGCCTGGACAGACTGGCTTTAAACTGAGATCCTCAGATCTCAGCCTCCTGAGTAGCAAGGATCACAGGTGTGAGCTGCTGGCAACCGGCTTATTTAATTTTTTCTAAGCCATGTGTGATATACTTGGTAGCCCAGTTATTAGAGAACAATGTAATCTAGTTCTTTTCATAGCCTAGAGAATTTAGATTAGAGGAAGTAGGTCTTAGTTTTAATATATAAATCAGTTTTGAATAATTAGATACTAAGATGCGTAAGGGGACACAGTTCTCATATTTTACTATTTGAAAGTGGAGCTTCCTGGTATGCTGATATGATCAAGCTTGAGATTCCCTCACTCAGGTCAATTCAGCCATCATCATCAAGAGTGAGGTGGAGTTTTAGAACCTGGTACCTATGAGGTCTCTTCTTGCTTAATTGATTTATTTCCTCTGACTTTCCCTGATCACTTCACCGAGGGCAGGCCAAGCTGGCTGACAGATCATTATAGCTGTTGTTTCTTACTTAGTCTGAACGAAGGCCAAAGGCAGTTATTCTTCAGATCAGCCCCTGAGTCCATTTGGCACATTATTTTTGACAGGGTTTTACAGACTTGGAAATACAGCGATCATTTCCCTTGATTTATTTCTGTTACTCAATTCTTAAATGTTTTCTGGTTGCATTCAGTATTATTATAAATACAGTTATTATAGTGCTTTTTTTTTTAATTTGAGCTCCCTACTTGTTTTTTTGTTTGTTTGTTTTTTTGTTGTTGTTGGAAAAAAACTGAATCCTCATGTCTCTATTCAGACACTGGCCAAGGCCGTCTGGGTCCCTTCAAATGAAGCATGAAAGGTGTAGCGCTCCATTCTGTAGAATGTCGACTCCGGGCTCACTGCCACTTCATTGAGCATCCCAGGCAGACCAAAGCGAGTAGATTTGTACCTAATAGATGACAAAGGGGAAATAACACAAGACTCGGGCATAGAGCACCCAAGACACTGAAGTGCAGTTCTGAGCAAATGCCAGTGATCTGCATTCGCACCGTGCTGAGTGCTGCCCTCAAGTTTCTATTCTGCGCCTTTGTCGCTCATGTCTGCTACACTTGTGTGGGGATTGCCGTGCACTTCACACATAAACGTCACCTTAAAACTTGTCCAGAAGGCTGCTCCTCTTCTTGTTAAATGATGCCTCAGAAGGCAGGTGATTTCTGCATATCTGTCATCGTATCCATTCCCCCGTACGCTACAGATACTGTCTTTTCAAAATGTCCGGCGGGCTCCATTCTGTGCTGGGACGTGGTCTCCCTGCTTTGCGTCTGACTCTCACTGAGGAAGCATCTGTGAAACTATTGCTGTCATCTTCATTCTACCTGCATACCTTTGTGATGCATATTTTCCAGATTCAATAGCTAAAACAAAATTTAAAAAACCAAAACCATCTTTACTTACTATTAACGGCTTATCCTGCCATCCACGTCACCTTTCTCTACCCACCCCTAACATCCACGCACGCACGTACAGACTGACTTTTGGTTCTCTGAGTTGCTGTGACACTGAGTTGCTTGACAGTTCATCAGGCCCTTTCTTGAATGGCCTTAACTCATGCTATGCCCATGAACCTATCTGTATTGACTGGCTGGCCACACTGGTAGTTTTCAGTACCATGTGAGCACCCGTGTCTGGCTGCCTCAGGAAGAATTTTCTGTGGCATGAAAAAGTTAAGTGAAAACCAGCAACCTTCAAAACCAGACACCATAAGATTTCTTTTGAATTTTATAAATGATTCTGATGTCTTCCTGTTTTCTTCATGTAATGTTTATGACAGATGCATTTGTTTGTTGATTTATACAATTGTGATGGTAAAATAATAATAAACACAGAAACAAGAGGAGAATTTAAGTCAACTATGGGAGCTGTGGCAGTTTAGTGACTATCACTTCATGATCTTTCAGCGTGCCCTTAAAAAAGCCTTATTCAAACCAGCTAAAGACAGTTTCTCATCTGTAGTGATAGGGTCCCCTCTACACCACAGGGTGATTTTACTAACTGGACCTGTGGTAGCTTCAGGTCAGGCTTGGTGTTCCTTGTTTCTATCCACAAGATAAATGCACCATTAAAAGAAAAAGAGCTGCCTCACTTGCTCCTGTCTGTTGTAGCACAGCTGAAACCTGCTATGGATGTTCTAGAACTTTCCACATACTAGGTCAACTTCCAGAGAGCATTGGCCTCCAGAGCAGCCTGACTTGGTTGACATGACATCAGGGTGTTAGAAATGTATTGTCTGGTCTCCCGGGTCTTGATCCAGGGTGTCGCCCCTGCCATCGGTTCCACGTTTGCGGTGGCAGCCCCAGCCACTGGCTGAGCAACTTCAGTGACTCTTTGCAAACAAAACCTGGACTTATCTGTATAATGTGCTTTGTTCATTTCCAGAGGCTAAAATAGTTTGTTCCCCGATATTACTTGGTAATCTAGAAGTGGAGTCTTAGATTGGTTAAAGAATATCATTTTGCACAATAATGTTTCTTTACTTAAAAATTCTTTCTAGTAAAAAAAATTAGCACCAGACTATGCCCAATATGTATTTTAAAGTCACACTTATAAATAAAATTATCAATACATTTTATTTTATGAATTTCATAAACTAATGAATTTATCTCAATTGTCATCTTCATTATACCATTCATGAGTGCAGAATAAATGTCTAATTAATTGGAGACATGATTCAAATAATTCACATATTTGATCTTTGAAGATGATTATCAAGGCACTGGGCTCTCTTCTTCTAGAACCTCCTGCCAAATCCTGTGGAATATAGGAATAAGAGATACCACTAGAATGACAAATTGTTCTTTTCTGTAGTTTGGTTGAAATATGGCTCACGGCTAGTTAGAAGAATGTCATCAGCGGAAGTGATTTGGATCTGCTCTGGTGCTTTTTTAAACATTGGGTTAGGGTAGATACACAGTTATGATGTTTGATCCATGACTGGATCTTTTTCTCATTCAACCCTCACATGTCCTGAGGTTTTGCCATGGGCCTGTTCCCTTCTCCCATTTGTTGACATTTTGGGCTTTGTTTCTATGTCTTTGTTTCTGTTTCCAGTCTCAGTTCCATGAAATTTAAGTTAATGGAAGAGATCTTCCAAAAGACTGGTTCTTTGTCTGTCCTCCTCATGAACTTTTAGTTTAGCTTGGCCATGGACTTCCAGTCATGTCCTATAAAGTGTGCCAGGACACGCAGATTCCCCCTGACTGAATGCACAGCCCCATCTGCTTGCTGCCTCTGCTTTGATTTGCTGTGTACTGCATCTGACAGTTGCTAGTGCCAAATATTTTGTCCCTTAGGTTTTTTTTTTTTTTTAGTTTTATATGATGGAAAGTTTCACAAGTACAGAATGTATAGAGTACATAGAAGCCCTGTGAACAGTCAGCCAGCTTCAGCAATGATCAATTCACGTCCAATCTGTCTTCATCTCCTAATGTGGGTAAACATAAGGTGAAACATTTTTATCAGTAAATGCGTGTGGTGTGATGTCAATGCATTAAGGTGCATGTTAAACCTTGGGTATTTACAATTCGCTTGTCTCTCACTTTTCAGTGACCCTAGAATGACCACCAGTAATTCACTGATTTTCACCCCATTTATTGTCTGGCATGTTTTTAGCCTCCTTTCTCTGTGGCCAGTCATTTCACCCCCCTCTGCCTTATACGCAGCTCCTGCTCGCCTGCCTGCCCGTCTCCTCTGCCGCATCTCGGCCAGGGTGAGGACCGCGTCCGGCACGTTCCTCCACCACCACACATTGTACTCCATCGTCTCCAATCCGAAGCCACTGAGCTAAAACTGTTCCACATTTTCATCTTCTAACAGGTCATTGCTTTAGTGATGGACATCTTCACAGACGTGGACATTTTCAAAGAAATAGTGGAGGCGTCCACGCGAGGCATATCCGTGTACATTTTGCTCGACGAGTCCAACTTCTGTCATTTTCTAAAGATGACCGAGCGGCAGGGCTGCCAGATTCAACGTCTCCGGGTAAGAATTCCCTATGGTCTCAAGTGCTTCTCGGTGCCATTTTCGTCTGAGCCAAGTGTAAGTCATGTTCAGATAGCCCCAGGCCGTGGCAGGCCTCCAGCCAGGGCTTTTGAGAACGCCATGGTTGGGCTGCATCCTCCCGGACTGGCTGTGCCTTTCTGAGGAGACTTGCCTGCCAGGCCAATGAAGCGCCCCAGCTTTGCACAGATGACCCGGAACCGTGTGACAAGGCACTGTGATTCTGTGCCCTGCTTTGTCAGAATCATCTGGCCAAGTGTCCCAGTGACGTTTGGCTGGTGGAGGGAAGACAGGTTTATCAACTCAGTCACCAGGCCAATGTGTTCCTCAAGAACCTCGCGTGGCGGGATCCTAAGTGGATTAGGAGCCCACGTGGCTCAATGTAAAGATCCCCTCTTTAAGCTGCATTAAAGTGTGTTTTGCAAGTGGTTATTTTTCTCGACTATTTGAATTAGGAGAAATTATCTCCCTTCCAGACATAATTTTATTAATTTTATATTTACATAAAATTTTAGAATATTCGAGTGCGGACAGTAAAAGGCCAAGATTACCTTTCAAAAACTGGGGCAAAATTCCATGGAAAACTGGAGCAGAAATTTCTGTTGGTTGACTGCCAGAAAGTGATGTATGGTTCTTACAGGTAAGAGCACTGGGTTTGTTTCTAGGATTGTCAATCATTTAGCTGACTTTTTTGTTCATGTAAAAATTTTAATAAAATTGGTTGAGTCGTGTCTTAAAAATGAGAAAGGAAAGTGGGGTGCTGGTGCCTCACGCCTGTAGTCCTGGTTTAGTCAGGAGGCTGAGATCTGAGAATTGAGGTTCAAAGCCAGCCTGAGCAGGAAATTCATGAGATTCTTACCTCTAATTTCTTTTGGGGGGGTCCAGTCATGGGGCCTGAACTCTGGGCCTGGGTGCTATCCCTCAGCTCTTCAGCTCAAGGCTAGCGCTCTACCACTTGAGCCACAGCGCCACTTCTGACTTTTTTGTTTTTTGCTTATGTGGTGCTGAGGAATCGAACCCAGGGCCTCATGCATGCAAGGCAAGCACTCTACCACTGAGCCACCTTCCCAGCCCCTCTTACCTCTAATTAACCACTAAAAAATGGAAGTGGTACTGTGGCTCAAAGTGGTAGAGCCTTGAGCAAAACAGCTCAGAGACAGTCCCCAGGACAAGGAAAAGGAGAAGGAGAGAGACAAAGATAGGGAGACACAGACAGACAGAGAGGCACTAGATTCCTGGGTGTTAGTTATGAGTCTACTTCTGAAGAAAGTCTTTATGGTCCTTAGACAAATCTCTGGACCAGAAGTAAAGCACATCAGTTATGTAGCCTCTGCTTCCTCATCCTAAAGGTGAGGGCGTGGCTAATGGTGAAGGCTCTCCACGACCCGCTAATCCTAAGTGTGGTTTGTCTCCTACAAAAACCCTACACAGGGTGGACTTTAAAACAATTACCCATAAAAACAGAAACTGTGCATTTAATGCTTTGAAGAGCCTGTCTGCTGAAGCCTCCTTCTTAAAAGATTAGTCACAACCTGATCAAACCAGCACTTGCTTCCCGGTGGTGGAGGCAGTGCAGGATGCAGCCTGCCCGGTGGTCTTTCATAAATCCCTGACCTCAGCTGTGAATGAATCTGCAGTCAGATTGTGCAGATGAGCCGAGGACTCCACCCCGCCCCACCCCACCCCTGCTGAGTACCCGCTTCCTGCTGTTCATTTTGTTGGAACTTTGTGTCTTTCTTTAGTTGTTATTTTCTGCTAACATTCCCTTTACATTCCGGAAGTTTTTATTCTTTTTGCTAAGTACTGTTTGGCATGTCGAATGAAACTCATTAAGAGCAGAAATTACAACTACTGCTTGGAATTAATGAGTCTTTTTAAAAGTCTCATTTGTGTGTATATGTTTGTTCAGACACGCTTAGTGTAAAGGGCTTTTAAAGGAAAGTTTAATTAAATGGAGCATTTATTTGACTTATAAAAAAGATGTTCCTTATTTAAGCTGAGCTTAATTGAAGGAAGCTTTCTGTTTTATTGTTTAGCTAGACTTGTACCATTCCTTTCCATAGTGAATGGACTTCCACTTTGTTTTGGCACCCCTTGGTATTTTACAGGGGCCAAGTGTGGTGAAGGCAGCTCAATGACTTTGGGTTACAAGCAGCGGCAGTAACACGCCAAGGACAACACTAACAAACATGTCTATGTCCTCGGAAACACATGGGATGTCCCTGCACTCCGAGTCTATCAGCTCACCACTCCCATTACCTGCTGGGCCCTGGGGCATCACACATCCTGGCCACCCGAGAGGCTGGGATTGGGAGGATCGGGTTTCTGTGCCAGCCCAGGCATGAGCGCTAGATCTTCATCAGGAAGGAGCTGGCCACGGTGACAGGGCCATGGTGTCACGGTGACAGGGCCCTGCCATCCTAGCTAAATAGGTGGATTGTGGCCCAGGACTGCCAGGGTTGTGTGTGAGATCCTTCTGATAACTATGATGGAGGCTGAATTTCCTTTTGGTCACAAACAGCCATCGTCCTTCATACTTTAGGATTTCCACTGTTTACCACACGGGAAAGCTGACTTTATTAAAAAATGCTATCTGTCACTGGGGTTTGACCCAGGGCCCGGCACAGGCAGGCATAGCTCTGCCCCGAGCGATGCCCACTGCCGCTGGGCTGGTTGGTTTGAGTCTTGCTGTGTGACTCCAGCTGGCCTTGAACTAGCCGCAGAGTTCAAGCTGGGCTCATGGCTTTCCTTCTACCCCTGTGCGCCCTCGGGCCGCAGGTAAATACCCTTTTCCACTCACATCTTCTGACAGGGACATGATTAGATTCTAAATTCTCATCATTTTATTTCGTCTGCGCCATGTGAAAGGGCACATGGTGATGGCTTTCAACCCCCGCAGATGAAGCTCAGGCTTCTCAGTCAGCGTATATGAATAATGCCCATTTGATAACCCCATCTCACATTATCATATGAAAATCTAGAAGACTGCAAATAAAGCATTTTGTACAAATTGAACTGAGGAGGAAATTTTTATAGACATCTGATTTTTTTTTAAAATCTTATGTTTTAAAGAGCTGCACTTAAGTTACTGCCTCTCAGGAGCCATATCTGATCAGACAAGGAGGTAATCATATTTGAGATTCATGCTACAACCCCTAGACGGTAATTACATACAGCCTTTGTGCTTGAATTTTAACCTCCTGAAAGGAATCCGGAAGTTTCTGAACCACTCTTTTGGAGATTTCATGAGCCCTGGCTTTCCAGCTTTCCAACTTCATGACTAATACATAAGTTTGCATTTGGGAATGAATGTTTTTTAATACAAGTAAATATACACACATGGCTCGAAATTTAAACAGTAACACAGTCTGAAATAGCAGTCACCCTTGGTCCTGACTTCTGGATGCAATGATTCAATTCTTTTGGCTGGTTCTTCTGAAATACCTCGCATTCTGTTAAATAACGTGATCATACTGTTCTTTCTCAACGCATCGATTTTGGCTGCTGTCCCTGGCTTTTCAG
Organism: Dipodomys spectabilis; assembly: GCF_019054845.1. Lineage (NCBI taxonomy): Eukaryota > Metazoa > Chordata > Mammalia > Rodentia > Heteromyidae > Dipodomys > Dipodomys spectabilis. The sequence continues at coordinate 159,695 of NW_024871346.1, read as the reverse complement.
TGTGGTAACTGAAGAAGTCGGTAACGCTCTTATCAATATCTACTGTCCTTTTTTGTCCTGATATAAATTTATAACAGATTTTTGTACAATGAAAAATCCAGGGTTGTGTTTTTGGAAGTGTGAACACTGGAGTTATTTCTGATGTGCTGTAGGATGTGGTGTGTGTCGTTGGCGTGTGTGTCTAATACCGGGCACAGACCCAGGCCTCGTGTTCTTCTCCAGCTTTCTCCACGCACAGTTGCTGCTCTACCACTTGAGCTGCTCCTCCGGTTCTGCTTTTTGCTGGTCAATTGGAGATGAGTCTCTCAGATGAGTCTGCCGTGTCTGCTGAAAATCACAATCCTCACATCTCAGACCCCTGAGTAGCTACGATTATACATGTGAACCATCAGCGCACAATGATATTTTTTATAAAATCTAATAGCCATTTTATTTTTGCTTTTGTCATTACCAATTTTTTTCTTTTTATCTATTTCTATTTTAAGCTCATTTGCTGACAAATCATCTGAGGTGTACAGTCTGCACCAGCAGGACTTGCACCAGGAGCAAAGCTTGTATCCCATTTTCCTGAGTGGTTTAATCAGTGATCACTTAAATCTTTGTCCGTGTGTGCACATGTGTACATCAGTACTGGGGCTTGAATGCACACAAGGTCTAGGCTCTCACCCTTAGTGTTTGCTCAAAGGTGGTGCTCTACCGCGTGAGCCAAGGATCTGCTTCTGGATTTTTGCTGATTAATTGGAGATGACTGTCTCATGGATTCTCCTGGCCCAGCTGGCTTTCAACCATGATCCTCAGATCTCAGCCTCATGGGGAGCTAGGATTAAAGTCTCAAACTATAGCACCTAATTTTAGATCCAATTGATCTACAATCTTTCCTTGTTTTCTTTTCTTTTTTGGGGGGGAGGGGGACCTGAACTCTGGGCCTGGGTGCTGTCCTTCAGCTCAAGGCTAGTGCTCTACCACTTGAGCCACAGCGCCTCTTCTGACTTTTTTCGTTTTTTGCTTATGTGGTGCTGAGGAATCGAACCCAGGGCCTCAGGCATGCAAGGCAAGCACTTTACCACTGAGCCACCTTCCCAGCCCCCTTGTTTTATTTTCTGTGTCTCTCCTTGTTTCCAAAATTAGCTCGAGTACATTTTCAAGTTAATTTATTTTGTTATTATCTTTCAAGTCAACATGTCAGTTTGTGAGCACAATGCATTCTGATCAGCGTCCTCCCTTTCACCATTCCCCCCATCTCTCAAGTATGCTCTACTTTAAAAAGAAAATGATAATGGGGATGGCTGCTTGGCTGGCCTCTGGTGGCACTCCATGAACTGTAGCTGGACACATTTCTGTTTTTCCTGTCTCCCTGGGTTTTCTATGATCCACTGGGCTTTCACATTTTATTACTTAATTTTTTAAAAAAACCATGTAAATCTCCCACTTCCTCCTGTGCTATTGATTTCTAGCTTTATTCCATTGTAAGCAGAATTCCAGCCTTCCCTTCCATTCAGACTCCATGTTGACTTAACTATGATCTGTCCTGGACAGTTCTTTGTCCAGGTGAGAAAGGTGTATATTCTGCTTTCATGGAACATTCTATATGTGTCGGCTCTATATAAATTTTGTGTAAATTGTTACTTTGCACAGTAAAAAATTGTATTTGTTTTCCCTGTATGCCTTGTACAATCCTTTGATTGTCTCCTTCCTCTTGTCTCTTTGTCCTTTTGCATTAAACCCATTTGCTAAGCTTACTTAGCAATGTATTATTTTCCAGCTCAGGGATTTTCTTTTTTAAAAAATATATCATATATACACCCAAAAGTCAGATTTAAAGTTTTGCTATGATGATTCAGGACAGCAGCCACTCCTCCCCTGCAGGAAAGGCACGGACAGACCCCAGCAGGCTGCGGTGTCACCACCAGTTTTTTGTTTTCTAGAAGTTGAGTTATGCATGGTGAAGGCTCCTCGGTGGCACCGGTAACGTCTAGGCCAGGGGAGCCATAGTGCAATCCCGGGCACACGACTCCTGTGCACACGAGTCCCGTGAGGCCCACATGAGCCCCAGGACTGCTGGCCTGCCATCCGCACTGCACCGGCTGGGCGAGCCCCGGGGTCCGTGTCGGAAGGCTGGGGACCTTCGGAGCCGCGCGACCCCCGTCCGGGGCTGCCTTAGCCACGTGAGCCCCAGAGGGGCGCGTGGGTCGCTGTAACTCCCGCGTCCTCCGGACGCCGGGCTGCGGGGACCGGACCCGCAGGGCTCCTCCCAGCGCCCCCATCATGCTGTGTTCCACCCTGTACAGTCTTGTTAGGAGCAGGAACAAAAGGCAGAAGACTTTCTTTGGGTTTCTGGAAACTAGTGGGGGAAATCGTGAACAGATTTAAGTCCAGAACTCGAGTTTTCGCTTTTGTGTTTGCTTTTACATATGTGTATGTATGTTCTATATACATAAGTAATAGTATGTGTACATACACCTCTCTCCCCGCCCTGCAGCTCTCCGGCAGCTCTCCCGCAGCCCTCCCCGCAGCTCTCCCGCAGCCCTCCCCGCCGCTCTCCCCGCAGCTCTCCCGCAGCCTTCCCCGCAGCCCTCCCCGCAGCTCTCCCGCAGCCCTCCCCGCAGCCCTTCCCGCCGCTCTCCCCGCAGCTCTCCCGCAGCCTTCCCCGCAGCCCTCCCCGCAGCTCTCCCCGCCCTGCAGCTCTCCCCGCAGCTCTCCCGCAGCCCTCCCCGCAGCTCTCCCACAGCCCTCCCCGCAGCTCTCCCAGCAGCTCTCCCGCAGCCTTCCCCGCAGCCCTCCCCGCAGCTCTCTCCGCCCTGCAGCTCTCCCCGCAGCTCTCCCGCAGCCCTCCCCGCAGCCCTCCCCGCCGCTCTCCCCGCAGCTCTCCCGCAGCCTTCCCCGCAGCCCTCCCCGCAGCTCTCCCTGCCCTGCAGCTCTCCCCGCAGCTCTCCCCGCCCTGCAGCTCTCCCGCAGCCCTCCCCGCGGCTCTCCCTGCGGCTCTCCCGCAGCCCTCCCCGCGGCTCTCCCGCAGCCCTCCCCGCGGCTCTCCCCGCGGCTCTCCCGCAGCCCTCCCCGCGGCTCTCCCGCAGCCCTCCCCGCGGCTCTCCCCGCGGCTCTCCCGCAGCCCTCCCCGCGGCTCTCCCCGCGGCTCTCCCGCAGCCCTCCCCGCGGCTCTCCCCAGCCCTCCCCGCCCTGCAGCTCTCCCGCAGCCCTCCACGCCGCTCTCCCCAGCCCTCCCCGCCGCTCTCCCCAGCCCTCCCCGCCGCTCTCCCCAGCCCTCCCCGCCGCTCTCCCCAGCCCTCCCGCCGCTCTCCCCAGCCCTCCCCGCCGCTCTCCCCAGCCCTCCCGCCGCTCTCCCCTCCGCTCTCCCCAGCCCTCCCGCCGCTCTCCCTGCAGCTCTCCCCCGCCCTCCCCGCCGCCCTCCCCGCCGCTCTCCCCCGCCCTCCCCGCCGCCCTCTCCGCCGCTCTCCCCCCGCCCTCCCGGCCAGCCTGCGAGCTCTCACCATCTGTCTCCCTGCAGCTACATGTGGTCGTTCGAGAAGGCGCACCTGAGCATGGCGCAGCTCATCGCGGGCCAGCTGGTGGAGTCCTTCGACGAGGAGTTCCGCACGCTGTACGCGCGCTCCTGCGTGCCGGGCGCGCTGGCGGCCTTGGAGCCGGCCGGGCCGCGGCCGGGCCGGGCACGCTGGGAGAACGGGCTGGGCCACCGCTCGCTCTCCTCCCTGGCCTCGGTCTGCAGCCAGAGGAGCGCGCTCGGCGGGCGGGACCCGGCTCGCCGCCTGGACGCGGGGTGCTTCCCGCACCGGGGCCTCGGCGCCCCTTTCGAGCCGGACAAGTTCGGCCCGCGGAACCACGAGTACCGACCGCACTTCCCGCCGCCCCTGAACGGCGCCGGCCTGGCGGCGGCGCGCGCGCTGCGGCCCGGCGCGGTCCCCGAGGGCTGGAAGCGGCACAGCTACGCGGGGGAGCCGTCGGAGCAGGCCCCGTACCTGCTGCCCGGCCGGTTCCCGCCCCGGCCGGGGCCCGCGCCGCCCGCCTGGAGCCGGCCCTCGGACGCGCTCAGCGTGGCGTCCGCGTCGTCCCGGGCCGGCGGCCAGCACCACGCGCCCAGCCTGACCCTACTGGACGGCGCGGCCCGGAGGCCCGGTGGCCCGCTGGCGGAGCGGCGCGCGCCCGTGCGCAGGTCGTTCCACGGCACGGACAGCCACGTGCGCGCGCTGCAGCTGCGCATGCCCACGCTGGAGCGCACCGCCAAGTCCTTCCTGCGCACCTGGCGGCTGGAGTCCTACCTCAACGACCGCGCCGACGCCGCGCCCGACCCCGGCGACGCCCCCGCCCCGGACGGGGCCGCCGACGGCCCGGGCCGCAAGGCCGGCGCGCTCCAGGCGCACTCGCGGCTGCGCGCCTCGTTCGTCTTCAAGCCCACGCTGCCCGAGCAGAAGGAGGTGAGCAGCTGCACCACCGGCTCCTCCAACTCCACCATCATCGGCTCCCAGGGCAGCGACACCCCGGGGCGGGCCCCCGACAGCCCCGCCGCCGCCGCCACCGCCCCCCAGGTGCCGCCCGAGGACGAGCCCGCCGCGCCCCCCGGCGCCCCCGACGCCCGCCACGCCTGATCACCGCGGCGTGAACGGCCACGCGGAGCCGAACCCCCGCATCCTCACCGCCATCCCCGCGGCCACCCTCGCGCCCCCCACCGCCCCGCTGGACCCGCAGCTGCTGAAGCGGCGGAGCTTCCCGTCCTTCGAGCACGCGCGGGCGGGCGCGGAGCCCCGGCACGGCGGCGCCTACAGCACGCTGACCCGCAGCCGCGCCCGGCCCGCCGCGCCCGCGCCCGCCGCCGCCGCCCCGCCGCTCACCGGCGCCCGCAGCCTGCTCGACGTCACCCTGAGCCCGGCCGCCGCCGACGGCGAGCCCGGGGCCGCACCCAGGCCCGCGCCCGGCCGCCACGCCCCGGCCACCAAGTCCGTCTCCATCGCCGCCCTCCTGGACGCCAAGGAGGAGGCGCGCGGGGCGCCGAGCCCCCGCAAGGACGGCCGGGGCTCGCCCAGCTTCCTGAAGAAGGGCTCGCAGAAGCTGCGCTCGCTGCTCAGCCTGGCGCCCGAGCGGAAGGACGGCCTGGCCAGGGGCAAGGCGCCCGCCTTCTACCGGCTCTGCAGCAGCTCCGACACGCTGGCCTCCGAGGGCGGCGAGGACCCGGCGCCCCGGAGGTCCGAGCCCAGGCCGGACGCGCCCTCCCCGCCGGCCGCGCGGCCGCCCCGCGCCTCGCCCTCCCCGGGCAGCGTCCACCGGAGCCGCGAGGACGTGCGCGCGGCCCCCGGCGAGCGGCCGCCGCTGGAGAGGCCCGGGGACGCCTCGGCGCCGCGCTTCAACACCGAGCAGATCCAGTACCGGGACGCCAGGGACGCCCGGCCGGCCGTGGCGCCCTCCGCCTCGCCCGCGCCCCGGCCCCGGCCGAGCGAGCTCCTGCGCTCCCACTCGGCCCAGCGCCGCGTCTACAGCCGCTTCGAGCCCTTCTGCCAGCTGGAGGGTGCCATGCCCGCTCCCGGGGGCGCCGTGCGGGCCCAGGCGCTGCGCCCGGAGCGCGCGGCCACCCCGGCGGGGAGCGGCTTCGGCAGGCCCAGCCCCGGGCTGGGTTATGGCGCTGGCACCGGCACCTTCCCCACCTACCCGCCGCCCGAGAACAAGCTGCGGGGCTTCATGCACAGGTTCGGGAACCTCATCACCAAGAACAAGTGAGATCCCGCCTGGTCCCGCAGCCCTGGGGACGGGAAGCCGGGTGTGGAGGGCCTGGGGCCTGCGCCCGCAGAGGGCACAGTGCGCACAGCCCCGGCCCGCACAGCCCGGGGACCCGCAGAGCCCCAGGGCTCCCCATGCCCTCGGTCCCCTTGCTCCAAGTGGAACATGGAGACCTTGCTCTGGACACTCTCCTTTCTATGAAAAGGAGAACAAAGCCTGCCCACTTCGTGGTGTTTCCAGGAAAGTGGAGGGTTCGGAGCGCCCCTTGCCAGTGACTTCGGCCTCTTGAGTCTGTGTTTTTCCTGGGAAACCCCGAACAACTCAAGCAAGAAGAGCCTCACGGAAACCACGCGGCTCTGTGCGCCCTGGGGCCGGGCCTGCCACGCGTGCGCTCTCGGCCTCCTGTGCCGCCACTGCATGCCTACAGCTCGCCCTCTAAGAACCATCTGGAATCTGATGTGTTCCAGAATGGGGCCAGCGAGTCTGCCTTCTGCTCTCGGCCAGCCATTCCTTACTTGATCTGAAGTAAGGAGGGTCTTTTCTCCTGTCTATACAAAAAAATAAAATACAAACTTTAAAGAAAAGGCTGCTTGTGCCTCATGCTTGCATTTGAATAGCAGAGCCATGCTGAGGCGTCTTAGTAAATTTTGTTTCAAGTTGGAAATGGTCATTTTTTCCTAGGCTGAAATTGAGATCTAGGCTTGGCTTTTCCATTGCTCTAGGTCCTGGTTGGTTTTTAAGTCTTTCTCTAGATTAGTTTGATGATGGTGTTCAGATAATAAACAGCCCCCTGCCCTCCCGTGAGTAAGGAAAGAAAAGTTTTACATTCAGCGTAGAGAGTTGGCTGCTTTGCTTTGTGCACAAAGGCCAGAACCGAAGGAGCAGTGGATCACAAGAGAAAAGCAAAGTGCTCACAACACTGCAGATCTATTATTTAACATCTTCTAGCTGGCTGTCCAAGACAGGATATTGTTACTTTTAAAAATACGTAAGATTCAGTTGAGTATACCATTAAGTTAAAATATCCATAACCACAAGTTTTTCTTGTTATTTAAGTTCCATGACAAGTGGCATGGAGAAAGGAAGAGGAAGAAGAAAATCTAGCACGCGTGGAGAGGTGGTCTACATTGGCTGACCAGGTCGTGAGCTCGACAACCTTGCCTGCGTGTTGGGCTCTATTTGTGGACACCTGAGAGGCAGCAGTGTTTTGTGGTAGCATGGTCCCCGATGAAGGCACCGAATCAGAGAGTGCTCCAAATCACTGCATAGTGAGTAAGGGCGCTAAGTCGTCTGTACCACGCTGTCACATTCAGCGTTGACCGCTTGACTCAGTAACAAGCAGCCAGCCAAGGTGCAGACACTGGGGCTGAGGTGAGGGTAGATGGCATGGACCAGAACTTCTTCTAGTCCTGAAAGCGAAGCCGCCCTCCAGCTTTCCTGAAGCAGTGAGAAACAGGGGCAGGGAGCAGGGAGTGAGTTGGAAGTTGGGGGTGGGGAGGGGGGAAGGAAGGAGTGGAGCACCATGTTGAATCTTTTTTTTTTTTTTTGGTCGGCCGTGGGGCTTGAACTCTGGGCCTGGGCGCTGTCCCTCAGCTCTTCAGCTCAAGGTGAGCGCTCTACCACTTGAGCTACAGCGCCACTTCCGGTTTTCTGGTGGTTTATTGGAGATAGGAGTCTCACAGTCTCTCCTGCCCGGGCTGGCTTTGAACCGCGATCCTCAGATCTCAGCCTCCTGAGTAGCTAGGATTACAGGCGTGAGCCACCAGCGCCCGGCTCATGTTGAATCTTTTATCCCAGCAGGCGTGTCCAATGACCATGTGAAAAACAGCTCAGATCCAGCGTTTCCAGAGCTGTTACAGCGGGGATCTGAACACAAATATAGATAATATTTTTGGTATCATTCCCACACCATACCTTACTATTTTCTCTTCTACTCTGCTTGATGAATGCACATTGAAAGTAATTTGCCTCTCTTTACAAACTGCAGGAATATGCCATCAACTGTATAGAAATTGCACTTAATAAATACAAATTCAAAATATATACCCACTTAAAAATCACTCACAGAAGCATTTTTAAGGTTACCATTTTAACAGGAAATTCTCTAGTGCTGCAACGTAAGGCATTTCTTATTTGGGAGACATAAATGGAATCTCCTCAAATTTTGCACACTCCCTAATAAGTTGATTACCTTAAAAACAAACTAAGAGAAAACTGTCTGATCACAAGAAAGTCAATTATGCTCATAGATTTTTTTTTTTCTTAAAGAGTTTAGGGATACATAGTTTCTTGTAATCAGATGAAGCATTCTGCTTCTAAGAGAAATATTATTATTTGGTTAATTTTAGAGTTCTCTAGAGTCTTTATAAAAAAACTACAAGATTATTTCAAAAAATTATAACTGGGGCTCAGTGGTAGAAGATATGACTCATTTTGCCCTTAGCAAAATTCCCTTCAGTCATCCTGGACCAGAGTTCTTTACCTGCATTCCAATACCTAGAACTCATGGTTAAGCACCATGAAATGACTTCACAGTTACCCTGGATTTTGTTAGCTTCCGCCCAGGAATCTTTCAGAGCAGAGAGAACAATGAACACATTGTTGTTTGGCAGCTGAAAGCTAGAAAGTTCCCTGCAGTGTAATTTTTAAGTTGAGACAATGTAAAGACTGAGATCTTCAATCATGTGTCCTCATCAGAAAAAGCCCGTTGCCATTTTGTACCAAGACTTCCATAGCTTCTGGAAACAGTTGGCTTGTGGGAAATCCTTTTACATAGACCCTGTGGTCTTTTTCCTGGTGAAATTGGGGAAAACAAGATGCTTTATATCATCTACTTCAGGTTTCTCCTCTGCCCTTTTTCTTTGATTGTTTTCCCCCTAGCTTTTCCCAGAAACACATACATGTCAGAATCCATACAAAATATCTTTCCAAACTGGGCTGAGAAACTTCCCAAGGTGAAGGCTGGGATAACACCTAATACTTCAGAAAAACAAACAAAAAAAACACTTTTTAAATAGATAATACTCAAGTTTGGAGATGTAATCATTTCAGACATTGTATTTTCTTCCCCGTATTAATATTAATCACTTAGATGAACTTTGATGGTAAAGTTTGGTGATATGGTTTCTGTTTTCTAGAAAGTACATTGCTGTATAAGCAGAACTTCAGGACAATTTGGAATAGCTCCTGTCAATGGCTTTGGGGTAGTGCCTGCCATTCTGACAAGAGAGGTGTGTCTTCATTTGTAGAAGGGAACACTTCCAAAATGATGTCCAGGGTGACCTAGGTAAATGGAGAACAAGGCCGGGTCCTCATTCCAGGCCTAGCATTCAACTATTCTGCGGCATTTGTATTTTGTGAATATCCCCTAATTCTCAACACAGCTTTGGCTAAGGGATATAAAATAGCGTCATGTTACTGATGCCAGAAAATTATATGTGATCCCATTAAGAACAACAATGAGATTCAGTTTGGTTCTAAAATATTTAAAACCAAAAGAGGAAATAGTGGGCCGGGGAGTCATCTTGTTAACTTTTTATACATACATAATGAGGTAAAGAAATACTCTTCCAAATTATTTTTGGTTTTAGATTTTTTAATGAATATTAAATGACTTTGTACAAAAATTCATATGCTATAAGTTCTTTCTAAATTTTAATACTCCTTATTTTGCTCTCCAAGCACTTCTGCACTTAGAAATTTTAGCCAGTAATTTAGATTATTACATAGTTTAAAATGCTTCCTCAGGGGCTGGGAAGGTGGCCCAGTGGTAGAGAGCTTGCCTTGCATGCATGAGGCCCTGGGTTTGATTCCTCAGCACCACATAAGCAAAAAGAAAAAAGCTGGAAGTGGTGCTGTGGCTCAAGTGGTAGAGTGCTAGCCTTGAGCTGATGAGCTGAGGGACAGCGCCCAGGCCCAGAGTTCAGGCCCCATGACCGGAACCCCCCACCCCCCCAAAAAAAGCTTCCCCATAAACTTTGAAATATTAGCTAAAACACTTTTATTTTGATTAGCAATTCCACTCTATAATTCTATTTTATCCACATATCAATATGGCAAATGTGGGTGTAATAAAAATATACCTTTAGAATATTTGACTCAAAACCAAATCCTACCAAGTTACATTGAAGTTAGATACTACGTTTTCTTACAGAATTAGGTCAGTTTGGAGGAAAAAGTGTTTAATGATACTGTTTTGTTCAGTAGAAAGGGAAGCAGCACTTTCTTCTATACCATGACTATATTTTGGTCAACAGTGAGTCACATACATGGAACTAGACAGTTCCATTGTCTGGTCTTTCCGCTGTACCTTTCTATGCTCAGCTGTGTGTACACACACAGACTATTGGGCTACAGCTGCCTACGGAACTGCGAGTAACATGTGCGCAGACTGTAGCCCAGGACCAGTGGTTGCGCGCTGTACGGCGGGGTGTGCAGTTAGCTGGACCTTGCGGGGTCGGGTGGGCCCCTGCATGCTGCTCACTCAGCCAAGAAACCCCCAGCAACGCACTTCGTAGTGGGTAGGCCCTTTATGGGACAACTCGGGATTCGTGCTGCTTCCCGTTCTACTGGACAAAGCAGTTGCACTAAACACGTTTTCCTCCAAACTGACCTATTTCTGTAAGAAAACATAGAACCTAACTTTCATGGAACTTGACAGGATTTGGTTCTGAGTAAAGTATTTTAAGGGTGTATTTTTATTATATCCACCTTTGCCTGCGGCGTGAAGACGATTGGAAAGTGCACATTAAAGGGAAATACAACGGCATCATTGAAATATTGTCTCCTGTGAATGAAGAGCAATGCCCCGTGAAAGGCAAATGTGATTTTTGAACCACTTACACACAATGATAAAAATGAATTTATCGTACGTGGCAATGTTTCGGAAAGCCCTGACTCAACCAGTGTAATAAACACGCATGCGTTTGCCCTGGCGGCCGTGGGAAGGAGATGGTGACTGCGTGCAGCTGTTGGGTTCGAAGCCCGCACTCTGCATTGAGCCTGGGAAGATGGAGGACTCGGACGCGATGCCTGCGCGTCCTCCCGGGGAAATGGGTCAGATGCGGGCATTTCCCGAGCCGAAAGCGCTGAGGAGCAGAGGTGAGCCACAGCGAGGATCCCTGTGTTAGCCCAGGTAAGGACGAGGTGTCCGCTCAGACCTTTCTCCCCGGTATTTATGTCTCAACAGCTCGGCTCCTTGACTCAGTCAACACTTATGGAGACGTACTCCGTACCGAGAATATGTTTGTAGTGTATGTTAGGTGTGGGGAGAGGAGAAGGCCTGGTTACCCACAGGCTGCCAGCAGCTTTCCACAAATGTTTTTTAAAAGGACCTGCACTAGAGCAAACCCCCATCTCCCGTGGGAATCGGTGTGTCCTGCGTGTGTGCTGCTAGAGCCACGCGGGCCGCACAGAGACGCCGGCCTGGTGTGGAGAGCCCGGTGTTTCCCCGGCTGCGGTCAGGAAAAGTGTAGCTCCTTTAATATCCACACGTGAAGATGACTGCCCAGGACTCTGGCGACAGCCACAAACGCATCCGGGCTCCTGCTCCACATCTCAGCCATCTGGAGTCTGGACGTCTTCAAGGGTCCAGCAGGACAGGACCCCCAGAGTCTACTGTTGTGGTAGGAAGAAAACTTCAGATGACTTCATTCTAGAGCACCTGGGACACACATCCTGGCACTGGGTGGGTCGTGTGCAGAAATCACAGCAAGACTTGGGCGGGGGGAGTGTACCGGATCCTCGGCTCTTCCAAGGCCGAATGGCTGAGGAAATGCAGGCCATAGGTACCATGTGAGCGAGGCCCATGTGCTTTCATGAGAAAAGGTAGGTAACAAGAGAAAACCAACAGGAATTTATTTCAGAAAAATAGCATTCTGCGTGAGTCCTGCTATTGAGCCTATTTTGTCTCTAATTTTCTTTTCTAGCTATAACATTAGTAACTAACATTCATTCCATCTGTCTTAATCATCAGGAAGATTCAATTACACTCAGTACCTGCAATTTTTTTTAAAAAAGAGTCTTTGGAAAAAAAGAGTGTGAAGGATAGGGAAAGACTAATTACAACCCAATGAAATCCTTCCTGATAAGCTAGTGGTTTTTTTAAGTCTCTTTTGTTTTTATTAAGTTCTTTTGATTGTTGGGTTGATTTGCAACCCACCAAACTTTCATTTTAATAAAATTAAATACTTGTTTAATAAATTAAATACTGAGTGAAAACAAGCATCCCAATTCATAAGAAGCTAACCACACTCAAAATTAGTTGTTTCCCTAAGTGGGAGCATTCATATTCTTGTTTTGATTTCTCAGTTTTCTTCTCCAGGCAAAATATGATATTGCTCTTTTAAAGGCAGAAAAAAAATCCTATGCTATATTTTACTAATTGAAGTATGAAAATAAATATTTAATTTTTCCAAACATTAATAAAAATCAGTTTCGTGTGATACAAAAGCAGCAGGTTCGGATTGTGCCTTCACCTGCTTGACCCCTGGGAACGACAGCTTCTGCTCAGCTCAGCGGGTTCCAGAGGAAGAGCCTGAGAGCTGCGTTTCCCATTCTAATCAGGGAAGGCAAAAGACAGTGCTTTAAAATAAAATTAGATAAAAATAGAACAAAAAGCCAAGAGCAAGGGGAAGCTTTCATCTTTGACAAGCCGCTCTGACATGGCTTCACTTCGTGCTTGGCTTCCTCCCTATTAACTAAAACTGACGCTCTATTCCAGGGGGTATGCAAATATCACCTTGTAATCCGAGTCCCTGGAAACAAGGGCGCAAGCTACATATGAGTAGGAGGAGAGCCTCATGTCCCGTCGCATTATTTCATTGATTTCTACTTAGGTAATGGTAGCAATAATTTTTAAACTCTCAGTTGTCCTCTCCAGTGAATTCAAAGTTTGACAGAAAGATTTCTCAGAGGCTGGGAATTAAAAGTTCCAATATTGGAGAGCAAAATGTATTTTTAAATGTCATCTTGCTTAAAGTGCTTTTGTAGGAGATCCAAGGTGGATAAAACCCCAGGCCTGAGACTGGGTGGAACGGAGCGGCCCAGGCATGGGACAGAGGGAGAGGCGCTGTTCCCCAGCTCACCGGGCCCCTCTGCCCGGGGGTCCCAGCCACACCCACAGTACAGTGACCTGGGGTGGGGGCGGGGCGTCCATCATTCACCAGACAGAGACAGTTCCTTTTCCTGGAACCCTGAACACAGGGGCTCAAGAGAAGCCTGGCGAGCCGTTTTTATATTATCTTTCTCTCATGTCAGTGGGAATCCTAAGAATGCTTCTAATTCTGACAGCTCACCCGCAGGGTGGGCAGCGGCATGGGAGTTCCTACAGCGGCGCAGCCGGCTTGGCGATTACAATCACCAAGGTGTAGAGTACAGGTTCAACGAACACATCCATGCTGACTCATCCGATTTACACAAGGAATGTTTCCCATAATATTCTTTGATCTGTTACCACGGGCAATCATTTATGTGTCCAACGTGCTTACCCAAATGCTTCATTTTCTATACCTAGAAACGAGCTTATCTGTACTTGTCACTATGGAGGAGTAATGAAGTGGGAGTTTAATTGAATAGGCATAATCTAAATTACCTAGCACAGATCAAAGACTCCACCAGAACTCGGGGCTCTCACAAATACGTGTGAGAAAATCATGTAACCACACAAGAACACTTAAAAAGTAGACTCTAGCAATTTGTGTTTATATATTTGTTTTTCTTGTCTTCTGGTTCTTAAGTGTGGTGATGTGTATGAAGACCTCAGGATGTTCAAAAGCTATGATGTCAATATTTAGATGTCTGTGTGGCTTGTCTGTAAGAACTGACTGGTCCCCACTTTTTCGCTATTTAATGGATCAGTTAAACTAGGCTTGAGATTCCCCCATGGGAGGTGACCATGAAAACATTGATGGGTTGATGGATTGATTGATTCAGAGGTGCGTTGATTGGGTCAGGGTGGGTCTAGCTAACAATATTGCTAGCATGGGTAAATTTACTTTTGCAGAACAGGGACAGAGTTTAGATGACTACAGATTATAGGCTTGGAGAAGTTCATAGTGTCCTTACTGAGGTGCATCGAAAAAGAACCAAATTTGGTGTGTGTGTGTATGCGTGTGTGTGTATGCGTGTGTGTGTGTGTATGCGTGTGTGTGTGTGTGCACACATGTGCATGCGCACGTGCCAGGCCACTGATGAGTCTTTCTCAGTTGCATTGCAGGTCAGATGTCCATGAGAAACTTATTTCTAAGTTTCCTTTACCAGTATGTACCTGAAGCGCAAGGGAGAAGAATGCGGTAGGCCTAGGCGCGTTCTGCGCTGAAGAAGGTAAAGGACGTGAACCAGCACACAGGGCCCAGGGGCAGGTGGAGAGAGAAGAGAAAGAAAGACAAAAGATGAGAGAAGAGAGGAAAGCGGTGCTTTTCCAGCCCTTTTATTTTCCGCTCATGTCCACAAAATAAATGGGTCTTCCCTGCTGAAGATTTGTTGTGTATTTTAAGTAGTCCAAGCCAGTTCTGAAGCCTCTGCTTTGAAACTCCTGATTAAAATCCAGGAGTCTGTCTGCGCATCTTAAATACTGCTTCTACATTTATGCTGAAGTTAGAAAGGAGAAAAAATATGCAGCTACATTCCTCAAAATGGCGGTGACCACCAAACTGCCATTGCCTGAAGGGACCAGCCACAGGGGTTGCCGAACTCTTCCTGGGCCGTCTGTTGAGCCTGTTGACGCTCCTGTGCTGTCTGTCTGTCAGAATTTCTCTCTCCAGCCAGCTTTTCATGAGGAAAACAAACTCAGATTTGTAACATTTTGAAAAGAAAGCTGTTTAGCTAACAGTATTTGCTGAGTACAGGGATGGATAGATAGATAGATAGATAGATAGATAGATAGATAGATAGATAGATAGATAGATAGATAGGTAGGTAGGTAGGTAGGTAGGTAGGTAGATAGATAGATAGATAGATAGATAGATAGATAGATAGATAGATAGATAGATAGATCATCACAATAGGTCTAGCTGAGAGCAGCAAGAGCAGAGTTTTACAGCAAGATCTGTGATAGAGAACCAGGAGAGGGAAGTGGCTCCTTCAGCCCTGGTAATGAGAGAGAGTCTGCGTAGAGCATCGCAGCAGATGATCCAAAGCAGCACCGGATGCTCGCGGCACCGATGAAGGCTGCTGCCGGGTCATCTCAGCAGTGGCACCGTGGCACAGTTCTGCCCGGACTCTGTTTACCATACAACTCGCTCCACCTTCTGGAACTTTCTGACAAGGACGTGACTTGCTTGTCGGCCACTATGTCTCCACCGCCTTCAAGGCATAGCTGGTGTTCAGCTTAGACCCTGCACGCTATGGGATGATTCCTGTGACATCCCTGCCCTCTGGCTGGCCTCGTTGTACCTGCTTACCAACATCCAGAATTCTGGTCGAACCCAGTGTCCTTCGGTGTTTGACAAGTTGGTTTAGTAATAGTCTACCCTAGAGCACAGCAGGCAGTGGCGGTACTTTGCAGGAGAGGGCTTGTGCCGTGAAGGAAGGGCGTAAGTTTTGTTCTTTTCCAGAAATAAGGACTTGGGTCCTTAGCCAAACTCTAGCGCGTCGATGCCTCCGCGAGTGACTGTGGTGATGCTGTGTCTCAAGGGGTTGATGTGAAATTATCCCGAGCATCCCATCACATGATCAGTCTTGGTTTCCGACGGCAACAGTGGATGGAAGCAGAGGAGCAGCTCATCGGGCAGGGCCAGCCGGGCGGAGCAGGGAGCTCATCGGGCAGGGCCAGCCGGGCGGAGCAGGTGTCTCCCAACGCCTGGAAATGTGGACGTCGCTGATGATCTCCGCAGACTGCTCCTGACAGCCTGGGCACAGACGCCACATTTCTCTCTTCCAAGAGGAGCTGGTTTAGCCCAGAGGCCCTGACGTTGGAGCCTGCCTCTACTGTTGGAGAGCTCACTCAAGCAGAGATTTCTGGGGCTCAGCCACCCCCATGCTCCGCTGGAGGCGAGCAGGGCTCCTGAGGCTGGAGTTGGTCTGGAGACGAATCCAAGAACACGCACGGCCCGTGCGGCCCCGGAGGCTGGAGGCCGGAGGCCAGAGGGTGGAGGCACTCTCCCAGCCAGCCCAGCAGTGTGAGTGCTACATTCTCCGTGAAGCCAAGAAAATGATGCTTAATTCTAGAAAACACCGTACTGCAGGAATAGCCTGCTCAAGGCATAGCATTTTACCGTGGTAGTTCCACAGCAGTATTAAAATATGAAATGTTCTTCTCGTCAGGTTTTGTCTTCTTCCCAAGCTTGTATCATACCTTCGCTTACACACAGGAGCTGTGTTTGATGGTCAGATTTGCTGCCTCTCCTCATCTCTGTCTGCGGTGACTGAGCTGAGCACCTGACAGGAAGAGAGACCTCATCGCATGTGAATTTTCAAATTCTGAGAAAATTCTAGCCATAAAGATGCAACGACACTAAAATAACTACAATGGGAAAACACTACTAAACATTGAATGGGCTTGAGTAGAAGACAATAAAATGCTTTTTGCAACAGCCTCATTTGTCTTTGTTTTTTAAAAAACAGGCAGAGTTACCGTTCCAGCCACCTGCCAGCTGCCCCTCGGACCTGTGTTGGACTGGCATTGTACAAACCATAGGAAAGTCACTTTGCACCGTTGTATTGACACACCCTTGGTTCTGTGTGTTTTGTTCAGATTAATTTTAAGTAACTAAATAATTGTAGATGTAGTTGAATACCCCTCATTCTTCAGAGCTGGGTCAAAGACTAAAATTGGGAAGGTATTCAGAACTGGTGAGCATGTACTGGATCTGGGGCCTGGGTGGAGTTTTCTTTTCCTGAAGTTACCCAAGGGAACAAGTTCTTGTATACTGAAACCAATTCATGAATTTGCCCCTCAGTAGGATTAATCATCCATTCACAATGTCTGCCCCGCAGAGGAGACCCGGGAGAGGAATGTGTGCCTTCGGTGCTAATCACCAGTGATCCTGAGTGCCTACAATGTGCCAATGTGCGACACCTCCAATGCCTTATCCTAACGCGTTCTCCTAGACATTTTATTGGCTTTTTTTTTGGTTGTGGGCCTGAACTCTGGGTCTGGGTGCTGTCCCTCAGCTCTTCAGCTCAAGGCTGGCGCTCTACCACTTGAACCACAGCACTGCATCTTGTTTTCTGGTGGTTTATTGGAGATAAGAGTCTCATGGACTTTCCTGCCAGAGCTTTGTTTTTTTCTGACATCTTCATTCACCCAATGAGGAAACAGCAGCTTAGGGTCTAATGATCTCACCTGAGGGGAGCAGCTAGTAAATGAGAAGTTAGGACTGGAACTGAGGAAATTTAAGGCCCATACACAACAAGGTTTTGGAAACAGACTCATCTTTCATTGGAGAAACTTACTTTGTTTCAGAACTCGTTATGTGTCCTTCACTGTCCTAACCACAAAGTCTGTTCAGCCTGATATATCATCATAAATAAAGAATTGTTCTCATCTATACACCTTACCAAAAATAACTTGAGGGACTTATAATACAAAACATAGACCTGGCTCCAGCACCGTGCTCTGCATGTAATAAATGTTTGATAAATGTTAGAAGGCTGCTGAGTGCTGCAGTTTTGTGTGGCAGTAAAGCAGAGCTGGCATCGGAGCAGGGACAGCCTTCGCTCCCTCTCGGAATGTTTACTTCGCAAGCTCCCTCTGCCTGAGGAACTGCAACTCTTCTCTAGCATCCTGAAGTTCCTTTTCACCCCAGTGCTTTCCCTCAAATAAATAAATGAACCAATCAATTCATCGCATTGCTGCCACCTCTCTTCTATCTTGGCAAAGGTGCCATACAAGTTAAGCATCATGAATGGGCAAGTTCGCTTTAATGGGACATGAGAAAACTGATGTACCCTGTCCTGGATTTTCCCTGTCAAGCAAAGACACATCTGTGCCTACCGTTCACAATTTCATGATTCAGTGTTTTACCCAGTTCAAGTTCACTCATTGATCACTCAGAACTAAGCATTGTTGAGGAGTCAAGACTGGCCTTCAAAAAGTTTATATGTGAAGCTTCGTAGAGTTGGTGTCAGCCTTCGGGACCTCACACCGCAGACATGTGGAAGAAGACAGCGTAGAGCAGACATCGCCGGGTGAAACCCCCGTGCTGTCCTCAGAAGCTGAAAACAGTTTAATTCGGAACAGGCCACATGCAACCAGAAAACACCGACGACACCCCAAAGAAGAAAAGGGGGGCGGTGTGCCAGGTGAAGGTTTAGAAATATCTGACTATATAATCCTCCAGGAAGAAACGTCCCCCGTAAGGTTTTCTAGTACCATCTTTGCTCTTCTTCCGTGGCAGGAAGAGCAGTCTTCTCCCTGCAACAAGAGCAGGGCCGGGCCACCAAGACAGGCCTGCTACGACCAGCTCCGGAACAGTCGGGAGATGAAGCCTGGCAAGAAGAGCGTATGGCACGTTTCTGTCTAAAGATCTTAGCGCCGTCCGTGATGTGCGTTGCAGGACGGTGAGGGACGGATCGGCTACTACAGCAGATGATCCTCGCGGTGTCCAGAACTAGCTAGCAGCGCACTCCCCTGAGCCTGCTCCCAACCCGTGACCTGCAGACTCCCTCCTCCTCCTGCCTCTTGCCTTCTCCTGAAATGGCACGCTCGGAGGGCAGCCCACGATCCGACCGTTAAAGTAGAAAAAAGAAAAGAGAAAAAAACAGATGTACCAGTGTTTCAAGCCACGACATCTAAAATGTAAAGCATGGAAAGGAATATTAAAATAATATATAGCCATTAAAAATGGAAACAATATAGGCCCTTCAAAGTGGATCTTAAAGTGAATTTTTGATACTAACATGTTATTCTGGAAATGTGATTTGTTTAAATAATTCTTTTCAGGAGGTGCATTTTCTTTTGCCACTATTTCAGGCTTTTGAAACCAGGAAGGAATTCTTTTTTTTTTTTCCTCTTTACTGGCAATTAACCGAATGTATAATTTTGAATAATCATTCGTAATTATTTCTTGGACAGAGGCCTTCTACCTTTCATCCAATTCCAGAAGCCTAGCATATGGGCTGTGCTTTTCAAGTTGGGCTAGAAGTGGAGAGAAGGTTGGCAGGCATTCGACTTGAAATGGGACTGGAGGCTGGCTGCCCTGTGCAGATGTCAGCTAAGTCGAATGCTTTCCTCGGAATTCAGCAGCACGCCATTCCACAGAACAGGGAGCAGTGGGGAGCAGTCACCTCCGGCCAAAACTCTGTGCAGGGGTCGAGATAGAAAATAAAAGCAGAGTCACTGAAATGTGGCTTGCTTTCCATGTTGCGATCCATGGCTTTTGTAGGAGTGTGGCAGGGGTACCAGGAGAGGTAGAGGAGGGCCCATCGGATCAACCCTACTTGCAGCTGAATCTTCTAAACACTTATCTGTGTGTGTGTGTGGGGGGGGTGGCTTTGAGATCATGCTCCAGGCCTCGGCATCTTCATCTGTGCATGGAATCAGCAAAGTGTTCCATGCAGAAGGAGACAGAAAATACTATAAGTTTGCACACTGTGTGGTCTCTATTGCAACCACCCAACTTTCTTGTAGAGCAAAATCAGCCATAAAAGATAGGCAAACAAATGAACATGGCTGTGTCCTAACAAACTCACACTCTATACTTTAATTTTCATAGAACGTTCATGTGACAGAAGGTTATTATGCCTTTGATTTCATTTAAACACTTAAAATGCAAAGGCCATTCTACTTCATAGAGCATTAGTCCTTCACCTCTTAAAGAACAAGCAGAAACAGGCAGTGAGCCAAAGCCATGTGCCATGGGTTACCAAATCTGAACTGGAAAGCGGTCATAAAAATAGGATCCCTAAATGCGTTGTACTCATAAATTGAGATGTGGAACCCAAACCCCTACGTGCAACTCATTAAAGACAATTTGACATTTTATGACCATGAGCACTCTCAGGGCGTTGTTCTGAAGGGTAAGGGAGAGGCTGCGACTGGAGTTCCTAGCATGTTTTCCACCGCTACAATTTTAACCAGGGGAGCGTGCCCCCCCGCCCCACTCACGATGGAAGCCTGTGTCCGCCGCTACAATTTTAACCAGGAGAGCGTGCGCCCCCTCCCCCCCCCACTCACGATGGAAGCCTGTGTCCCCCGCATTGAGCCCCTCTCTCAAAACACCTGACATGGAGACCGAAAGGAAGACAGGATCCTTTCTGCTCATGGCCTCAGAGGTGCCCCTCCCCAGACGGCTGGTCCACTGCTGTGGTCCTGTGGCCAGCGAGCGCTCCCTAGCTGGCAAAGGGAGTTGTAGCACTGGGTAACAACTGGCCGCATGGCAGGCTGGAGGAGGGGGCGTGAGAAAGGAGCAGGATGGGAGCTGCACCTGCCGGGGACCGGCCACGTGCTGACCCTGCCGGGGACCGTCCCCCCATGCGGACCCTGCCAGGGACCGGCCCCGTGCTGACCCTGCTGGGGACCGGCCCCGTGCTGACCCTGCCGGGGACCGCCCCGTGCTGACCCTGCCAGGGACCATCCCCCATGCTGACCCTGCTGGGGACCGGCCCCGTGCTGACCCTGCCGGGGACCGCCCCATGCGGACCCTGCCAGGGACCGCCCCATGCTGACCCTGCCAGGGACCATCCCCCATGCTGACCCTGCTGGGGACCGCCCCGTGCTGACCCTGCCAGGGACCATCCCCCATGCTGACCCTGCCGGGGACCGCCCCGTGCTGACCCTCCTCCAGAGAAGCCCTTGAGCTATCACTCCATCTCAGAGCTCACAGAGCATCGAGGTACCGGCAAGCTGGCACCTCGCACAACCAGCAACGCACAGCCCCTTGGGGGGCACACTGGATCCAAATCATAACAAGCCCAAGGCATAATTTCACTCGCCTTGCATTGAGGACGGCTTTGTGCAACCTCTTGGCAGACGTCTAGAGACTGCATTTGCCCTTCCATCTTGGGGAGAACTTGGCAGGTGAGCCACTAGTCAAGAGGAGAAGGGGACTGAGGGGGACCTCAACTGGCCCGGCTTTGGAGACGGCCTCGTGGCGCCACGGGACGTAGGCTCCAGACAAGCCACCAGAAAGTGGCAGAGGAAAGTCCAGCTGAGAAGACCAGGGCAGGCAGCAGGCTCCCCCACATCGAGAGGCCCCGCGGCAGCAGCACAAAGCGTCCTGAACAGAAGCTGCGCACGGCTCTTCTTCACACCGTGCCGCTGAATGGCTGATTCTCGTTCCTTCTATCCCCTGAAGTTTCTTTTCTTGTTTCCAGTGTGCACCTTCATCTCTTACTGTTTTAGTTATACTTTGTCACTCTCTTAAAAAGGAGGTAGACTTCCAGATCAGCTTTGCTCTCAGATGCACACAGCCTTTACCAGCTGGAGTCAAAGGCTAGAGTCCCTGCTTTGGCATGTCAGGGCTTCGAGCCCTCCTGCCTCTTGGACAGGGTTGGGGAGGGGGTGCATCCTCTCTGTGGATAACTCTGCCTGTCATTTGTTCCATCAAAAGTCCATGAGGGTGTCTGCATTCCTTGCATCCCTGCCTTGTTCAGAAATGACTGGAAGGAAGGGATGTCAGTCCCCTCCAGGGAGCATTGTTCTAGCTATGGTGGTATCTTGAGGTCTCTGGAGATCTTATTTGCAAGTCGTCCATCTGGAAGATAACGGCCCCTATCCCACCGAGCTGGGGAGCGCACTGGGTGATGTGGTGCAGATCAAGGCTTTAGAACGGTTTACGGCTTACAAGAGCTTTTCAGCGGATTGTTCGCCAGTGTTAGGCGTGTGAATGTCATTTCTGTTGAACGGGTGGTGGGAACTGGAGTTGGGTTTTCCTTCTTTGAGTAGTCGAGTGCCAACACAAACCCTCATCTGTGATGATTCCATAGATGGACACAGGAGAAATGATCATAATAAGAGCTGTGTTGTATGGAGAAGAGAGAAGAGGGACATGGACCCTTTACCAAAGAAGGGACCGGATGAAAGTACAGCTTCCTACAGTGTTGGTTCTCTGAAGGTGACTGCTTCCAGGAGGTTCCACCAACACAGTCTCATAGCAGGATCAGATTTATTATGTTAATCACACTCAGAACACATGCAAGTCCACCCAGTTCTGCTTGTTCCCTTGGCTAGAGAGCAGGAGGGGTACAATTTATTCTGCCAGGCTCATCTTAGCCTGTAAAGGAATTCAGTCAAGAAGGCAGCTGATATGTATCTCGTACCCATAAATGAAAGGTAACTGATTTGTAAATTCAGGGCAGCCTTAAACCTCATTTCCTTCCTGATGCTTTGTTAAAACTGAGATCACAATAGAAAAGAACAATGAATCTCAAGCGTTGTACACAACGGATGTTGTATTTAATTAAATTGTATTTTGTTTAAAATTATATCTGAATTCATAGTTAAGGATGAAAAACGAACTACTTCCATGGGATTGGATAAGATAATGGTAACAGCATTCACGCAGCATAAACAAAGATCTTAGTAATATTGCGGATGTAGGCATTATTTGTTTATGTTTTCATAATATATATCTAGTGGTTAAATTATAGTTAAGCCTATCAAGTTAGCAAATCCATGTCTTGTAAAAGTTACATTTTACAGCAAATACAGCATTCACCACACACATTCTCCAATAAACCAAGAGACGTAGTTTTCCTATCTTAATTACATGAATGTGGACATGAAACAGAACCAACATTTCATTACAGAAGTGGCCACGTTCATGTTCCTTTTTAGAAAAAGCAAATCAATGTCAAAGACAGAGATACTCGTTTCTGTGAAATACAGAGTAACTTAAAGCTATGCCTTTAAAATAATATATCTGACCTTTCCATTTACATACCGTATATCTAATATTCAGCTTTAGGTATCTAGAAATCAAGTACAAAAACTACCCCAGCTAGAGCAGCTGTCAAAACTAGATGCAGCTATCATTTTTATGCTATGGCAGGACTCAAAGGTGAAGGCTTCACAGGTGCGTTCATCCCAGAGCAGCTCCAGTCCTGGGTAGCCGTCCACCCCCTGCCTTCTTTTCTCTTGTATTTTACGTAATAGTGAAGTATGTCTCTGCTTCCTGCACAGAGTAGTGTTTACTTTATAGCCCTTCTTTTATTAACAGTGCTTGAATAGTTGAAACAAAATTTCAAATCACAATCCTTGGAAATATAAATGAAGAGGATTCCAATAAGCAGAACAAAGGCCTTATTCACAGAACAATACCTTCCATGGCCCCTGGAGGCTTCTTGGGTTGGATTCCTGGTATACAAGCAGCTCTCCCTAAAGCCAGACCTATGCAAGAAAGAAAGAGAGAGGGGAGAGGGGGGGAGAGAGAGAGAGAGAGAGAGAGAAAGAAAGAAAGAAAGAAAGAAAGAAAGAAAGAAAGAAAGAAAGAAAGAAAGAAAGAAAGAAAGAAAGAAAGAAGGAAGGAAGGAAAGAGAGAAAGAAAGAAAGAGAGAGAAAGAAAGAAAGAAGAAAGAAAGGAAGAAAGGAAGGAAAGAGAGAAAGAAAGAAAAAGAGAATGAAAGAAAGAGAGAGAGAAAGAAAGAGAGAGAAAGAGAGAGAGAAAGAAAGAAAGAAAGAAAAAGAGAAAGAAAGAAGAAAGAAAGGAAGGAAGGAAAGAGAGAGAGAAAGAAAGAAAGGACAGAGAGAGAAAGAAAGAAAGGAAAGAAGAGCAAAAGAGAAAGAAACAGGAGAGAAAGAGGAAGGAAGGACAAAAGAAAGAAAAAGAAAAGAAAGAAAGAAAGAAGAGAGAAAGAAGGAAGAAAGAAAGAAAGGAGAGAAAGAGAGAAGCAGGAAAGAGAAAGAGAGAGAAACAGGAGAGAAAGGAAGGAAGGAAGGAAGGACAAAAGAAAGAAAAAGAAAGAAAAGAAAGAGAAAGAAGAGAGAAAGAGAGAAGGAAAAAAGAAAGAAAGAAAGAAGGAGAAAGAGAGAAAGAAAGAGAGGAGAGAAAGAAAGGAGAGAGAGAGAAACCAAAGCTGATTTAGTGGAGAAGACGGCCTTCTAGCATAAGAGAAGACGGCATGCTTTCTAGTGTGACTGATGTGTGAGTGACACAAATTGAGTAGCATTGCAGCCTGCCCTGTCCTTTGCCACTGTTAATGGGGATAGTCTGGTGACTGGGTTCAAAATGGTCGCTGCAGTTTGGGTCTGTGAGTATCACTTCCCCGGAGGCTCAGAGAAGCAGATCCACTTCCACTGCCACCCCAGCGCGGCCAGGGGGTGGGGTTCAAGTTCACCTGAACCCCAAGAATCCACCCCACCTGCAGGCTACCAGGCACCAGGCAGCATGGGGACAGCTGGGATAGAAGCAAGCCGTGTGGAACTGCTGGTGCACAGCCGTCCTCACCGCAGCAGACAGATTGAATGTCCCGGTCACCAAGCTTCTAGCTTCATCCCATGTCTGGTTTCCCTTCCACTTCAATTTCTACTCCAGACTCACAGTTCCTGCATCGCTAGGTTCCGCCCTTCCGGGCAGGAGCCACACAAAGAAGACAAATGAACGAGGCACCCGCATTTGCACCGCTGTGGGTAATTTCACTCTCTGGCTTGCAGCGTGGGGCTCACAGGTTCACAGATTCAGCCTTTGCTTCCCTCACCTTCCTGGCTCGGGTGTGGTTCCCAGAGGTTGCTTCTGCTGGGGTCCTGTCAGCTTCACGGTTGAGTTGGCCCTGCCTTTACTTTTATGTTTTTTACCGAGACCCCGCAGCCCCCAGTGCTATGGGCCTGCGTGAGACAGGAGCCCTGGGATCGCATACAGATTATCAGCATGAGCTTGGCCAATACTGGGCCTTTCTGTCTTCACTCTTTCTCTGAGGTCTCTGAGAGAGAGAGAGAAATTGATCTCAAAACTCTTCTAAAGCTCTTCTTAACTAACTGCTACAGCAGAGTACTACCAATACATCAGAAGAGGGGGAAAAAACCTTAAATCTTAAAAACCTATTTTCCACATGAAGAACCTTTTATCCAAAGGGCTCTTTAAGGAGCTTGTAGACTTCTTATATAGTCTTGAAAAATGCCACCAGGATTAGAGAAGATGGAAAGAGACAGGGACAGGGACTGACTTTTAATAAAAGTGATACAGTTTAAGGCAATTCAGTGATTAAAAGGATGTCAGCATGAATCAGAGCAGCAATCTTCCTTTAAGAAAATTAAGAGTGTTTCCCAGCTCTGAGCTTGGGCATAAAGAGGGATGGCTTATTCCTCAATTCTCCACTAAATGTAAGTCTACGTATTATGAAGTTACTACTAGCTCTGCCTGCAGCTCTGGCCTGGCTTGGGTTTAGTTTCTTGAGCCATCATTTCTGAGTGGAGGTGTGCCCAGTGTGCTTCCCATAGTTGGAGTGGGGCACATCCAACTGGCAGGACTTCACAGAGCTGTTAAGTGTGCACGCGGCCGGGCTGCACATCTGTGGAGTGTGCACATAGCATAGCTGTACTGCACGTAGCTGTCGAGTGTGCACGCGGCCGCGCTGCCCACAGCTGCCGGACAGCGGGATCTCTTTGTGAAGTAGACATGCGTCAGACTCCCTCTGTTGCCTTCTCCGGGCAGATGCCATGGAGCTTTCGGCACTTTCAAGCAGAGCTCCTGTAATGTGCACTGCTGAGGATCAAGTTCCTCTCTGCATATGATCCAAAATATAATAACCTGAGCCCACACGAACCGATTTCAAAAGCAAGAAGCGGGGGGGGGGGGGGGGGGGGCCATGAGGCGTTCACGGAGAGGGCTGTGGGCCGCAGGAGACCCTCCCTGGTTTTCTGGGCAAGGAGATGAAGAGAACAAATATTTCTTTGCTCACAACCAGACCTCAACATTGGTAATTCTGAGTTCAATAAAAAAGAGGTTTCTGTTTCACGGGCCTCAGAGCCCATTGCGATGGTCTCAAGGAATGTCCTAGAACAAATAACCTTGCTTCATCTCTAGTGTTTTGGGCTCCTCTCTGGCTCATGCTATTCCTTCCAAATAGCAACGGCTTTTTATTTTTTTAATTTTAGGAAAGTCCCCAAGCTGAGATCGAAGCTGACCGTGTTGCTCTGAGATGTGACAGAGCTGAGGACATGCAGGGCTCGGGACCAGGCCTGGAGCCGGAGTCAGTGATGGAGGTGAGCCCCAGTTTAACGTCAAGTGCTGAGCACCGGCGTCACCTGGAGAGAGGCTCAACGCTAGCAAAGGGAAGAGCCTGAGTCCCAAATCTCTCTTGAAGACCACGAGGGCACCCCCCCCCCCCCCCCCCGCAGCAGTGGCTGGGATTGACCAGGAGAATTTCACCTGGGACTTGAGTTCTGATTCTCTCAGTTACTAGATACTGACAAGTCCCCACTCCTCTGTAGTTTAGAAAAAAACAAAATGTTTGTCTTCAGCACATCCACGTCCCTGTTCAGTTGTCGAACTTGTTCTGCCTGCGCGAAAAGCACATCTTGAACCATAAAACATCTTAAAGACAAGAGATTCCAGATGCACCATTTTGTCAACAGTCACTTTTCAACTGTTCACGATGGACAAATTACTAAAATTAACGATGCTATCATAGACATAAAGATGTAAAAAATATGGTTCTTGTTCACCAGGAGATAATATCCAGCTCGAAGAAGTAAAAGACAAAATTGCTATAGAGAAATGATATAAAAATGCAAGAAAATGCCATTACCATAACAACAACTTTTGTGCTGCATGTTTATCCCTAGAGAGGAGAAGAGAATATTCATTTTCATCTGATCCTTTTCAAAGAGGAGACACTCCAAAGAGAAATGCTTGTTTCAGGGTTAGAGCGGTGCTTGGATTCGTACTCATAGCCTTTCATCTTCAGGCCCTTCAAGCTTGCTGTCTGTGGAAGGTGGTAGACAGCTACACCTCCTCGAGAGTGAGAATGGGCGATGGCCAGATTTCCCCTCTCAGAACAGAGTTTTCTTTAGGGAACCCCAGTCTCCTCAGTCCCTGGGGGCCACTCCGGTCTATCCCACGTGCTCTAAAGATGCAAATGTTAGCCCTGAGCCTGTCCGTTTCTCCTTTATCTCTAAGTTCCTGGATGTAAAGATATTTTAGCAAGCACAGCACTGTGTGAAACAATACATCATCGCCTAACAGAACCTAAGCCTAAAGCCTTTGCCCAGTCTCTGCCATCTCCCTTGTGCTTGTATTGTCATAGATTAGGGTGGAAACTAGGGATGTCATTCTGGTGAGATATAAATTAGGACAAACAAGAGAAATTGCCAACAACATTTGAAGAACTCTGAATTCTTCAGATTACAAATAGTACATGTGGCCGTTCTTATTTACAAAGAATAATCAAATGCAGAGAATTCAACCTACGAGGGTGGTTAAGGTAGGACGAAGATGATCGAAGCCTCCCGTAGGACACTTGCTCTGCAAACAAGCTGATGTTAGACAGGTGCTGAGGAGCATTGCCACTCGTGCCTTTCTTAGAAACCCCGCGCCATTCCTCTGAATTCAGTGTGGTGGATGAACGGAAGTAGAGGAAGAAGAGTCTCGAGAGGGCAACGTGGCAGGGATGATTTTCTGGCAGCTTGCAGGAATGCCTGCGCAGGAATTTCAGAAACCTATCTCTGACTTGGGTTTTGCTTGAATCGCACTTAGACCAAAGAATATTTCATGTTAAATCTTCATTTCACTCAGAATAAAACAGCAGGGAAGATGCTGGTCTAATGGCGTCCAGGCTTGAATGTAATCACAGTACTGAGATCCGGGAGAGCGCGAGGTTAGACCCTCCATTTGGAGGAAGAGTGGTGTTTCTGCACAGCAGATCCAAGGCCGTGATGTAGAATTGGCTCTAAATAATGCTGTGTCACAGCGACTCATTCTGCCGCCATCAGCCTTGACTGGACAGAGCCAAAGCTGTTCCTAAAAGAAAGAACGTTTTCCATTAGAACCGAGCCACCGGGTCCTGCTGGGGTAATGGATTAGACGGCCTCTGGAGTTAGTTCCTCCGGGTCTGCCTTTAGATGCAACTGCAGACAACATGCACATTTCCAGTGTGGATGGGCTGGAGTGCTTAGCAATTGAATGCATGCTTCCTAACAATAGACACTCGTACTGTAGCTTTAAAATAAAACATCTCCCTCAATGTAAATTCATCAGGCAAAGCAGAATGGTTCTTTCCATCAGGAACAGGTGTTTGGGAGAAAAATTACATAATAGCTTTCTACTCACAGATTTCCCACTTACTATCTTCAACATTAAATTTTTTAAAAAGATCTGCTTTGAAGATTAAACCTATAACTCATTCAGTGAGTGGATAACACAAGTATCAATCTTAAGTACCTAATTTCCCAGAACACCTAAATTATCATATTTATTGTATGTGCTTTTTTTCTTATATTTTGAATATAGACTTTGGGAAGAAAGCAGTGAAATTGACTCAGGTTTCATGCTGTTATTTTCTGCTTTGAAATTACTAACACTGCTTCCAAGAGAGGTTCTTTTCAACACAATACCACAATGTGAAACCAAGAAGAAAACTGAAGGGTCTCCAGGCATGTTACCAAGGTGATACTTCCGCTATTCCCTGTGAACCTGAACCTTTCCTGGCTCAGTTACCCCTAGTGAGCTAAAGTTGTGATTGATACCTGGATCTGCTTCCCAAAACAGAAATATTCTGTCACTTCTATAAGATGGACTTGGACAAATGCCAGAACAACTCCAGTCTGTCACTACTTTCTGAGCCCATAAGTTGTTACTGTGCCTCATTTGCTTGATCCATTCATCCACTGAAGGGCATCTGGGCTGATTCCATATCTTGGCTATGGTAACTAATGGTGCAATGATCATGGTTGTGCTGGTAGCTTTAGTGTGGCCTTGTTTGTGTTCTGTTGGATAAATGCCCAGGAGTGGGATTGCTAGGTCATAGGGAAGGTCTATGTTTAGTCTTTTGAGGAACCTCCATACTGCTTTCCAAAGTGATTTATATTCCCAGCAACACTGTAGTACCATTTCCTTTTGGCTGTATCCTTGCCAGTGTCTGTTTGTTTTCTTGATAATGGCCATTTTGACTGGGGTGAGGTGGAATCTCAGTGCTGTTTTAATTTGCATTGTTTTTATGACCAGAGATGTTAAACTTTTCTTCATGTGTCTATTGGCCATTTTTACTTCTTTTTCTGTGAAGTCTCTCTTTAAGTCATTAGCCTATTTATTGTTTGGGTTGTTGTTTCTTTGAGGGTTTAATTTTTGGATATATGTACACAATGGAATTTTACTCCTCTTTTAGAGAGAATGATATTGTACCATTCATAAAGAAATGGAAATACTTAGAAAAAATTATATTAAGTAAAGTAAGAACCAGAGAGACAAAGTTTGCATGGTTTCTCTCTTTTGTGGTAGTCAGAATGTGCCTATAAATCTATAAGTAAACATGTTGTTGATATGCAAATGGTTACAAATGAATTAACTGAAGTATAATAGACTCTTTGAAGAGCTCAGATGTATAATCCTTTAGAAAGACTAGGTCAAAACCCAACAAAATCAACATGCAAGAGGAGAGGGGAAGAGGTATGAAGGGGGGAGAGGGGAAGAATGCAGTCAAGAATTGATTGTATCTACCACAAAATTAAATAAGGGAAGGGATGGGGCCAAGGGGGTGAGACTGTTGAAGGGTGACACTAATGAAGAGGCATTGTGTTCAGAAACTGCATTGTTAGATGGCACCTCCTTTGTACAATGACTTAAAGATAATTTTAAAAATGTTAAAGAGATATTACCGTACCTTCATTAACTCTACCCTTTCCTATAAGAATCACCAATGTATTGAGAAGACACTTTTATATATGTAGATATAATGTATATGTATATATGATGTATAAATGCAATACGGTTTGAGGGGGAAGAAGATTAGAATCAACAGTCTTTTGAAGACGAAAATAGATATAGAATTTTTGGTTGATTCTGGTTTGAATCCTGTTCCCTGAGAGACATATCTTCAAGTCCTAATTCCCAGTACCTCTGAAGTAGACTTCACTTAAAAAAGGGGAGTACTGTCAAGGACAATCAAGTTAAAGTCATAATAATAAGGTGGGCCCTCATGCAATATGGCTTGTTTGTAAAACGCAGTAGCCTGTATGTGGAGAAAGACATGGGCAGAAGTGAGACTTAGTGAAGACACAGGTAAGCACCAGGTGAAATTCCAGGCAGACACGAGGGCTATGCTACCGTCCTAGGCCAGGGTGCACGGAGGAACCACGGGCCCCAGCAGCACCTGGAAAGCAGTGAGGAGCAGTTCTTCCGTCGGTGTCAGAAGGGGCTGCAGCCACCGTCTTGCTTTCAGTGGCCCCCAGACTCATGCCATCAAGTTCTGTACTTCAAGCCACCTTTTTACCAGTATTTTGTTGTAGCCATCTGAGAAACTAAAGCGAGAGGGAGAAAAGCACCAGAGATGGAAATAGAAGTCAAGAAATATTTTTTGAGTTCCAGGTGTATTTTAGATATGAGACCCTTGTCCGTTGTATGGCTAGTGAAGATCTTCTCCCATTCCGTGGGCTTTCTATTGATCTTGCTATGTCTTTTGCCATGCAGAAGCTCTGCAACTTTATGCAATCCCATTTGTCCAACCTTTCTCTATTAAGAAAATTTCGGCCTGTGCCAAGGAGATCTAGGGTTTCTCCTATTCCATCCTGTAATGTTTTCAGAGTGTCTGCTTTGACTCCGAGGTCTTTGATCCATTTGGAGTTGATTCTGGTGCAGCGTGATAGATAAGGATCTAGCTTTAGTTTTCTACAAGTGATTAACCAATTCTGCCAGCACCATTTACTGAAGAGGCTGTCTTTCTTCCAACAACAAATCTTCAAAGAAACAACTGCCCAATAAATAAGTGGGCTAAAGACTTAAAGAGAAACTTCTCTGAAGAGGAAAGGATGGCCAATAGACACATGAAGAAATGTTCAACCTCTCTAGCCATAAAAAAAATGCAAATCAAAACAACATTGAGACACCACCTTACCCCAGTTAGGATGGCTATAATCAAGAACTCTAATAACAGATGCTGGAGGGGAAGTGGACAGAAGGGAACCTTACTGCATTGTTGGTGGAAGTGTAAACTTGTTCAACCACTTTGGAAAGTAGTATGGAGGTTCCTCAAAAGACTCCACATAGAGCTCCCCTATGACCCAGCAATCCCACTTTTGGGCATTTACCCAAATGTTCACAAACAAGACCACACTAAAGCTACCAGCACAACTATGTTTATTGCAGTATTATTTACCATAGCTAAGATATGGAACCAACCCAGATGCCCCTCAGTAGATGAATGGATCAAGAAAATGTGGTATATATACACAATGGAATTCTATGCCTCCATCAGAAAGAATGACATTGCCCCATTTGTTAGGAAATGGAAAGACTTGGAAAAAAATTATATGAAGTGAAGTAACCAAGCCCAAAGAAACATAGGTCCCATGGTTTCCCTTATTTGCAATAACTAGTATATGTCTGAGTCAAGCAGAAAAGGTCAGATAAGTTGATGTTAGGGAAATGAACCCTAAGATATGTATTCAAATTTTTTTTTCTTTCATGCGATTGTTTCTAACACATTTGTAAGATTATTTCTTTGTTGCTTTGTATGTCCCTCCCCCCATGGTATAACTCCTGCTTTCACTGTATTTGATGTTGTTATAATTTGTGGAGGGGAAGGGAAAAAACAAATTGTTTAAATAGAGATACAGGTGGACCCGTTGCAACAATGAGAAGTACAAGTTGTCGTGTCCAAAACGAACTTTACAACTTTGGTGGGGGGGGGGGAGGGAAGGAGGGTTGGATGGGGAGGCATGGGGAGGATGGGAAGGGATGGGAAGGGGAAACAAAGGAGGAGGCAACAGTCCTTGATAAGAAATGTACTCATTATCTTGCCCATGTAATTGTAACCCCTCTGTACAGTATTTTCACAATTAAAAAAAAGAATATAAGAAACATGAAAAAAAAGAAGTCAAGAAATAAAGGAGAACAGCTTTCAGAGGATTCATTTTCAAACTCTTCTGTTCATTGGTGTGGCACCTACTCACTGAAGATGCTTTCAGAGTTTAAAGTAGTGTATCAAATGAAGACTTCTGTGATAGTTCCACAACGTCTTTTTAATTTGCTTTATTTGCATGCACAGTTTGGTGTAAAAAGCCAACTATACATGCACAATTAAACTTTATTTTAGCAACAACGCATTGTGAGCATCTGCAGAGCCATCAGTTTTAGAGAATGCCACATCGTGTGATTGGAGCGCAGCTTGCTTAGCTCTTCTCCTTTGGTTTCACACTGGGATTTTTTTCCCATTGTAAGTACTCACACTTCCATGGTAACGTGGCAGAAAGTACACGCCGGAAGCTCTTGTGCACATGCAGGGCTGAGAAGTCTGCTCATCAAGGGCTAGCACATGCCAAAGAGAGGAAGAGAAGAGCCCTGGGGGCACAAAAGACGCAACCAACAGGATAGAAGCCAGACACAGTTCAGAGCCCCAGCCCGGCTCCTGGGGGAAGGGAGGTCAGCCGGAGGCAGCACCCGGAGCAGGACAGGCAGAGGAGGACCGGAGCCTTGGAATTCAGCGTGAGTGACTGCTGCACAACAAGGAAGAAACCAACTTTGTGGCTCCCCGCATCGGAGAAAAGCCAGGCCCCATCTGGAAAAGGAGCTTATTGTCTGACATAGAGCTAATCTGGGGCTTGGAAACAAGGAGTCTGGGAACAGCAGATACAGGCGGACAAGATAGGGAAGGAGGAGATTGCTTGGAGGAGAAGGAGCAGAGCCAGGCAGGGTGGGGCAGAGTGGAGGGGAGCAGAGCGAGGCCCCGGCTGCGGTCACTGCAGCTGTGGGCAGCGAGGAGACAGAGTCATCAGAACAGAACCCACACATGCGCACAGCCACCTCACGTGCTGGCCGGCAGGATTTCACAGACACAAGTTTTAAAAGGACATTAAAAAAAAAAAACAAACCCTTCCATGCTCTCTCCTCCATGCAGGGACTCAGAGTGGAAGCCTTGCTGTCTTTGCAGCTCCAGGCTGCCATGGGCCTCCATATCTGGTGATGGAAAGAGTCAAGGAACACTAGGGACCCGGGGTGGGGGGGGGGGGGAGACAGCTCCATGGCCACACCCACAGCCACACCCAAGGCCACCATCAGCCTGAAGTCAGGTGGAGACATCTTACTGGTAAGGATGGGCTCTTGTTTACAAACCTGCCTCCTCTCTCCTTCCCTACTACTGGACTAGAGGACAGGGATGAGAGACAGACAGACACCGTCAGTCTTGGGTACACTGGAGACAGACCAGCCAGTTTATTAACCAACAGCATGTGTTTAGGAAGGAAGAATGTTTTCCTTATTTATTTGCTTATTTTGCATTTGGATTCCAAATTTGGGGGTAATTGAAAGCCTGCGTCTGAGCCGGAGGGATTGTCACTGAGCTGTTGGTTTGAATGGAGGAGTGTAGAAGGCCTACGAACTCTTCCAGGGTCCACTTTTCCCAACCAGGCCCTACTTCCCAAAGCACAGGCCGCCACCCAGCGAAGGCCCTGCAGGCACGTCTGCAGGAAGAGCCCCAGGCGACCCCACCCCGAGATCTCACTCCACACACCTGGTTTGAAAGTCTGTACATCATTTACAATCAATGTCGGACTTTTGTGTCGATTTGTGTTTATTTTTGTTATTTAAATGCCCAGGAAATACATATTTTTTCTATTATACCTTAATAAACTTCTAATAGTTTTATAGGAACTTTTGCTGCCTTTTACTTTTTTTGATTCTATTCTGTTATTGATTTTTAACTTAAAAAATTCCCAGCTAAAAATGATTTTATTTGTATTTTTTTCCAGATAGTTTCAAACTTGAAATGTTGCTTTGGGTATATTTTAAGATGGCTCACTCAACATACACGCTAGAAACTCTCTCACATTAAATGCTCGAGCACATCTATAACATACGTGCACATCTTTTCTTGACGCACAAAATCGTGCCTGTGTGTATGTATGCACGCGTGCGGGCTCACGTGTGCGTGCGCTGGGTAGCGCTTGCGTTGGTACAGGTGCGTCTGTCCTGCATGCCTGTCTGTCCACTCTGTCTGTGGTGAGAACAGCTGGAACCTTGGCTTCCAGATTTTATTGTTTTATTTTTGCAATACCTATCCTTATTTTCTGCAGCCACCCTCCTATGGAAGAGAACCCCGGAACTTACTTCTCCTCTTTAACACGTGCGTTTTTAAAAAGCTTAGAATGGAACTAGAAATAGAAAAGGCATCGGCTGGGCGGACCAGAAATGAATCACCGGAAGGTGGCAGACAGTGGAATGAAATTAAAGGAGGAAGTCACAACTCAAAAGCTGTGCACCACAAGATTTCTGACGGAAGAAGTAAGCAGATGTGGGGCAGGGGTGGGAGTGGCTCCAAACTTAGGTGCGATGTGTGTGCTCAAGAGGAAAATGCCATGAGCCAACTGTCAGGCCAGAGTCTCAGAGAGGGGCTCTGCCCCAGGAAGTCCCACCCCCTCCCTCCCTGCCTCCCTCCCTCCCTTCCTCCCTCCCTCTCACACCAGCAAAGCCTTCAGGACAGGGATGAACAATCAATCAGGCTAATCATGTGGGCTGATCCGTGGGTGACTAGAGACAACAAAGAGGAAATGGAAAAACCCTGTCATCAGAAAGTTATCTTCTGATGAAGACTCACTCTCACGCAGCCTTCTACTTGTCAGGGCTTGTCTAGGGTGGGAGTAAAACAAGCACATAAAGAAAAGGCCCCAGGCATTAAACTCAGTAAGAAGGAAGTCTGAAGGTCAAGGAATAGAATGAACCCTAATGGAACGTTTATATAGCGTAAGGAAACCAACTTTAGAACAGATAAAGCCATGGTCCTAAAGGGAAGAAGATGAGCCTTACCTTGCCAAAAAATAAAAATAAATGAGAAAAAACACAAGCAATAAAGTCT
Organism: Dipodomys spectabilis; assembly: GCF_019054845.1. Taxonomy (NCBI): domain Eukaryota; kingdom Metazoa; phylum Chordata; class Mammalia; order Rodentia; family Heteromyidae; genus Dipodomys; species Dipodomys spectabilis. The sequence goes on along the minus strand of NW_024871346.1, from coordinate 125,096 downwards.
GTGAAAGCAAATGAAACTCAACAGACAGACTGGATATCAGAATGAACTCAGATGATGGATGAACTGGTGAAGAAAAAACATTATAGGTTAAAAAAAAGTCCTTCCAATTTTACTCAAAAGTCACAGCAAAGTGAAGTATTTGAGCACAAAATTTAGGAAGCAAAGAGAATGATTGACAAGTTTGCTCCCACAGAATACTCAGAGTAGAAAATGGAGAAATAATAACCTCTTCCAGAATTGAAAAGAAAGGCATGCATTAATCTGGTTGAGTACTTAACAAGTTGAAGAAGGAAAGAAAGAAGGGAAGGAAGGAGGGAAAGAAGGATTAAGGAAGGGAGGATGGGAAGGAGGGAAGGTAGAAGGAAGAAAAATGGAAGGAAAGAAGGGAGAGAGGGAGGGTAGGAAGGAAGGAGAGTAAGACATGCTGTGGTAATGTTTTAGAAGGCACAGAATACAGTGAAAAACATTATGAATTTCAAAGCTGGAGGAGATAAAGGTTTTAAAGGACAGAGGTTATATGGAAGTCAGAATTCTATATGAAAACAGTAAATGCAATGGCTTGGCGTCTTTATGATTTTATTAAAAAGATATGAAGTTTTCAACTTTTTAGACCCAGATGAATTGTCTATGTGAGGTTTATTTAAATATTTCCAGTCGCTTAGGGTTCAGCTAAACATTGCTATAGAATTGTGAAGAATAAGTCCCAAAAGATCAACAAAGTTGTTTCTATGAGCAAATAAAACCTGAGGGTGCCTTGTATAACCCACCCCACAGAGAGAATCTCACACAGCAGGGGTTAGAGAACGTGAGTGCTGCTTGACTGGAAATGTAAATCAAAACAAAATATGTGCACTTGTCTGTATAATTGAAAAGATGTGTCAAGTTTTATGATAGAAGGAAATTGGAAGATTCATACATTGATGAAAGCCGATAACCTTCTCTGGTTGGCAAACCATATGAGGAGAACTCCAACTTAATCTTTGACATTGTGTGTTGATGTATTCATAGGATTGTCAGCAACAGAAACAGACTGGTGTGTGTGTGAGAGAGATAATATATCATCTATGTATGTTTATATACACATATATATGTGTACATCGATACAGATTATGTATACAGATGCACATATATGAATATACACACATTTTTCTTACTGTTCATGTTCCTAGTTCTATGAAATCACTGTGAACAGTGATTTAGTCAATACTAACCCATTGCTCTAAGGAGAATTTCAAGGTTAATTTACCATGAGTCTATGATCATAATATTTTTGTGGCTCAAAATACCACTTTTGTTATGCAGTTCCTTTGCTAGCATCCTTGGAAAATGAGCCAGACTCCATGCCAGTGGAAACCTGCTTTTTTCTACAACTCTTCTTCTGCAGAACAGAAAAAAGTCACCACATTAATATCCTATATCATGCAAACTGATTCATACAGCAAATTTGGCCTTGGCTTGCTCACTCAATGAAGAATAGGTAGTATATTGATTATGATTTGAATTGTTCTAGTCATCACTAGGCTATTCAACCTCATTTATCAGGAACTTATCATTGCCTCACTCTGTTGAGAAAGATGTAACATATTGAAAAGTGGGAAGGCCTGAGAACTTGTAGCCAGGCCCTGGTGTTTTATGGAAAGCTTTTTAGCTTCTTATGCATACATTGACAGGACTGTGAAATGAAAGCAAATCCCCATGACAATTTGGTTGATTGTTAATTTTTTTAAAGCAGCTTCACTCGTTGCTTTAGAAGCCACCAGAAAAACCTTCCGTGTGTGGACAGATCCTCAGCGGTAGATCCATACAACAGAGATGATTCTGTGATCAAACAGCATGAGCCCTTGAGCGAGGAAAACGCCCTTTGTTACATCAGTGGGGCCAGTCTGAGAAGCCACGTACTACACGGTCCTCCAACTCTGTGGCACTGTGAAAGGCAGCACCGTGGACAAACCAAAGGCCTGTGGTTGGCGTGGCTCTGCAGAGGAAGTAGGAGGAAGGGAGGAGCTGGAGGCGTTTGGAGGGCAGTGAAGGCAGTCCAGGTGTGGAACAATAATCACTGAGTGCCACTGCACACAGTCTTCACTAGTTCTAGGGATGCAGTAGGAGCTGGAGCAGCAGATCACGCAGTCATCACAGACTGACTAATAACCTTTCAACATTGGCTCGTTATCTGCCACAAATATTCTACCCTAACAGAAGTCGTGTTTGGGGGGAGAAACTGAGGCCGTATGTGGGAACCTGTCATATTTTTTTGGCTCATTTTTTGGGTAAACCTAAATCTCCTCAAAATAAAAACATGTCAACAATGACTATGGCATTATCAGCCCTGGATTTCCTTTTAAATTACCAAGGAATAATTCAAGTAGGGTTATTGTTATACAAGTATTAACCATTTTGTTAAACATTTTTTAAGGCTGTGCATGATATTTACAGTTTCAGAATGTTCATTTAAATAGATGATCTATTTTCCAAGCAATCTAGATAAGGGTTTCAGCAACTCCTTTCTTCTCTTTAACATTAGAGATTCACAAATAAACAAACTCCTTTTATATCTGTAGCCTCTAAAATCTTTACACAAATGAGAAAGGCAATGTAGGAGCCGAGGAGGCGTTTAAGTTGTAGTAAAACGTAGAGCCAGAGAGAAACTCCATTGCTTCATTTAATCAGTGGCATGTTCTGTTCCCGGTGTGAGCCAGCCCATTAAAATGAGGGAGTTATATTTAGACACAGCACCGCAGTGAAAGAACTCATGTGTTCCTCCAGGAATATTGATTCCACCCTTGAATTTCAGCCTGAGGTTTATTTCTTCCTTTCTCTACTCACCATGCAAATCCTTCCTTCTTCATTCAAATCATTGGAAATCACTCCTTCTTCATTCAACTCATTTCGACAGACATCATTTGCTTCTTAATTAATTTCTTTCCAGTCACAGATATGGTTAGCCCACCAGCAAGCTCATTTAGGAGCTTCCAGCCTGGAGATCACAGCCTGTGCCCATGTGTCCCAGGCTCTGCCAGGGAGAAGGGAATGGTCAGAGCCTCAGAAACATTGTATCACAGGTCCAGGGTGACTCACTGCAGTCCTGGTGATGGGCTGAGGCTCAGACATGCTCACTGAGCATGGAGCAAAGCCGTGACCGTGCCCCACAGCCACACCAGACTCCCTGGGATCACCGACTCTGCTAATCATTTCTTTACGTGATTAGCGATTGACATCCACCACAGCAAAGCTCATCCCTCGGTTTCCTTACCTGTCAAGTGAGCATGTAACCACCGGATGGAAGTGCGGAGGTGTGGAATGGAAGTGTGGTAATGCTGAAGGATAAACTCCAGACAGGCTGGGATTTTACCCCCTTCCATTCATTGCTGTCACTCTAGCATCTAGTACCTATGATTCATGTGTATTTGCTGTCAATGTGTGTATACACATACACACACAAACAAAGTGTAATGAATTAGATATGCTAATGCTATACTGTCTCAAAGTCAGCGAGTTTTATTTTTAGAACCAGCTTGTAAGTATATTGTTTATTATTGTTGTTCTTGTTCTGTAATTAGGAATGAGGAAGGAAGAAAAGCAAGCTAAAAAACTTGCTAAAATGTGATGTGTAGAGAAAATTTGAACACAGGTTTGTTGGTCCAGCTCCAAAGATCTTAACTAGAGAACATTAGTACCATCTACGGAGCACCCGAAGCAGCCTGAGACCCAGACGGGGTCAACTCATTGCTAAACGGCAGCCAACGAAAGTAGTCGAGCCAATGACGCAGCGTGCCTGTTTGATGAAGAGCCAGAAACACAAAATGTGAACATTTCAGGTCCTCAGTTTTGCTCGAAGCTCTGTCTCTTTCTGCTCTGTGCTCTGCCTTGTGTCTTCTACAGTAATGAGAAGCTAAGGAAAATTGTGATGCATGGAAATACTACACAACACTCAGGAAAGAAACTAATTTTTAAAATATTGAGTACCCTGCATCAACTAACATCAGATATCTTTTCCAAATTACATTCCTAAAGTAGACTTCTGAGGACACTGTCAAGGTAAGGAAGCAACTTTGCATCGCGTGTGAGTTAAACTCCGATACTCCAAGCTGTCACACCATCTTCCTTGCAGCCTTCAGCACGAACGTTTCATTTGCTGGTAAGTTTTCCCTGCCCCAAGTTTTACTGTGAATTTACCATCATCTTCACCCCACCGCCACCCACTGTCTTTGAACACTGATGAGCTGAAGTTTACAAGCTGTGGCTGGGAAATAAAAGTGAAAGAGAAACAAATATCGAACGTCATTCCAATGTAAATGGGCTTCAGGATCAGTATTCCCTACCATGGCACCCCCAGAAGAAACCCTGCCACGTGCAAACTCGAAAAGACCGAGAGCCCTCGTCCGTAAGGAAGATCACGCGGTACACGCATGCTTTGCCGTTTATTCCACACGAAGGCCGGCTGCTGGGGTTGCCTGCCTTTCCTCCCTCCATCCCTGGACAGTCATGGGATAGCCACACCACACCTGCCACTGAACTTCCTGCAGTCCCGGGCTGCCCGGGGAGCAGAGGACAGGGTGATGTGTACCCCTCATGTTTGAAGCAGCAGGTGACCAGTCATGAGCCACAATCTGGGCTTACATCCGAGCCTGCTCTGGCGCCAACCTAGTGAAAGGGGCGATGGCTTGGCTGAGGCACCATTCAGGACACCCAGCCCTGGCTGAATGGCAGAGGAGAAGCTGCAATGCCTGAACATCTCAAGCAAGGGCGTCGGCTTCATCGCAGGGCCTGGAGACCAAGATGGCATCTCAGAACACAAGTTGATCTGGTTTACGAATTGTTTTCCAGGAAGAACTGAAACCAGGAAAAATATAAAGCTATTGAAATAATATAGAAGTGAGATGGATATACAAGTATTGTTGGCAGCTATAATAAAAAATGGAACACATTTGAAAAACATTTAGAATGCTTTTAAGAATGACTATGAAAGTGTTGAATATTGATGAGAAAACTGGATGTCTCAACTATTATCTCTAGCACACCACTTACCATTGTTTCCTGTGATAATCATTGGGCTATCTGCTGCTATTTTGGGGGTATCATAAATGGCTAGACAATCTCAGTATGTTCCACACTTTTTTTAGTGTGACATGTCATATCTAGGACAGCACCACTGAGTTATCCCTGACCAATGTTTTAAGAGGCTCAGAGAGCTGCAAAGAAAAGTTCAGAGTGAGGAGAGCTGAAAGGTCAGCAGAGGCTAGCGCTGGGAGTTGGAGTGTGTTGAGAAAGACCGGGCCTTTTCTTCTTTCCAACTTTATTTGTTTCTGTTTGCCTTCACTCACAATTTCAACAGCAAATGCCAGCTTAACAGAAGACTGAGGAAACGCCTTCAGCTGGACATGTAAGTTGTCTCCACCTTCTTAATAACTGAGTTCTTTAGTAATGGACTATGTCTAAAAACTTGTTTCATGATCATTAAGTAGCTGTACCAAGAGATTTCAGTTCACTGTGTCAACTTATGAGTACAATGTATCTTGAGACTCCTGGGTTGTTTTTTTCTTTTTGCACATGAGAATTATTACTACCTTTGTAGCTTCAATGTCAATATAAAATGGAAATCTTAGGTGAGATTTCTTCTGCCCTGTAGTCACCTTGCTTTTGTCCCAAGGAATTTTATCAGTATAACAAATAAATGCAATGTAATGTTGGACAGCACCATCCTTCACACAGGGATCTTCATACACGTGAAGCGTGCATGTTTTCTAGCCTGGGGTAGAAGAGATAAGAACTTCCCTTTGCTACCTAAAGCATGCCACGTAATTTTTATTTGGGGCTGCAGATGTAGATGTGCTTGTATATTTTTTATTCCAGCTGGCTGCGTTCCAGTTCTCAACCTTTATAGCGTCAGTAATATACACCAGGAAGCGTTACTTATGCATTACATTTTTTTTCTTAAAGGGGCCCTTCCCACTGGAAAAGCCAAGGGGGATTTAAAAAGAAACCCCTCCAACAACACCCAAGCACCCATGTCACACTTACAGATGACGACCCAAATTTCTAATGCAATGATGAGATAGGCAGGGAGATTTCAGGCTGCTCACTTGTAAAAACCATGACACCCTGGTGTTTGTTCTTCCACTCAAACTATTCTTCTAACGCCAAGGTTTGGTTAAGAAGCCAATGGTCTGACTGTAATGAAAGGTAACATGGCATACTTGTGTATGATGAGGGGTGAATAAAAATAAGGTCCACCAGTTTCCCTCTCCCTCCCTCTTTCTGTGCACAAACAACTCAGGACTGGCCCCACGCGTTAAATACAGCCAAGAAGAACCCGTGAAGAGAGAAGGAAGAAAGCGGACTTCACAGGACAAAGGGCAGGACTCTACCTTGAGTCAGCTTCTTGGTGTTTATGTCTGCTTAAAAAGAATGGCAAGGCTGATAAAAATGGATACTCCCTGGCCGTGAAGGCAGTATCCGCGATTAAACACAGGCTACCGGAGACAAGAGCAGACTGGGTGTGTGCTATTGCCTCTGTCTCAACCGGGACAACGGGTGCAAGAAACAGAAAGAACGGTCCGGGAGGACGAGCATCCAGAGCCGCTCACAGAGTGCCCCATCCAACCGAGACGGTGCGCAACGACCAGCAGCTGGTGAGGTGAGAATTCAGAGAAGCCACGTTTTGAAGGACTGAATCTCGGCGTGTTTGTTGGAGTGCGGGCGGCCTGCAGGCAGCCACTCGTTACAAAGGCCGGAAGCGCAAGTACACTTGACACGGCTAGGAAACAGGCCAGAGGGGACAGAAAGAACAGAATGCCAACAAACCAACTCAGCCCCAACGCGAGCTGAAGTGAGATGCCATGTCCACAGGAGACAGGAGATGAACACAGGGACACGTGGCATGGTGCCCCAGCGGCCCAGACCTACACAGGGTCAGGTGACAGGTTCAGTAACCTATCATCCAAGTCCCCGGCCTGCCTCCTGGGACTCAGGCTCATCCATCACCTGGGAGGAGGGAGCCTCACCAGCCACCGTGTGGCCAAGATGGCGCCGGCCAGACCCGATCTCCCCCGTTCAGAACAAAGATGTCTCTGAATGATGATATTCTTGCACCTCAACAAAGAGCAACGACGTTAAAGCTGCAAGGTCAGCTGAGGATCTGCAACATGAGATGTTTGTAGATAACAGGCCATGAGCAGCAGGCACACATGTGTGGTGAAAAGATCCCCACGAGGGAGGCTGAGACACAGGAAGCCCAGGAGCCCAGGGGTCAGGTGGGCGCAGAGCTTTAAGAAGCCAAAGGAACTTAGTCCTGGGGACATAGGGGAAAAAAACCAACAAAAAGCAAAACAAAGTCTAAGGCAGCAGAAAGGTGGAGATGGTGTCTAGACTCCCATGAGGGCAGAGCCTGCTGTCCTTTACGATGGAAGATTTCGAATCTGTGTCCACAGTGGTACTAACTGCATGTGTGAGATGAAAATTTCTGTTAAAGGGCATGTAGTTGGGTGTGGGCGTACACACCTGTGATCTCAGCTACTCGGGGTTGAAGTCGGGGGGTCACGAGTTTGAGGCCACCACTTTGTGTCTCAAAAGAAATATTCAAATACGATAATTAAATTAAAACTTTTTTAAGGTGTAGAACACTTCCTTAGGATCACTGAGGCCCTGAGCTCAATCTTTAATGCTAGAAATAAAATGATTATTTTTAATAATAATAACAATAGCTACAACGTAGAGGATGCTTCCTATTTTACATAATTCTTTCTGGTTTTTTTTTTTCTTTTTTGCCGGTTGTAAGTCTTGAACTTTGGGCCTGGGCACTGTCCCTCAGCTCTTCAGCACAAGGCGAGCACTCTACCACTTGAGCCGCAGCGCCACTTCCAATTTTCTAGTGGTTTATTGGAGATAAGAGTCTCATAGACTTTCCTGCCCAGGCTGGTTTTGAACCGCGATCCTCAGATCTCAGCCTCCTGAGTAACTAGGATGACAGGCGCGAGCCACCAGCGCCCGGCTTATTCTTTCTGGTTTCTAATATGCATGATTTGAAAATGGTTCTGCAGTTGCTCTGTGTGGCTTCTCAGTCACCTCACACCATGAACCCACACAGAAGGACTGCTTCCACTCCATCCTCAGGACAGACCTGGCCTGTGCGTTATCTGGATGGGGATTTTTTGCCATTCTAAAGATCTGGGCCATGCACTTGATATGACCTTCTTGTCTTCGTTCACTCATTGACTGGAGGCTTTATTATTATGTTTTCTTCAGAATGAAGAATTCTTAGGATCTTTTATGATAAATGTCAAGGCCTGGAGGAAAAGCCATGGAGGCTGAAAACCAGGATGGGAAGGGTCATTTATTATTTTCGGGTGATTATTTTTTCCCTGTGTGCTTCTTGTCCACTCAGGCTGCTATACGAAAATACCCAAGGCCGGGAAGCTAAAGCCCAGGCATTCTATTCCTCTCCCTCCTGAGACAGGTACCGGGGCCAAGGTGTGGGTGGAGTGCGCCTGGCACAGGACCCTGGCAGAGCCCCTCCTTGCAGTGTCCGGGTATGTCCTCCCGGTGTCACAGGAGGACAGAGCCGGCTCTGCTTTCCTTCTGTCTCATCACCAGGGGGAGACTGATCGATGGCAAGGAAGGGACCTCCCAAAGCTCTGCTTCCCAGCACCAGCGCAGCCGTGACGCCGCGGCCACACGGACGCGGGAAGCGTGGCTCCTCCTCACTGTTGCTTTCCTTCTGTTCTTCCTTGTTTTAAGAAGCTGTGCAGAGGAATTGCTCGGTGCGGAAGCAGGTTCTAAGACCGTGCCTCTCCAGGCATGGCTTCCACTCAAGGCTTTCGACGCCCACCTCACCCACACTGACTGAAGTCTGGGTTAGGCGTCGATTTTTCCCTCAGGTAATGAAGCAGTTTATGTATGCGATGCATCTGGGTCTGTTCCCCCCTCCAACATCCTCACCACCCTCCACCCACCCCTCCCCTGGCATGTCTCAGTTCTGTGGCACACACAGGCGTTCCTGCCTGACCTCCCCACTTCCCTCCTCACCCTCTCCTCCTCTCCCCTGCGCCACCCTCCTCTCTTTCAAGTACCCATTTCCTGGTACTTATTTTGTCCAGCTTTGATTTAGTCTTTTTAAAGAATTGCACTGTTTGCACTCCCCATGGAGTCTTTGACACTTCAGTTAAAATGATTATTTTTGTTGTTGTTTTGGTCGGTCATGGGGCTTGAACTCTGGGCCTGGGTGCTATCCCTCAGCTCTTCAGCTCAAGGCTGGCGCTCTACCACTTGAGCCACAGCGCCACTTTGGTTTTCTGATGGTTCATTGGCAATAAGAATCTCACAGACTTTCCCTCCTGGGCTGGCTTTGAACTGTGATCCTCAGATTTCAGCCTCCTACATAGTTAGGATGACAGGCGTGAGCCACTGGTGCCAGGCTAACTCATTTATAACCCCTTCCTTTACAACCCAGGGTGTTTATTTGTAGACTTACAGGTACTTTCTAGCTACCACAAATGGGATCAGCCTGTGTTTCTCTGGGTTGGGCTTGCTTCACGAATGTAACTTATTTATTTTCACTATCTTTTATGCGTGACTCTTCTAAGTGTTGAACTGAGAAAAACAGGGAGAAAAGTGCTTTAACTTCCTCTTTCTTTTGAATTCAGTTCTCTTAGGTCACAATTTTCCAACCACAAGTTTTCTGACTTCATTATCCTATTTCTCTCGTAACTTTTTTTTTTTAAAGGCTTTTCCTTCATAAACGCTTAGCACGTTGAAATCTTCAGATTTCTCTTCAGGAACTCCTCTGTCTCTGAGCTAAATACTTCATGCTCTTCCTCAGACTTTGCCCAGGAAAGTCGGTTCTAGGTGCCTCCCCAAAGTGCTCCCACGCAGATCCAAGTTCAGAATGCACTTCGGCCTCGCTCCTAGCATTTGGGGGCACAGCCCGGAAATGGGAGTTTCCTGCCAAGCTGAGCAGAGGCCGTGATGTCTTGATAATAAATCCTATTATTTCCAATTGGGTTTTAAGACAAAAACTTTTGAAACCTGTTTTTATTAAAGGACTCACAAAAATCCTTTGGTTCAGTCGTCCTCGTATTTTAGTTTAAGTCACTTAATTTCAGATGTTCATTCAATTCAGAGAGAATAGAAACACCAGAATCAATGGATACAGGTTGCTTTCCTAGAAGAGCATGGAGAGTAGCGGGAGGAGAGACACCCAGAAGGACTGGACGAATCGCCACTGTACATCATGCCTTTGAAACCATTACAATTATGTGCACATACACATTTTAATACAGGGAAAAATGAGAAATTCTGTTTGATGAGACACACACTCCTATATCATTTTATTTCTTCTAATATCTGGTCCCATGACATTAATTGCCATGCGATTGCGAGTATCTTCTAATTGTATGTGTCTCGACTGAACTGTTCTTCCAGCTGATGACGTCCACTTCCTACTTCCTGCTTCCAATTTCAGTCTAGCAGGCATGTCAAACCTATTCTAGCTCAACTGAAACCCTTCCTTCTCACCCCCAATCTTCTCCCCAAGGCCTTTGGGAATTGCAGTCCATTTATGACATCACTTGTGCAGGAATCCAAGTCGTATTAAATCTGGCAGGGAGTGGGATGTGGGGCCTCAGCCTGGCACCCTGTGTGGCCCAGCTCTGTGGTACCTGGTGCTCTCTGAGGGCCAGCTGCCTTCCATGCATGACATTTTCTAGGTGACAGCCAGAATGAGCTTTCTAAAAAAAGAAATTGGATGATGGTTCCTTCCTTTCGAAAACCCTGCCGTGACTTCCAGGCAATTAGTGCAGGCTCTGCTCATTAGGACTTCCATCTCCAATTAGGTCTCCCTCTGCGCTCTTCTTGCTCACCATGTCCCAGACATAAGAGCCTCTTGATGTGTCTTAATCACACCAAGGTCCACCTTTCATCATTGTTATCTGAGATGCTCTCTGCAGAGGGGCACCCGTTGGCTTATTCTTGCTCTTCATGCCTTGGTTCAAGTATGCTTGCTCTTGCTTGCTCTTGGTCTGAAGTGGCCACAGGGTCCCTCGGGCCCTGGGTACAGAACCACGTGACACAGCAAGTATCACATCATGCTGAGGGGTTCACAAGTAAAGGGATCGTGCTGTTGGGCACATTGGCGTGTTCTCTACCAACTACGATGGAAGTGCACAAGGAAAGAACAAAACATCATGAATTGCCAGTCTGTGAAGGATGTGTGGTGTGTGTGTGTGTGTGTGTGTGTGTGTGTGTGTGTGTGCAAATGCTGACAAGAGCAAACAAAAGCCAAAGTAAAGAGGGTGTGCAGAGTGTAGCCGGGCCTCCCACCGGGATGAGTCACACTGGCATCTGAGGAAGCTGGGGCTTGGTGGAGGAAATGAAGAGCAGTTTCCGCAGCGTCACACCACAGACTCCTCAGAAACACACACAGATGCCCCCACAATGCCAGCAGCCGGAGCACTGAGTTCAGCTTTTACTCAGGAAACAAAAATAAATCATGGCATCTGTGGATGAGTGGATGGGATTAAAGAATCTGAATACTTTAGAGCCCCATCCTGGGGGCACCACATGTTTTCTTTTCTTTTCTTTTTCCAAATCAGTGCCTGGACCAAAACGTTCAGGGAGAGTGTTTCAGGATCAGATGGCTGTGTGTCTGTGGAGGCTGTGTGTCCGTCTGTGGAGGCTGTGTTTCTGGGAGCTGACCTTGGGCAGTCATTTCATCTCTCCTCCTCCAACTCCAGACCACAGCGCTTCTGCAGGATCTATTTCAGGCCTATGCATCCATCGCTCAACCAGCGGATTGACACGGGAAGGAAGAATTAGCAGGTGTGTGATCATTATCGTTAGTCCTAAGCCACAGCCCAGGGTAGATGTGATGTGCAGGCTGCACATTTGGCTTCAGCAGCACCAGCAGGCTCTTTGTCTCGTTTCTCCACCCCCCATCCGGGGTTGGGCTGGCACCGGCTGGTGAGGTATCAGTGATGGAAATGGTAGAGTGTGACCTTTAGTATCGGAATCACCTAGCACAACATCACAACCACAGTAACAGCTATTTGAGACATGGGGTCATGCTTGAGGTGATCCGGGGCTGAACTTCCATCATGATTTGGGAGGGTTGCCATTCATTCTAGAGCAGCATTCTAGAGGCTGCTCCTGACTCCCTCCCTCCCCCTAGTAATTTGGTGTTCACCCTGTGAACCAGGGCCGTGGATGTCTGCTTGCTCAAGTCATCATGCGGGAGGCAACCTGTCCTCACGGTGGCAGCTGTCTCTTGCCCACCGAGCTGCCATGATGTTCTCTTGCCCTCCTCGGATCCGCTCTTCCTCCACATGATTATTCCTAGTTCCTAGTTTTCAATACCAGAGGCCTCCAGGGGCAGGGCATGGCTTTTCTCCTTGGAGCTCCAGCAAGCTGTCACCAGGCAGCCTTCCTGATGACCCTGTGTTATTTCTTTCCTGATCATTCTGGAAAGATCATTCCTCAGGCAAATAACCCAAAAGCACGCTCTGTCATCTCTGAAGCTGTTCTCTCCGTGACCGCTTCTGTGGGATTCTGCCTCCCAAATTCTATATACTTCAGCCCATCTGAAATTGAATCTCTTTGCCATCAGTTCAGCATGATTACTCTGCTCCGGTTCTCCTGCCCAGTGCTGGAGCTGGAAGACAAGTCTTCCCCCCGGACATTTGGTCAGCGGCCCTCAGGGAGAGCAGTTCTATGTTTTCTGTCGCCCAGTGATGGAAAACTATTCTCTCACTGATGCTGGTTCTGTTTTTAATTGTTTGAAAGATAGAGAGGATGCTGGATATCATTTTTGTTATTAGTATAAATTAATTGCAAAAAGGAGTCTCATCGTGGTACGTACTGTGTACCTATTTTATACTTCGATATCCTTCATGGTCAGAAACAAATCCAGCATTGTTTTAAAGGTTAAAATTGCAATGTTTACAGTCATATTGAGGAAAATAGGATGTTTCTTAATTTTCAAAAGCATACATGTCATTGAAATAACTACTTTTCATGAAATGCTTGTATACCAATCGATTTATAATAATATTAGAAAACATGGAAATACTAAAGCTTAAGATTTATTTACTTTCCTCTTTATTCTTAACACACTATGGAAGATATTGGTACAGAAGTCAGAATTATTCTTTGTGCTTGGTAGAACAGTCAGTTTACAAAGAAGTACATAGTTCAGAAATCACAGTACACAAATCACAGTACAGAAATTACATTTCTTCCTAGAACTCTGGATACACACTAACATATATTGTCATGGTATATACGGCACTGGACCTTTCTCAATGTAATCCTTACCACAATTCTATTTGGAGTTACTAAAACTTAAAAGTAGGTCTTGATTTTTCCTGAGCATTTGTTTTTGAAGCTTTTATATGCAGACAATTATATTTGGGTAAAACTTTAAGTTACTTTAGAAAAGTTGCCTAGTTAAATATGAATCATATAATTTGTGTGTGAGTGTGTGTGTGTGTGTGTGTTTGTGTGTGTGTGTGAGAGAGAGACAGAGACAGCCCTGGGGCTCAAACTCAGGGCCTAGGTGCTGCCCCTAAGCTTTTTCACCCAAGACTCTCATGCTCCACCACTTGGGCCACAGCTCCACTTCAGGCTTTTTGGAAGTTAATTGGAGATAAGAGTGTTTCAGACTCTTCTCCCCAGGATAGCTTTCAAAAATGAGCCTCAGATCTCAGTCTCCTAGTAGCAAGAATTACAGGCATGATCCACCAGCACCCAGCTATAGCATATTTTGTATTACAAAATAAATGAAAAAAAATCTGAGTTGTCTTCAAATTGAATAAGTCAGCATGAACTTACTGATTCTCTCATGCTGTCAGCCTGCCCTGGGTGTCTCTCAACTCACATACCCTTTGCAGACGACATATTGATATAGATCACACTGAAGTCAGGGGGGCCTCATAAATAGAAGGCAGTTGAAGAAATAGCTGTCCGACTTGTGAACAAATGTGCTTTGAGCAGCTGCTGATGGATATTCAGATGCTAGCAGTGCCTTTGGAATGGTAAAGGGGCAAGCATCACAGTGCTGATATTAGAATTTTCTGAGCAAATTAAAGGTGCAAATATGTGTAGCAATTAGCAGGGCTGAAAACATATATTAATCTTATTAATTTCTCCTACGTATGATATAATAGAGCCTTAAATCTTCTGTTGAGGATGTTCCTATTTTAACTTGCCTGAGGCAAGCTAACACAATTGGAATGCACACTTTCCCTCTTGTGGTGCCGATAGCAACCAGGCTGGATTTTTCCAAGGTTTCCATGACTGCATTTTGGGAATTTAAGTCATGCCATGCCGCTTTCTCTCTCATTTGTGCCTGTGTGCCTTTCACCGTTCCTGTAATGAAATCACAAGCCAGCTGGCAGTCCTTAGGTTCCTCCACCCGGAAAAGCCCTCATCCTGGATGGAGCTGTGCTTTGGTCTTTCAGGGCTGTTCCAGAATGATTTTTAGGCTTAGAGGGAGACTGCAATCTGATATCAAAAATTGGTACCTGGTCTATTAATGCACAGCAAAGCCCAATTCTCCATCAGAGTGGAGGGACAAGAGGCCCAGAGCGGTTAACAACATGACTTGAGAAGGATGCATTATCTGCCATTCTCCTCCTCCTCCTCCTCCCCTCCTCCTCCCCCTATCCCTCCTCCTACCCCGCTCCCTCCTCCCCCTCCCCTCCTCCTCCCCCTCTCCCTCCTCCTCCTCCTCCTCCTCCTCTCCTCCTCCTCCTCCTTCTCTCCCTTCCCCCTCCTCCTCCTCCTCCTCTCCTTCTCCTCCTCCTTTTCTCACCCCCCACCTCCTCCTCCTCTTCCTCCTCCTCCTCCTCCTCCTCCTTCTCTCCCCCCCTCCTCCTCCACTTCCTCCTCCTCCTCCTCCTCCTCCCCTCCTCCTCCTCCCCCTCCTCCTCCTCCCTCCTCCTCCTCCTTCTCTCCTTCTCCTCCTCCTTCTCTCACCCCCCTCCTCCTTCTCCTCTTCCTCCTCCTCCTCCTCCTTCTCTCCCTCCTCCTCCTCCTCCTCTCCTTCTCCTCCTCCTTCTCTCACCCCCCTCCTCCTCCTCCTCTTCCTCCTCCTCCTCCTCCTTCTCT